>NW_026099574.1:42276092-42506952 GCF_025091365.1 Daktulosphaira vitifoliae
TAGGCAAACGACCTCATGTACTTAATTTACGGTGGGTAATCGAAAACCGCATATAGTAACACCACTTCGCACACTCAACAAGGCGTGACAACTGCATGGGTTTCAAACGTCACCGTCACAACTAGTCGTTGGAAAAAGTTGGTGTCAAAAACAGCTGATAAGAACCAGTTGTCAGCTGTATCTACATATCTTGATATGTNAAACAGCTGATAAGAACCAGTTGTCAGCTGTATCTACATATCTTGATAGCTGTATCTACATCACACCATATCTACCGGCTTAAACAGTTAATAATAAACCAACTAGATGATAGTGATGGGAAAAAATAACAGTAACAGTGACTTGAAACAGTTACTGCCATTACAATCTGTTACTTGGAAAAAATAATAACAGTTAATATTATTTTATTTTTTACACAAGGTGGATTCATTTGATCATTGGCGGCTCGTGGCTTGGACGATCGCACCCATACTAAAATTAATTAAAAGAAGAAAATTCATTGTATATTCATAATTCTATATTTTTATTAAAAATGCAAATTTTTAAATAGTAAAATAGTTATAGTACATTTGTCGTGTGTTAACATTAAAGTTGTTTCCCTCAGTAAATACAGGTATGCATGCACACACGAGCAGTGTTTGGACGACCGACAGCGTCGCCAGAACAATATTTTGAAATGTATATTATAAACGAGGCACCGATTCATGTGTATAAATTACATTTAATTTGACAATTTTTTATATATATAACTAGCAGTATTATATTCAAAGTCGCACCCTCACCACCAGGACCCACGAGCCGCTACTGCATTTGATTGTAAATTCTCCAATTTCCACTGAGCACAATGCTTATTGTAACGGCAGGTTATTTCAAATGATACCAATACTCAAAGCAATATTTTATTATATCCATGTGTATACATACGAAAAGACACCAAAAATTTAAATAATAGATACAAATATTATTAAAAAAAAAAAAATTAATATTAAAGGTTTGGCCCCCTTTAAATATTTTTTGTGTAAAGTAAGACGGAATAAGATGACAAATTAAGTATTTATCAAAATCAATCAGTTATAGTATCACATCCTAACAAAAAATCATCTTACGATACACTTTGTTACTCGACCGTATGTTTTCAATATTAAATATTAATAAACCCAACCTACAAATTTTGTAGGCTTGCTCATAACTATTAAAATTTTCCTCCGTATATCTATGGGAGCCTATTGCTTCTCCGAGAAACCCCTAAAAACGGTCCTGTATACAGAATAGATTTGACGAAGGGTTTTAAGGAAACTTGCACGTAGCACACATTTTTGGAATCCTCGGACGTCAATAAAAAAAAAAAAAATCAACCTCTTAAACGTTTTAATGATCTTCGCAAATCATAGATGCAACTAAAGGGGCTAAGCAACCCCTCCACAAATAAAATTAGACGTTATATTAAATATAAATATATTGGGATGGACGTTATGATTTTTACCATAACCTTCTCACCATATATTATGTACGACTTTGTGCAAGTACTTTAATTTTTAGAGGGCTGTTTAACATTGTTTATGCACTCCAATCATTTGAAAATTAAAGCTTAAAAAATAATAATTATTTTTTAAGTTGTAAAATTCATAAATATATAAAATTGTTGATTAAAAATTGCTTGGAATATTATAAAAAAAAAATTAAATTGGTTTATCATCGATCACTAAATTTTTCTTAAAATAATAATGATCTTCATAATATTTTTTTTTGGCTTTGATAATTAATGTAATATTAATTTAAAAGTGCTTATATATGTTTTACATACGCCTCTAACCCTTATAATATTACTAATTAAATTTTATTTAAATAGCATATAAAATAGACAACTATTTAATTTTTGCTTGAAGTGCTTGAGGATATATCCATGAAAGCTTTAACACATTCATAACTATTTAATTACTTAAATAACGGATCGATAACAATTTTTGAAACTGTACTACGTAACTTATTAACATATTTATACTTAGGAGAATAACAGTATGCAATCGACAATGTGTAATGATAAAATTATATCACAAGAGAGCAATTCTAGAATACTAAATTGAACACTAAACAATGTATTGACGACAAATACATTAATTATTTAGAATTCGATGGACAGATATTTGAGAAAATTAATATTAAAATCAAATGAGTTAGGTAATAAGAGCCACGAATTCAAATAATCGGCTGAACAATACTAAAGTGTCAATAATGTTTAATACAAAGTATATATTGCATGAGAAAATGTAACTCGGCGGCCAAATTGTAGTATAGAAAAAAAGATCCTGCATTACACAATAGTCACTCAGTTGCGTTCATTTGTGTCCCATGGGTTAGAAATAAGTTCATAAGCAAACTGGCAACATTGCTTCCATAAATCTGTATAATTAGAGGGGACAGAGCATTGAATTCATTCTTAACGCTTATGAATGTCAGACGTTGCCAGTTTGGTTATTAACTTACATTTCATTTGAATTTGTCGCCGTTATTAAAATGTCTGTTCCATCTGCTGAAAACGGTTGTTTGAATTTGTCCCTCAAATAAACGAAAATTATTGCTATTAATAGACTGTCCGGTTGAGTTATTTTTCTATTTGTTATTTATCGCCTATTAGTATTGTAAATAAATTGTATTTATAAAATGTATGCTGTTTATTATGTTGGCTTAGACAATTTTTAGTAGAAATTATTTAAGCATCAATTTTACTACACTAAAGTTGTTCTTTTATGTTCTTCTTTTTAGCAGAAATATTTGCTATGTATGATAGAAGTTTGAATTTTTTTTTTATTTAATATAATTATACATATAATATAATTTATAATAATTTAATCGGTTATGCACTAAAATTACTTTTAATTTAAAATTTAAAAATACAATTTTTTTATTTCAAAACTGTAAACTTAATAAATGTATTACACTGTTATACAAGAATTGCATGAAATATTACTAAACATATTTATGTTTTTCAATTAGCTTTACACAGTAATCGGTTTAATATGGACCACTTAATTACTCCTTATGTTATAATAATCTTGATAATAATTTTTTTTGGTTTTAATTATTAATTTATAAGTGGTTAAATATTTTATAAGTCTGTCCTTTATCCCTTAAAGACACCAACTTAATTTTTTTAAATGCATCATACGTATTTAATTTGCTTATAAAATAGAAAATGTCTAATTTAAAAAATAACTAGTCCATAATAGCTATTCGACTTCTTCGGAAATTAGCAAGTTTTTATAGCTGACGGATAACAGAGTGTGGTCGTGAAATAATGTTAAGAGATAAAAATAGTTACACCAGATTACTTATACACTAAGTTGAAACTATATAACAAATTGGCGACAAATTTATTGATTATTTTTAATTCGATGGACAATATTTGAGAAAATAGATTCTGAATACTTACATGAAGTAAGAGCGACAAATTCAAATAACCGGTTGAACAAAATATCATAAAGGTATAGTAAAGTGAACATATTGTACGACATAACGTAATTTGGATATCAAATGGCAAGATAAACGGTTCTTATTTCACCCAATAGTCACTCAGTTATGTCTCCGGCCCGAAATGTAGAAATAAGCTTATAAATAAACTAGCAACGTGGAAATTATAAGCGTAAGACGTTTTTAACGCTCTGTCCCTTTTAATAGTATAGGTTTAACAAAGCAACGTTGCCAGTTTGTTTATAACATATATATATTTGAGTTTGACGCTCTCACTATCCGGACTCGATTGATTTCAGTATTCATTTTCTCATATACGTGACCATGGAATTTATCAATGAATTTGTCGCCGTTATTAAAATTATGAATGAATTTGTCGCCGTTTTTAAAATATTTGTACCCGTCTGCTGAAAACGGTTGTTTGAATTTGTCCCTCAAATATACGAAAATTATTAGTATTAATAGACCGTCCCGCTGAGTTATTTTTCTATTTCTTTAGTAAATAAATTACAATTATAATATGTATGCTTTAATTATGTCGGCACAGTCAATTTTTAGTACAAATTATTTGAGCACCATTTTAACTATAATAACATAATTATTTGTTTATCTTCTTATTTAGTAGATATATTTGTTATGTTAGATAGAAGTTTTAAATTTACTTTTTACATTTTATTTTAAACTTATAATTTAAGACTTAAAAGTATAAATAATTGTTTACTGAATTGAGAACTTAATGTATTAAACTGTTGCATAAAAATTGCGTGAAATGTTAATAATCATATATATATATATAAACAATGTTATTTAATTAGCTTTAGAAAGTGATTGATTTATCTTTGACCACTTAATTTTTCCTAAAATAATAATAATCTTGGAAATATTTTTTTTGCTTTGTTGAGTACTATTGATCTCTTAAATTATAAGTGGTACAATACATTTTAAGTCTGTCTTTAACCCTTAAGGATAACAACTTTAATTTTTATAATAACAACATATTTATTGCCTATTAGTATTGTAAATAAATTGTATTTATAAAATATATGTTGTTTATTATGTAGGCTTAGACAATTTTTAGTACAAATTATTTAAGCATCACTATTGCTCTATTAAAGTTATTCTTTTATGTTCTTTTTTAGCAAAAATATTTAAAATTTTATATTATATAGAAATTAGATGTACAATGTAACTAATAATTTAATCGGTTGTGCACTGTAAAAACTTTTAGCTTAGACAATTTTTAGTACAAATAAACTATTCAAGCACCATTTTTACTACATTAAAGTTATTCTTTTTTTTAGCAGATATATTTATTATGTTTGATAGTAATTATAAACTTTGTTTTACATTTTATTTTAAACGAAATATTTATTGTAATTAAATTAATTAATGTATAATTGAAAAGCTTCATATTTTATTTGACACTAAATTTGTAATGTAAATATTATTAATTAAATCGGTTGTGCACTATAATAACTTTTCATTTAAAATTAAAAAATATAAATAATCGTTTACAAAATTGTGATCTCAATAAATATATGGGACTATTACATAAAAATTGCGTGAATAATACTAAAAATATTTTATAAGTATACATATGTTATTCAATTAGCTTTACAGGGTAATTATTTTAGTTGACCACTAAATTTCTCTAAAAGTAATAATAATTTTGGAAATTTTGTTTTGCTTTGTTGAGTACTATTGACCTCTCAAATTATAAGTGGTTAAATTCTTTTTAAGTCTGTCATTTAACCCTTATAAGGGTACCAACTTTATTTTTTTAGATGGCAACATACATTTTTAACTTCCTTAAAAAATAAAAAAAATGATCGAATTTAGAAAAATGACTGGTCGATAATAAGTATCAGACAAGTAATTCGGAAAATATTAGTATTTTTATATTTAGGCAGATTGGAATGCGCGGCTGTGAAACGTCTAATGATAAAAATGGTCAGAATTATTTTACTGAAGTCAATCAACAGAAGTAGTAAGAGCGACAAATTCAAATATTCATATGAACAAAATTAAGTGTCAATAATGTATAGTACAATAAATATATTGCATACGAGAACGTGACTTGGTGGTCAACAAACTGACAACGTTGTTTCGACATGACTGTATGATTGCAGAGGACAGAGCGTTAAAATCGTTCTCTACGCTTACTAATACCACGTTGCCAGTTTGCTCATTACCTTTTCTTTTATTTGGATATGTCGCCGTTTTTAAAATATTTGTACCCGTCTGCTGAAAACGGTTGTGTGAATTTGTCCCTCAAATATACGAAAATTATTGCTATTAATAGACTGTACGATTGGGTTATTTTTCTATTTGTTATTTATCGCCTATTAGTATTGTAAATATATTGTATTAATAAAATATATGATGTCGATTATATCATCGGTCTAGTCAATATTTGTTACACATTATTCAAGTACCTCTTTTACTTTAATGTTGTAGTCTTCCAGTTTTGTGTTTACGAGCAGAAATTGTTATGTTTGAGGAAAGTTTTAAATTTTCTTTTTACATTTTATTGTAAACTAAATATATATTGTAATTTACATTATAGTTGAAAAGCAATCTACAGAAGATAACTAATACTTCGAAAGAAAATCAACAAATTTAATACTTTATGGTAAACAATTTTACTATTATTATTATTTTTTAACTTCAATTCTAAATTATAATATAAGTAAACGTTTGGTATCCTGTAATATATTGATTTAAATTTTTCCTATGAATAATTGTTTTATCTTTAATCAAATTAGTTAATTTTTTATTATTTGATTAACTTTTTTCTTTGCCCTGTTTATAAATGGAGGATGAAAATTTCAATTAGTGTTATAATATTTAGTCTACTTTTTACTTATAAAGCTAGACGAAGATATTTTTTTGACTATTTTATAAGCAATTGCTGCAATATTTAAGAAATAATTATTATATTAAATAAAATCATCAAAATTTTTGTTATCATTTTATTGCATTCAAAACAATTTTCTAAAGTATTTTTTTCCTTTCAAAACTTATAGTTTATGAACCTAGGGCTCAATTTTTGAATATTAACCGACCTATTCCTAACATATCTATAATTAAAATTGTCTTCTCTAAAACTTTTAATAAACTTAATTTTAATCTCATATAAGTATGTCAAATATTGGATTATTCTAATAATTAATCAAGCCATTAAATAAAATATGTAATATCAATTATATTATTTATACTAACTACATTAAACATAATAATAGTAATATTTAAATTAAAAAAAAATCTGACATGCCTTAAAAAACACATTGAAAAAGTAATTACACACTAAGAAAAAAAAATAGAACCAAAAACATAACCAAAAAAAGGTTACATAACATTTATCCAAACTTTTAATTAAGAGAACGCCATACAAAGAATAAAACGATTTTTAACATGTTTTGCGCGAAAAAAGTTTATTTGATCTAGTCCTAAAATTTTTAACAAATTATTAAGGAAAAAATTATCTGTAATGTAATTAGTGTTTTAATTTTTTTTGTTATAATTTCTAGTATTTTATATTCACTAGTAAACATTCCTATTTTTTGGTTTTTTAAATGTTCAATTAATAATTTCATAATTTCGTTATCAATATTATAAAAACGCTAGATCTTATGTAATTTTCTCTTTTATAATTTGTTGAAAAATCATGGTGACAATTCAACTTGGTAAAAATTTTCTTGTGCGAAACAGTTTTTATACAACAAAGAAATGTGGACACTTGTCGGTTTCTAGGGGTATTTTTAACATGACGAATTTGATGTTGAGCGACGGTAACCGATTACCCTCACCCTTCAACTGTTCCCTCGTGTACGATCATAACTAGTTATTTTATACTTTATTATCTATGCACTGGGATACCATTTAGCAGTCGTTTATCTGAATTTATAAAAAACATTGTCATTGCTGACGGGAGATGGGATCTTGAAAATTAAAATGTAAATAATCATAATATATATATATATATATAAAAAGACTCATATTTGATTATTTTTTTTTTAGTGCAAAAAGTTTTAATTTTATCGAAAAAATGATTTATAATAATAATATATATATATTTTTTTTTTAGTTGGTTTATTATGCAAACAAATGAGTATTTTATATAAAATATTCAGAATTAAATGTCTTAATATATTTATTCATTACTTACATTTTCTAGCTTGGATAAGAAGCTGAGACGGTATCAATTTTTAAATTTGACACGGTCCCGCGTTGCTTTGCGATACACGGAGTCCCGCGACCCGTGCCACCTTTATCAGCCATTGCCTAACTACGTGTAGTTTGACTGACTAATACCGCGTGCGATACGCCACGGTACAAAGTCCAGCAAGTGCCGCATGTCCGTCGACGTCCCGTCTCAAATATCGTCCCGTCCGAACTACGGTTTTTCACCTCACTGCGAGATAGTGATGGGAATTTCGGGTCAATCGAACGATCCGGATCGTTTGGATCGGATCGTTCAAATGACCCGTTCATATAACTCGTTCTTTCGTTCATTTCTTACGATCGGTCACGGTTCTTATCAATTACTCCTTACTATGGTTTTCCTGAACGAGTCGTTCAAATTCGCATTTTCACCATGTAACATTACCATGATATCAGAATTTTTACTGATAATACACTTGTATAATCGGGTTATATATTATTTTTTCAAATACAAATTACTTGAAATAACATAATATGCTGTTATACACGAATATTTTTGTATAGAATAAAAACAAATAATTTATACTAGCGGATGAGTTGCGGTACATAAATCCATAGAATTTGTTTCTATAATAAGCGAAATCATTTAAATTATTTGTTTTCATAAAAGGAGTTTTATAGAGAAATTAATTCACCTAAATCAGATATTACAATTTACAGCAGCTATGACCAGATTATAAAAGAGTGAGGTGGTTTAATACCTCTCACAACAATTATATTAGTCTAATAGTCAATTTTTGTCCTAGTTGCTAAATTCAATAATTCATAGACCTATTTTCGCTTATAAATAATTATATGAATGTAATATTTATGAAATAAATAGCTATATATTGATAATCAAAATTGTTCTTCAAATGAACAATATAGTAGGATACTTGAAATAATCTAACTGTATTAAACCTGCATGATTATGTTAGTAGAAACATGTCACAACTTTGAAAATTTAGTCTGCAGACCTGCAATAAAAATGTTTTTATCACAAACCAAATAGTGTTGCTTTTAAACTCTCATTGGCAATAAGTATTTTTTTATTTAATTTTTTAAAAAAACATTATAAGTATATATTCTTCGTTTTTTTTTTTAATTTTTATATTATAAGAATTGAAGGTTAGGCATAGGTTTTAACCGAAGTGCAGGTAAACGTTCAGTAAATGAACGAATCATGAAACAATGTGTCCGATATATTGCGTGAAACGAACGAACGAATGAACGTATGAACGAATGAACGATATCTATTTTTTTTGCGATCCGGATCAACTCGTTCACTGATATGACCCGTTCAAAAAGACCCGTTCGTTCGTGAACGACCCATCACTACTGCGAGACATCGTCATTTACGTACTGTATTATTATTATTATTTTTGTTTTACTTCCTTTTTTTTTTTTCAAATAAACGGCTCGACGCCATTCAGTGAACTATTAAACCAGTGTCGTCTACATTATAATGCTCATTACGCTAGTCATATTAAATACTTTTAAAAAAATTAAGAAAAATGTGCATAAATTCTTACTGCCCTATGTAATACGAATTTCGTACCTAGAGCGCTATAGTATAGGTGTTACGTTTATGGTTGTAATTAATTTTAGCAATTAATCAATTCAATTAACTTTACTTAGTTTATTAAAGTTGTTATTTTAAAAATTGTCACCTTGAATACGAATGCCAATATAGTATATTAAGATATTTTATTTCACAATTAATCAACATGTGAAAATGATTATATTTAGGGTACTTTTTGTTTCATCAATACAACAATGTTGATAAATTAATTTTTTTCAAGTAATTGTTGTATTCGTAATTTTTAAAGACTACCCAGTAATATCTTGGTTATAATAAAATATGAAAGAATACCATATTTTGTGATAGATTGTTGTAACTACTGGACAATAAATAAATTATACTAATAATTAGGCTTGGGAACTTGTAACAAATACATATATATTTGAATAATGTAAAAATAACAGAGTGAAATATAGCTCTATTGAATATAATCTACAATCAAAGTTCCAAATTTTATCTTGCAGTTATTTAGTATTGAAGCTATTTTAGTAATTTTCAATATGTTAGTGTTTCTTTAAAAATTAAACACACTGAATTGATTTTTTTAAATGAAATAAATTATCTTTAATAAATGTCTTGGTACATGTACCAATAGCCGTACACTGGAAATTGCTGACTAATACACAATTAAAAACACAATAATAGCATATTTTAGAATATGCGCGGCTATGATGACCAAAGGTTAGTTTTTTTTTCAAATTAAATTATATTACATAAACTTTAATTTAAGATATATAGAGTGTTCAGTAAGTAAGGAAACTGGTTTCTATTGTTCTAATTGTTTATAACGATTGACTTGATTCCTTACTTACTGAATACATTGTATATAAAAGTGTCAATATTTCTAGAACATTTTCAAAAGTTAAGTTGAAAAAGTTGCCTTTTTCATACCCCACCTGTGGGTAGGTAAAGGATCAGAGGTTTTCAGAAAAAATATACCAAATGATTGGTAATTATCTATATTTATCAAAAAATATTATGTTGATTTGTTCATTTTTAAAAAAGTTATGGTTTTAAGAAAAAAAGTTTTTAAAAAAATAAAAAATTACCGATTTTTATAATTGTAAATTTTTGGGGGATTTTCCTCGTTTTTGGGGAACGAGGGAATTTTTTCAATTGTTGAGGGTAATGTCTTCGGCTAGATTAAATTTGTGATCTTTTGACGTATTGTTCATAAAAATTGGTACAGTGAGAGCTGCGAATAAATGGTTGTAGACAAGGAATAAAAAAGAAAATTACAATTATAAAGTTTGTCTCAAAATACATGAGTACAACAATTTTAAGAATAAATTAAAGTAATCTATTGTTGTATTTTTAAAACAAAAATTACCTTAATAACCATTCTTAAACTCTGATTTATTGTTAAAAAAAATATCTTAAACAAAATAATAATATTTTGCTATATTGGCATCCATACGAATCGATACGCATATGTATCATTCAAATTGTTTGAATAGTTTATTTTAAAAGTGAAATTTTTAAAATAACAACTTTAATATATTGACTTACGTTGTTTTAATTGTTTAATTTCTAAAATTATTGAAATTGCTTATCAAGAAGATACAATATTATTGAGTACTGTATACCTTGTTCATTAATATATCTAAAATTTGCAAAAGCTAGGTTTATTAATTTATAATATTTGGTGCTAAGTATATACAATAATAATTAGTAATTATGTCACATTGTTATTATCTATACATATAAATAAGAGTATATTATATTTCAATAGCATTACCAATGAAAGAATAAAAATGAATATTATAATTATAATAAAATTTAATTATATAAATAATTAATTTTTTATCATTATACTGGATTGTAAGGGCTTTAAATGAAGGATTAAGCTAAAATAATTATAATTTTTGAAAATGTATTAATAATATATATAATATATCAAGAGACCGGCGAAATGTCCTAGAGCCGTATTAAGTGGGTGTACGTACTATAGTTTACTAGGTTTTACTCGCACTTAAGTGAATTTAAAGTTAAATTACATTTCATATGAGCATCACGACACTCAAATTTTTCTTTTCAACTTTCCAATCTAAAATAAATTACAATTATCCCACTTGACCCTATCATCATGTAGCGTATCAGAGATAAAAATTTTTAATTTACATTTTTTGTATAAACGAGGTATTACACGCTTAGTTTAATTTAAGATTTATCATAAAAAATGATTCTTTGGAAATTTAATTTTAATGAAGTGGTAGAAAAATGATAGTGTATGCTATATGCAGTTGATACTTATACCTAGGACCCAGGAATAGGTGGCGTTCTCTAGGGATGCTGGTTTGTATTCTTCTTATGGTAACCGGACAGTAACCGCTGCTTGCATTTGATTAGAAATTTTTAGAAAGGAATTCCTAACTTCAGTTGTTTCAAATAAACGAGCCAGTTTTTAACTGTCATTAATTTCAAATATATCTGAGGTTACGTATTAAATTCATTTTCATATTAATTATGATTTTAAAGTTATTAATTGAAATTTAAGTTATCTTCAGCTACATTTTACTTTATTATTGGTGGTGTTCACCTGCTCAATTTTCAATCTCAATAAAACCGAGATTTTGTTATTGTTTTTATTTTTACGATTTAAAGACTTCAATTTTTATGGCTGACGAGTGTAAGTTGAATTATTTATAATAATATGATTTATTATATATTATAATGTGTAAATATATATATATATAAATGATAAAACTATATTAAATTGAGTTTTAACTATCACATTCAATAATATCCCTTCATTTATTTTTTGGCCTTCCTCTACTTCTTCTTTCCTCAACATTTATTTCCATAACTGTTCTTACAGCTTCTGATTCTCTCCGCATAACATTAACAAACCAAAGTATATTTTCTCTCATTATATTTACAATTAACGCTATACTTATACTCTCTCTTGTATGTTTTTCCTTATTCTATCTTCTCTAGTCATTCTACTCATTCATCTAAGCATTCTCATCTTTGCTACACTAATTTTCTACTCTTTTCTTTTGTCAACCACTCTGAACCATACATCATAGCTGGTCTTTAGTCTGAATCTCCACACCTCTAACCTTTGATTAATTTTCTTTCTATTTCACCCTTTATATTATATGAATAAAAATTTTTTCCAGTTATTTTTTTTTTTATGTGTATTTGTCTTTTTGATGAAAAAATTCACATAATTTTTGGTAAACATGTTGGATATTTTTTAAATTTGTTTCAAATACTCATCAAAGGATTTCACAACAGTAATTTTAATCACTGTCACATATCTATCAAAACTAATCTGAAGAAATGCCTCAACTCCTCTATACTAAATACTGACTGTACTTAAATTTTTATTTATACATATGCTTTCATAGAGCAATTTGATAAAAAAATTTGATAAAAAAATTTGTTTTGTACTATAAAGTAGTTAAAAATTATTCAAATATTTAATGAACTCTAAAAAATATCTTTGTTTATGATCATAGTTGATTTATCTTTATTCAATCAATTTGAAGAGGAGCTTGGTTCTTCATTAAGACATTGCCGTAATGCAACACGCAAGCTTAAACAGCTAACAAAAAACATTGTTGAATTAAAGTTAAATAATCAAGTAAATTATATATAGATCAGTTATTAATACTGTATTGTAATTTTATTTTATAACCTTAAATTAGAGTATAATTATTTATGCAATATCAATCATAAAATATTGTATAATATGTTTATCAATTATGATTCAATTGTTTTTAAATAATAATACTCATTTTATTTATTATAGCTTGAAGTATCTTATAAAGAGAATGATATTGATTTGAGTGTAAAAAATATTTTAGATGACATTCAAAATATACGCGTTAAAGTAGATACAGTTGAAACGATAGTCGATACTTCTAAAAATGTGAGTTTTGAATCTTTTGTTAAAATTTTATTGGTATATTTTAATTTATGTTCTTATCTAAATGGAATTTGAATACATTTTGAAAACATTAAAAAAAATAAAAATAGAATTGAAATATAGTAATATAAATTGTATTTATATTACTATTTGTATTTATTTTATAAAAACTATGAAAAAAAAAATTATTCTTTTAGACTATATTCAATCTTACAGAAACCGTACAAGAATTTGAAAATATAGTTCATATTTTATTGGAAAATGAAAGAACAATATTTTCTCATCGTAAGTAAATTGCATATTTATTTTTAATTGTGAAATGTAACATCAAGTTTTTTTTTAGGTAATTTATTATAATTTTTGTGAAAAGTAACCTCACAAGACAAATCAACAAAATTATTAAAGAAAAAAAGAATAATAATATTGACATTAGTGTATACATTATATGTATTTATTGATTATTATTAAAAACCCTTTGTCATTATGTCATTTAAACAAGATTATAATAGTTCTAACAAGGATCTTAGAAATCTTAGGGTAATTTCTATAATATTTATAGTAATTAACAGGGCTTGTAAGTTTATGCATTTATTAATTTTTATTAAGCCATCACAAAGAAATCTGTAAAAGAAATGTAAAAGCAAATTTTATAACTATGTAAAAAAATAATGCAAAAATAAAATTCTGTTGGTGTTTATTTATCATCTCTTTCCTTTTGATATGTTACAAATTTAATATATTGCTTTATTATGAATTCATCTAGGAATATTTTCATTTTTATTTAATTGTTTTAAGAATTACTCTAGCATAATGTATAAATTTATTAGCTCTGATAAATAATCTTTCTATAAGCGTGTTTTGTTATAGTTGTTGAAAAATTTTTGGTATACTAAACCTTTTTAGCAATTCTTATAAATTCATAATTTCTTTAAAAATGTAATTATTGTATTTGGTAAACATTTTATATTGTACAACTATTTTTAATGTAAATGGTTATACATTTTTCAAAAATAAATACAGGTAACTAACAACGCTTATAACATTACAATTATCATTTTGTTGAAAATAAAAAAAAATATTTATTGCCTTCTTAGGTTATATTTAAAGCATATTTAGTATTATTTGTCTTTAATAAGAAAAATAATTTTGATGTATCACTAACAATTTTAAGACTAGTATAGGAATACTTAAGTTACAAGTATTTTAATACATATAGTGGTTATGATAAATAGATGGAGTATACTTAAACTGGTACACCTACCCATGTTGTATTACTACTTTAGACAATAATTATGAAAAAAATATATAAAACGAAGTATAAAGAAAAATGATAATTGTATCAAAAGTTATTAGCATTGTCATATCTAAAACACTGTATACACAATTAAAAAACTTATTGCAGTCAAAACCTGATATAGTAGAAGTCAGTAATGATAGAAATCTAATAGTGATTAAAACCAGTAATATGCTATAAAACAAAAGATATATTTGTGAATTTTTTGTTTTTAACTTAGTAAAAAAATTATGCAAAATATATTTTATGAAGACAAAAATTAGTTTTTTATTATTTTATAAATAGAGGACAACTATTCATAGATGACATGTTGTTGAGATAAATAATTTTTTAATAAATAAAGCATATTACTAGCTTTAAAAAATGTAGAATTTTCTGTATATTTATAAAAATTGTTTATAGTTATTAGTTTAATACTTGATAATTTTTTTTAACCAATATTTTAGACAAATTTCTAAACTTATAATGTGTATTTTTTTCTATTACATCAAAAAATGATAAAATTTACTTAAATGTTATTGGAGTTTTCAAGATAGTATTTTTAAAAAATTTAATTACATTTTGTCTGTAAGAATTAAAATATTAAAATCTGTATCATACATAATTTCACTGATATTTATAACTAGGCTTTGACTAGTTATACCATTTACTTTATATTATTTCAACAGCTTATCTTTTTAAATGAAAATCATTCTATAATTAATATCATTTTATTTAGTCTCAAAGATTTAAAGAATTATTGGGAGTTCAAATATCAGAAGATGAAGCAAAATCTCTTTCAAATGGAAGATTAACATGTTTAATTTGTAATAATAAACCAATATTTGACATAATAGTCATTCTTTCAATTCATAGAAAAGGAAAAAAACATTTATCAAGTGCACTCATTATGTGTTCAAATATTAGTTTTAAAACCTGAAAATCTAATTCTAAAATCATTTTTATGGTGATGTACCAATACTTATACCTCATCTACCTTATCCTATTTACATAAAATATACTAGATTGATATCTATTCTATTAATTACTTTTTATAGCAATAATATTGATAATTCCAGGATCTTAATAATATTAGGCCTAACATTGTTCTCCAAATTTAGAAGTAATTGTAAAAAAATGGAAAAGTAAATATTCTTTAGGTGGAAAACTTGATTACATTTTATTAGTATTATTTAATTTTTTTTTTTTGGAAAACTTTCTTTTTAAATTTCTAAAAGATAAAATTCTGTGTAATCTTCTTTACTATTAATCTGTCTTTTTTTTTTTTTAAGAACTTAGAAAATATTTACAAAGAAAAAGAATTTACTATGATTAGATCTATATGAATACATAAAGAAAATATAAAAAATATATGAAATCTTTAGGAAAACCAAAGAATAATTAAATATAATAGTAGAAAAAGGAAAAAGTTAGGTTATGAAATAGGTAAAAAAATTTAGTGTCCAATCAAATTCTATAACATAAACTACTAACTATTCATTATTTTATTTTATTTTGTTAATTTATTAGAACTTATTGGACTACAATTTTCTTCTTTTTCCTCGCCATTATTCCAGCTACTTGGGGTCGGCTTTTTGGACTACAATGATATCAAAAATATATAATGTATTATAATAGGGTGTCCTACAATAATATTAACAATATTGTTTTAATACACATATTTAACTTAATGAACCTTATAAAGTGATATAAGATGAATAGACATGGGAAAGATACTATGTCCAAAATTATGAATTTTTTGGTTTTGTATTGCTAATGTAGTAAATACAAATCCTAATATCCTATGAAAAAAAAAAGTGGTATAGATTTAATATTGAAAACAAAATAATGCTTGTGGTAAGATTTGTGATTTTGACAACATTTTTCATTCTCATTAAAAATTTAGTTTTTGTAACAATACCTTTCTATAAATTTGTCTCAATTGTTAAAAAAAAATTATGGTGTAATAATATTTTACTTATGATTTCTTTTTTCATAATATTTTTGANAAAAAAAAATTATGGTGTAATAATATTTTACTTATGATTTCTTTTTTCATAATATTTAAATAGAAGGTAAATTTTAAATCAATATAATAATAAATATTTTTTTGTTATAAATTTCAAAAAGATTAACTTGTTTAACAGCTATAAATTGTATCAGATTATTTGGCTTCTATTAAAACAATATCTCTAGAAAATGTATTTTACCATGTTAATAAAACAATTTTAATCTCAAATAGATGATTTTTTATTTACAACTACTAGGATTGATTTAAACAAACGGGCTTATGTAAAAATTATGATGTAATTATCTATTTTAAAGAATGGTATATATTCATAAAAAAACTTTTTTTAATTTTAAAAATAATACAAGAAATTACATGATAATAATGTTTTTTTATTTATAGGATTGGTTGGACAAATATATTAATGAGTCATGGTTTAAAGATCCATATGCAGAGTTTGACTCAGAAGATGTTAATTGATAAGTTGGTAAGCTTAAAAGAAATATATTTTGAATACTTCCTATGTATATAATTTTTCATTTTTACTTAAAGAAAAATCAGATTAAAGTAATTAGAATATATAATAGATGATAATTAGCCCAAAAGTTGAAAGTCTAATGATTGTTGTCTATGATATAATGATAAACTACGATGTTCCTAAAAATAAAAAAAATTGATTTTAACTAATATTATTCACAAAATAAAATAAATAAAAATAAATACCATTGGATCTTTATCTCTGTTATCAAAAACTGATTTTCTTTCTTTTGCATGACAATATTTTTCATCTTCACAACTCTTGCTCCTCCTGTAATTTTTAGGTAATTGTTAAAGAAACATAGTCTTAATTTATTAAATATAAAATAAATTCACCACTTCTCATACATTGAAAACTTTCGGTTTTGTAAATTATCTTTATTTTTTTCCATTTCCAAAGAATTATTATGATTTTCAGGACATCTATTAAATAATGATTTCATAGAATAAATTTCAGAAAGGGTGATTAAAAATATTACTTATCAATTTTGCAACTGTTCCTGTTTCTTACAGATTCTAGCAATTGGGATGAAGAGGGAGTCATTCTAGCTTGTAGTACCTGAAAAAATATGATTAAGTTTAATATCAACTTTCTATATTTTATGAAAATTCATAAATATTCTCAATTTATAATAATAAAAAAAATTTAAGTAATTTATCTAAAATTATTTAAATTTATTTATTTAAAAAAATGTTAACTTGACTCAAGCAAATGCTTAATTTTATTAAAAATTGTAGTTTATTTAAATCAAATATTTTCTGAATTATTCTAATTTAAAACCTAGTGATTCTTAAGGTACACACTGTTTATCATTAAATATACATATTTTGTGGAATAAATAAATATTTGTTCTTACTGGCCAAGATTTAGCTCGCATTTCTCTGAGATCAATGTTTCTGAAAAACTCTGTCATTACAAGTTGTTCTATAGTAGGCACGCAATTATTAGAATTTTTGAATATCAAATTTGTTATTTCTACAACCTAAAATTATTTATAAATATATAAATTATTTTAATCTTGTTAAATTTAATAATTGTTAAATCAATTTTTTTTACTTGAGGATAGTGAGCAATGTCATTTAGGTTTATATCACTAGGCTCTGGCGTTACCAATTCATATCCAGCTGCCATTTCAAATAATACATGTCCTAAAACCATATAAATTAGTTTCAGATATTTTGTTGCAAAGTGATATATTGAATTTACCAAAACAAACTACATCAACCGCTGAAAAATCATCCAATTCTAAATTGCCACTCATAATTAATGGATGTATTCTTGAAGTAAAGCCTAATAATGAATTTTCAAGTCCTGTAATTCTTTTATAATAGTTTTATGTGAACTAGTATTTAAATCAAATAATCAATTAATTGTATGTCAATACCTGGCTACTCCATTTTGTAATATAACGTTTCCTGAATGTAAATTACAATCATGTGGAAATTTTTTTTTTTTAAGAAATAAAAGTGCTTCTAAAATTTGTCTTCCAAGCCTTTGAATTTGTGATAAAGGTAAACCCTCACTACGCTGTCCATATTTATCACTCCAGTCATCATGCCAACAGCTCTTTTAAACAATTACTGTTATTATTAAAATTAATAGTAATTTATATACTTTATTTATTAAAAAATTAATAGTTACTTTATATATGAGATCTTTTAAACTTCCTTTACTATTAAATGGAAGTACTAAAGTAATAAATGTAGTATCTGGATTAGTTGTTCCTTTTACAAATTCAATGTCTAGTACAGGGTAAATGTATGGGTGTTGCAATGTTAAGAATAAATCTACTATAGTGTCTCTTGTATGAAGTGTGCATTCTAAAACACTTTTAGGATTTTTAGGAACTAATGTTAAAAGTCGTTCAGTTTTAACCGATCCATCGCGTACCACAAACCAATGTTTATCTACCCTATGTCAATATTGTAATATAACAATATTAATTATTAACTGAACATGAATATTTTAATAATACAAATAGAATTAAAATTTAATTATATAATTGAACAAATGGATGTTTTAACAATATAATGTTCATTTAATTTATTTATACCTCATCAGAAATATATTGTTAAATTGTATAGTTTTCATACCTAGAACCTATGTCATTCAGATGTTGTAAAAGAGTATAACGAGGACATACTCTTAAGTAATATTTGCAAGCAATTTGAGCTTGTTGACGAGCTTTACGTTCCAATTCCATGTGCTCTTGTCCTAATGAATCAGGTTCTAGTGCTGTGTATTGGTATCTGCTACGGTTTCTACAAAAATTGTAAAAATGTATAGAATTTTATTTAACTACAATAATGTTTGATTATTTGACCAAACTTTTTTGTTTGTTTTGTTGTACAATAGTCACATGTATCTAAATACTGTTCTTGGGTTTCGTTATTACACCATAACGCAAAACGAAAATTAAATGGACAAAAAGAATTTCTTACTCTTGCATTATGATCTGGTTTACGTGTCATTAAATGACTAGTTATTCGCGATATAGGTCGCTCATTAGATAGTGAAAAATCATTGGTTTCCAGTAATGGAGGCGACGATATAATAGATACAATTGTACACGTGTTGTGCTTTTCAGTTTTAAAAAAAGCCATTTTCCGACAAGAAATCATCAAGGTTAAATGTTATACTGAAGAATATCTGGAC
Organism: Daktulosphaira vitifoliae; assembly: GCF_025091365.1. Taxonomy (NCBI): domain Eukaryota; kingdom Metazoa; phylum Arthropoda; class Insecta; order Hemiptera; family Phylloxeridae; genus Daktulosphaira; species Daktulosphaira vitifoliae. Next base: position 42,295,694 of record NW_026099574.1, read on the forward strand.
TTTATAAATTAATAAAAGTATTTGATTTGTCATGATAATAAATAATTATTTTTAAACATTTTCATTTGAATGAATATTATGGGTATTATTCATGTTTATTATCGGTGTGTATAAAAACATGACCCAAAAATATCACGTAATTCCATTATTTATTAAATGAATGTTTTTATTCGACTATAGTCATTTACACGTTATAGTTCATAACAGGTGTAATCTTGTTACATCAAAACTATTTATATTGCTTTAGTCATTATGTAATTCAATTTTAATTGTAATATTTTAAATATTATTTTGTTCATAAAGCCTATTGAATTGTAGTAATTTTAGTAGAACAATAATACTTACGAGCAAGCTTTTCTAATCCAATAGGCTAGAAAACCTAATAGCCCAAAACCACTGATCAGTGCAACAGTCATCACCTAAAAATCAGTGTATATTAAATAATTTTATCATTGAATTATGAAAGATCCGAGCCGTAAAAAAATTAATTATTAATAAAATTTTACATCGTTATACAACAAAATTATTATTAATTAAAAGAATATATTTAAAATATTTTTAGTAGATTTCCAGGGCACCTATCTAGGGACATAAAGAATTCATATTTGAATAGGTCAGACTAATCTAATTATTAGACTGATTGATTTTTTAATATTTTATTTTACCGACTATAATGTCAAAAAATATGTTCTTTTGGTAGACTGAGACAATTTGAGAGAAAGCTAATTCTTTTCCTTCCTTTAATTACACCCCTGGAATTATTAAATGATAATTGTGTAATNGCTAATTCTTTTCCTTCCTTTAATTACACCCCTGGAATTATTAAATGATTTAGAACTAAGGGTCCATTTGGATACTTTGCGTTTCATGAAGATTATTTTTTAATTAGTATAAGACGCAAAACTATTATTCTTTTTGTGCTTATAAAGCGTATATTTTATATTTATCAAGACAGTTATTTAAAAATATAAAATACTTTGAGACAAGCGAATCTTAAACCATGTCAGCTCACTTAATTGTTAGAATAAATAAAATTATGTTCTTTTATTCATAAATATTCAAATTAAATATCGATATATCTCAATATCGATTAACGCATCATCTATTTTTTGATATTTTTCGTGTTACACGTATTTTTTTTTTTTTTGTTATAGCAATTCTCACCCGACAAAATTCTAAATTGCGCGTCTAATGTAGGCCTGTTTTTTGTTAGGTTTACAAACATTTATGAATTTTTTTATGAGGGTTTACGAGTAACTTCAGTTAGCAAATGTTAGGGGTTTGTTTAATAGTTGAGGATCTTGGTCAAAACCAAGAATCGGAAGCTACTCGACGTCTGCTCAAATATCGTCCCTATCTCCTTAAATGAGTTTTAATTGCCTGAAGGAGACACAGGCAATCGTGTACCTTAGTTACAGGGGATAGATTATTAAATAAAATTAGACTATTGTTTTATGTCAACGACAAAGTAAGGTTATATTTAGATGTTCAGTAAATATAAGTTATATGTAATGTACAATACGTCTGACCTGAATCCTAGTACAGTTGGTTAGTAGGTATATCCAAGTGAGACGGAGTTGGTTGGCTATGATGACAATTGGCGATAGACGGGTCGTTGAATAAAACAAGTAAAGTTATAAATAATATAAATAAGACGAAAGTAATAATATTGAAAATTATGTCTATAACGGCCACTCAAACACAACTGCCCTTTGTTAGTTCGACGTCAGTAGCTCCGGACTACAGACGAGTAGAATTGTCACATCAGCATCTCCCTCTATGCTAATTAATATGTATTAGGAATTAAATAAATATAATTAAAACGTGTGTAATATAAGTGGTAAGAACATAGTAATAAATGTTCTTACATTACCCTCTCCCCTATTAAAGGTTCGACTCTGAACCTTATAAAAGGTCAAAATATTAAGAAAAAGAGAAAAGAAAGAAGAAGAAAAAAAAATTTGTCTAATAATGCTTATAAAGCTTTTAAGTTATGGTTCTCTTTAAAATTAGGGGTGGGAACCTTGTTATGTTCACGAAACTTCTTGTAATCTTGTATCTTCATGCGTTCTTAAATTGTTGTTTTCTTACGTAATTAGTTGTGGTATTCGTTTTAATTGATAGTGGTGATATTCATAGTATATATTATAATTGCCTCCTACGACCTATATTGTTCTTACACAAAGCAGAGAATCATCTTTCTACACCAAAGAACGTGAGAGATTATGAGCCCCAATATTAAACATTATCCATGGATCGGACTCTTAGATATTTTTGACGTTTGCTTTCGGGTAATAGGGTAGACATTGCTGGTTAACGTCAAAATTTAATTGCTATATAACTATAAACTGTAGCAATATTCATACAAATTCTGTCATCTATATCCTGGTTATATTATTTATAAAATAATTATAATTATAATTTTTCGTTGGTTAAAAAAAAACGCTCTAAAAAAATTTTATATTCTAAATTTTACTTAATGAGTACGTTTATATTTAGTTTTTTTTTGATTATGTAAAAGTAATATTTTTAGGATAAATGTTTTACTATTTTAGGAGGTATTGAGTGGTCAATTGTCGAGTTAATATTTTTTAATGTTCAATATGCTATTCATACATGAAACGTGTCTTCTGATTTATTTGGTTATACATGATAGTATATAGAGTGATTAATTTATTACACTGACAAAAATCCTTTGTAAAATCAACAAATTTTTTATTAATATATGTCCAACAATATTTTTGATAATTAAATGGTATTTTGGTTTGTAGATTTAATAAAATATTTGTTAAGATGAAAGTTATTTTATTCTTTTAACGAAAATAATGATTAATTTTACAAAAATTTTATTGGATATATTTTGATGATGCAATTGTTGATTTTACTAAAGGATTAAGAGGCTACACTTGCTTCTTCTTAAATGTATAATTTTCTAATAAACTAATCAATTATGAATATCGCTATTTGAAAAAATAAAGTTGACACCGTTATCTAGGCATCAAGAATGAACAAAAAAAATATTTTAACAGATAATTAACTATTTTAAAAGAAAACGAGTGGCTTAGTGCTAAAATTATCACTCTGTATTTGTAGCAGGTATGACCAGTCGACGAATTTTTTTGTTTACTCTACTTCAATAACAACAGCAAATGTATATTTTTATTATGATAAAAATAATTGTTTTTATTCATCTAAAGCTATTTTTANAAAATAAATATTTTTATTCATCTAAAGCTATTTTGATTGATTTTAAAAATGAAATTAATTATTTTTGACTTTTAATAGTTTATCAATATAAAATTGTTAGATTTATAAAATATAGTATTTTATCAAGATATTTGAAATAATGTATGTAATACATTTATTTCGTACCATATAAGAAACGACTAAATCGACACCAAAGAATTGATCAACTCTTTTTTCAGGTATAATCACACGAGCCGTCATCTTAGCAACGACCAACAGTTGATAATAGAGTCAATATTTTAACTCGATACTTGTGGATGAATTCTGCCTAAAGTATGCAGCAAAGCAGTATAACTTCCTGGCACGTGCAGGCACAGCGCCAACCGCCTGCAACACGCATTTATATAGAACATCCATAATTCATCGTGGATAATATACTTAATGTACAATCAATCATTTACTTATTGTAAAAATAGCAATATCGTTATAATAACTTACTCTGAAAATTCTCTACAATAAATAGTTTCAGCATTGTATTTGTTATTGATGACTTCATACTTCTGACTTTATTTATAATTGATTTCCAAAGGTAACAACAATTACATACCTCTAAAGGAAATAAGTACCTGTAAATTCAGACACTAGCTCATAAACAGATTAAATTTGTATTAAAATGTCCATGAAATAATTTTGTGTTTCATCTATACAAATATGATAAATAGAAATGATCACTGAGCATACGTAAATATCGTTATCGAACAAAGTCGATTTCTTTTGTAAAAACATGCCGCGCGCGCTGAAATAACAAAAAGGGCGCAAGTCTGCTCACACTGCGCCAGTCTTTTGGCCTATAACCGTCGTACCGTTCTACCTAAAGGTGTTTACAGCTGATCAACATTTAAAACGAACTTTCCATTTCTTAACTGTGTCCTCTACAAGTGCAGGATAACGCAATCAGACACACACACTACCAGTAACTGGCATTAGTATGAACCATACAAATATAATAATGTATAATAAAAATATATTTGTAAGTAAAAAACAAAAACCTAAGAAAATTTCGGGTTTTCTTTAAAATTTTAAGAAAATAATGTATATACAGTAGAACCTCATTAATCCGGACCTCATTAGTCCGGACTTCGCTTAATCCGGACAGCTGTCTAATATTACGAAAAATACACAGTTTATGCCGTAGACTAAAATAAACATAAAGGCAAGTTCCTCGAATTTCCCATAAGTACATATATTCTTATCTACCGTCATTAAAGTTATCATAAACTATGTACTAGTAATTTATATTTTGGTCATTATTATATATATACATAATCTATCCACATTAAATATGTAATGTTTTTGCTGGATCTAATATCATGTTGCAATATATATATATATATTAAATCATATATAGTATTTAGTATAATATAATATTCTTAAATCTATTATACGGACACGTTTTTTGGTTATTTTGTTTAATCCGGACTTTCATTAAATCGAACAACCTAGAGCTCTTATTAGTCCGGATCATTGAGGTTCTACTGTATTTTTTTCAGATTCTTTTGACGTGTTGTTGATAATATTGGTAGAAGCTACAGAGTTTTAAGTCGGAAATACTCGAGGGGACTCGGTTCCTTTGTCTCAAACGACAGTTAACAAGCGTTCTCTTTAAAATTTATTCGAAATATAAGTCCATAATTTAAAGGTCACTAGTTATTATATTTTGAAAATATTTAATATAACTAATTTATAAATGAAAATGTTATTATTAACATATCTCACTTCATTTCATTACAGTGTACTTTTTAATTGTACGACATACAGTGAGCCAAGTAAATATTTAGGCATCGTCTAGAAAAGTGATTAAAACATACTTAAAGCAAATTATTTTTCCCAAACAATGTCTGAATATTTACTCGACTCACCGTAACTCTCGGATATTGCTCGATTTAATTTTTTACTTAATAACTCTCATAATTATTTACAAACAGCTCAACCCTACTTTAATTTATAATATATTTCTTTGACGGTGGTGATCTATAACGCATATGGGCCATCTTTCATTTGAACAACGGTATTATTCATTTCTTGTGGTATATTTATTATACTGCCTAGAAAAAACAATGCACGTTGTTACAAAGAACAGAGTATAATATTTGCAGCGGATGTCGTTTGTATAATATTATCATTGTTTGTTGCAGATAATATTTTAATTTACATTTCTTTTTATACAATCTGCGTTGGACATCCCCACTTAAATCAAATTTCAATTAAAATAAATGATATATTAATCACGGCGACCAGAACAAGCCGACCTGGTCTACTGGTGTGATTTTGGCACCATAGAAACGCCGCACTTTGCCTGACAATGGGCCGCATTAGCCAGTTGATATCCACACGCAAAACAATCAACTGCATTTACTATCCAGATCCTATGCGACTGGAGAATCTCAGTCATTCTGGACAGCCACGTGGTTACGACGAGAACACTGCCAAAAATGTCACTGTGACCTAATGTCATCGAGGCTGCGAAATGCACACGACTCGGCGGTACACACACCGATACTATTCCACACACGTACTGACATAGGTGCCTATAGTGACGGGCACGAACACTCCGAATGTCGTTGGTCAAGCGGCGAGAGGGGTGGCTGATGATAAGCTACGTGGAGCATTGGCCGGACTACTCGTGTAACTTTTTAACAATTATTATTGTTACACGATTTACGGTATATTGTTTGTTGAGTCAACCTTGACTTTTAATCTAATAAAATCAATTTTTTTTTAAACGTAAATTTGGAAATTTGTTTATAGATCGTAATATTTTGGACGAAATAAGATTTGGACCTATTGTCCTGAAACCGTGTAATTGTACGAATATAGAACGCTTAAAATAGCATATGGGTAATAATCCATTTTGAATTTTTTTTGATAATCCACCTCTTAGAAGCTAAACTACTGTAGTTTTAACAACAGACACGGTAATAATAATAACGAGTTATGAAATCTTCTTAGCTTTGCCAAGGAGCTAAAACAACTTTCATTTAATTAAAAATTAGTATTTCTCACTATTTTGAGGTCTTTAAAAATATTAATTGTGAAAATTTAACACGAACCCAATTACATAATTTAATATTATTATTTTAAATTGTATTTTTCCTTAATTTTTATATTATGCTTCGAAGTAGAATAAAAGAAACAATTAAAAAATAAATTTCGAAAATTTCACATTAAATTATAAAAATATTAATTAAATAGAATGGAAATTCCGACACAATAGCTTTTCGTCGAAAAGGTGGGGCCCCATACTATTTGTAATTATGTCTTATAAGAATGTTTCTTAGAATCGAGAACATCATTGTTACCATACTGGTGTCAATATTACTTATCGCATAAGTAGTTTCTTCGTTCGGATGGAATAAAAACGGGTAGTTTTGTACATTCAAATTAATGGTTATCAAACAGTAGCTATTGTAAGTGACATTTTCGCGTCCACAGCAGCTATTTTATTGCCAACAGAGTTATGTAGGGCAATTCCGATTGCGTAAAAATAGTTACAAATTGATACACACTTGATATTACACCTGTATTTATGATATTTGATTATTTGTTCTTATCTAATGACCGACAAAGCTATCATTGCACAGTACAAAACAAATTTTGTTGTTATTTTCCAATATTTAAGTTTCGCTAAGAAATTGGGGGGAATCGTAAAACAATTATTGTTTTACGATTACCCCCCATTTTGATAGCTGTATTATACCGCTAACAGAAAAAAAAATTATGTGTTGACATTAAATAAGTGGCGTCAAAAAAAATATATGGTGAGGCACGTGTACATAAAAATAGTTTCCATACACTTTCTTAGCTTCGATAGAAAACTGAGAAGGTATTAGTTTTGCTATGATGTGTATTTTGTTTGTGTCTATCCATATCTGTACCCACTGGACTGTTATTGTTCAACGATGCGCCAAAATATCAAAAAATTCATCTTGTTGATGTATTCCGTATTTTATTTTAATAATTTCCCTTTAAATCTGACACGATAACGTGTTTTTCTCAGTCGCACACTGTTTTATCAACCTAGAACTAACGCCAAGTAACTTATGTGATAAGCTTTTTATTTCAACACATTTGTAAATTGCTTGATCGTCAAGTATATAAATCTCTCGCATTAATTATAAAAGTGAATTATAAACTACATCCAATAAAAATAAGTAAATAATTTTTTAGAAAAACTAGTGAGATATAACCTACATTAAGTATAATACGAAGTGCTTAGAATGCGAGGTAAAAGTGACATTAAAAAAAAAAAAATTATTTAGGCGCACAGTTAGACTGAAAATTAAGAGTTTTTTTTAGTAGTAAAAATTTGTAAAAAAAAACACATTACTGTAAAATCAAATTGTCACTTCAGCTACACATGAAAATTAAAATATAAATACAATATATATATATATATATATATTATTTTGGTAAAATGTTTCCAATTTTTAAACCAAAATTTTACTTGACATACAAACAAGTTTCGTGGAGAATTTAATAAATGAGCGAGTAATTTTTTCACGAAGGAAAATTATTAAACAAGGGCAAAGTTAAAATATAATTCGTTAGGAACATAATTTTTTTTTTAGAAAAATTGGAAACTATAGTTTTTATAATGATTGTTTACCATTCTCACCCCAGAGCGCAAACTGTGTAAATATTTATTTTTTCATACTCGTCGAAAATAGATAATTTAATTATTTAAAATCTGTGAAATCATAACGCGTCAATTAGTATTTGCAGTGTGGCTGGTGCTAAACTTTGATTTTTGTACTACAAAAAATAAATGTGCGTCGTTATTAAATCAATACAATCGTATTGATAAAAAATAAAACAGGTACACGACTCCCAATAATGGACACTCACACTAATTATCATTTACTAGTCGCGCAACGACACTGCCGAACATGGAAAACCCAGACGCCTTAATCGGAATACAACACGTTAAAGGCGAACAGAATATCGCCGCCGTGTCTCTCCCGCTGAACTACCGAGTCTCGTCGCATCTCAGGACGCAGATAATGAACGTTTTATTGACAAAAGTTCAGCTCTACATTTGGAGAAAATACCAATCGCTGGATGTCCAGTTTCTATTCATAGCGACACGTCAACGGGACGTCCACGACCTTTTTCGCCACAACAGTTCCGGCGTCGCGCGTTTCACCAGTTACACGTCGTTAGTCGCCCCGGTTCACGTGAAACGGCTCGCTCAGTTTCGGAACGATTTGTGCGGTCCACAAATGCAAAAGGACTGCCGTTCTTGGGCGCGTGTTTGCCTTCACTGGCAACGATACAAAATAAGCCGACACGTCTCTACCACACTCGGGAACTTCGTAACACCTTCGCGTCGATATCATCGGTCCATTGCCGCTATCTCAGTCCTTCGGGTGGTACAGCTCGACGGCGGTAATCGATCGTTTTACGCGTTAGTCGGAGCTGTACTCGCTCGAAAGTATTACGGCAGAAGACGTCACTGTGGGATTCCTCAAATGCTGGACCTCGATAAGTTTCATTTTCAGCCACATTAAAAACTTTAGCAAAACATTTGGTTTCACGCTCCGCCCCGTTATTAGCTGACACCTTACTGCAAACGGACCCCAGCTTATCCGCAGGGGGGTTGTGTGGCGGTCGAAAATTCTAGAATGTCCGACCGCCCCAACTAGAAGATAAGGCTGGAGCGGTTTTGCCCTAGTCAGAGTTGGTTAATTAATTGTCACAATTTTGTTAAAATTTCATACGTTATATTATAATGTACGAATAATTAAATCATAATATTACATTTATAATGATCTTATGATAGTTATTTGTAATTGTTTTTTGACTTTAAATGATTTTCACTTAATATTTATCGCATTGAATACAAAAAAATCATAAGAATGGTACCATTAATAATAGTTAGCAAGTGTCCTCTAATTTGATTTAATATTTCAAATGAATTTGAAATATATGTAATCGTATAATTAATGAAACTACGTCGTTTATTTGTACATAGAATAAAAGATGCCGGACACATTTTTTTTTCTATCTTTTAGTATGTAGTTTTTATTAGTTTAAAGAGCCCAGTATTTTTTGAATATTTTCAAAAGTTAATTTGAAAAAATTTACTTTGTTCATTATTGGTTCTACTTCAAACCACATTTTACTATTTTTATTTAAGGAAAGCTATTTTTCAAAAAAAAAGACATTTTTTAGAAAATAATTTTAATTTAAAGTACCATTGCTTTTACGCTCCTCATATATACTAACCCGGTTAAGGATTATATTAGCTTCGATGCGAAGCTGAGAAGGTATTAATTTTACTATGATGTGTTTTTTTTTTTATGTTTGTTGCCACTTTTTCTCAGCTCTCACTGGACCGATTTCTTTCAATAATACGTCAAAAAATCACAAATCGTATTTAGTTGAAGACATTACCCTTAAAAATTGAAAAAGTTTTCCTCGTTCCCCGTAAATGGGGGAAACCTCCAAAAAAATTACAAATTTAAAAATCGCTAATTTTCGAAATTTTTTCACTTTTTTTTCTTAAAACTTCCATAACTTTTTCAAAAATAAACAAATCAACATAATTTTTTTTTATACTAAAACCTTAGATATTTTCCTTTTATTTGAAATCATTTTTTTGAAAATCTAACACTTAACCTGCTCATTGGGGAAGATTTAAAATAGCAACTTTTTTACAAAACTAACTTTTTCAACTTAATTTTTGAAAATGTTTCGGAAATACTGCGTCCTTTAAACATATATCAAATTAAAGCTTATTTTATGTACTATAAAATGAAAAAAAAACAATTTTTCCCGACACTTTATCTTCTGCATGTAAACGGCTGCCGTAGTTAAAAAAACGCTAATTTTGTGTTAAAATTTTCGATTTTAAATTTTCAACTTAAAAGTGCTATAACTTTTCGAAAAATGTAATTATCAGCACAAATTTTTTTTTTCTAAATACATTATAAGTACATCTTTCATTTGACATACTTTTTATCAAAATTGGATAATTTCCTTATATATAGGGGGCGTTCAAAATTTGAAACATTGTATAAAAAATAGAACCTTTTCAACTTAACTTTTGAAAATGTTCCGGAAATACTGCGTCTTTTAAACATATATCAAATTAAAGGTTATGTCTTATTCTATAAAATGAAAAAAAAAAATTTGGGTGATAAGGTGTCCCGACACCTTATCTTCTATGTGCAAATTGCTGTTAAATTTAAAAAAAAATGTAATATTTGCAATAAAAATCACCTTCTATAAGGATGTTTTGTACTTAAAACTGCCATAACTTTTTCAAATATTAACAAATCAAAATAATATTTTTTTATATTGAAACCTTAGGTAATTTCCTTTCGTTTGATATCTATTTTTTTTTGAAAATCTAACACTTATTCTGCTCACAAGGGGGATTTAAAATAGCAACTTTTTTATATAATTTAATTGACATAGAATAAAGTTCATAAGACATAAGAAATTAAACTTATTAAATTTTTTTTACTTTTTTAAAGTCGAAAAAGTAATTTTTAAATTTGAGTTATCTTAAATAGCCAATTTTTTAGCTTCGATGCGAATTTTTTATATGTAAATACTAATTTTTGATAATATTAAAACTTAGAAGTGATAGAAAAAGTCTAATTGCAGATTTGAAAACATCGCGAAAAGTTGATTTAAAATGGTATATTTTTGTTACTGATGAAAGTTCCTTGTAGTTCAGTGCATTTATTTAGAGTAACAAACAGTTTTTATTGAAATTTATTGTATCAAGCCCTTTAAATTTTTATACACGTAAAAATAAAGCAAAATACATCTTCTTTAATATTTATATAATTTCTTCGTTTAAATTACAATATTAAATTATTGAATATCAATTTCATACTAAATTTAATAATTATAATTAGTATTTATTCATATATTATGTTTTAAAATCAAAGAACTACTAATTAGGATATAATCAAAGAAATAAGAGTTGATGTTGCTTTTGGAATAATCCACCAATTTTTCTAAATTAAACACTATCTACTGATTTGCATCGAAGCGTTTCTTATGATAGTGATTTTAATCACTGTCAAATATCATCTATACTTGTCCCATCTATGCCTTGTTTACACTGTGCCTCGACCCCACTGTGCTACCTTTCTTTTTTTTTTTAATTCTTTTTGAGTGAAAAATGTTTAACTCATTTGATTTTTATCTCATTTAGATTCAATAATTTCAATAAATATCAAGGATTCCATTATTGTAGTCTCCTCTCGTGAGAAGAAATTCATATTAATATTATTTTACTATGTGGTTTTTTTTTTTGTAGCTATCATTTATTTTCTCAGCTCTTATTTGACCTACTTTTTTGATAAATTTTTTTTTTTAAATTAAACACTATCTACAGATTTGCATCGAAGCGTTTTTTATGATAGTGATTTTAATCACTGTCAGATATCATCTATACTGGACCCTACTATGCCACGACCCCACTGTGCCACCACCCCACTGTGCTGGGTTTTTAAAATTAAACACTATCTACAGATTTGCATCGAAGCGTTTTTTATGATAGTGATTTTAATAACTGTCAGATTAAATCTATATTGGACCCAACTATGCAACGTCCCCACTGTGCTGGTTTTTTTTTTTAAATGATTACATCAAACTTTTAACGAATTTTTCAGGTTAATAATCGTAGATCAAATGTATTATAAAATCGCCTTTAAAATTTTAACCAAACTAAAATTTGACCATTTAAAGTTAAACATCCAAAATTAGCCGATTTATACATTTTTTTCAGTTTTTAAACTATTTTAAAATCAAATAACAAGTTCAATTAAGGTTTCAAAGGAGTTCTCATAAATATTTTTGGATTCTATAATCATTTTTTTCAACATGTATTAAAAAAAAATAATTTACTAGATAGTAAGATAATAATAAGATATTAGAAAAAAGGCCAACCACCGAAATTTTTAGGGTTTTTAATCCTGTTTTATGATTTTTATTATAGAAAAAGTCATGGAAATTTATAATTAAAAAAGTAAAAATAATAACTAAATTTCTTGATTTTTAAAATTGTAATTTACTGTTCCTCATTTACGGATAACGAGGGACCTTTTTTTTTACAAATTTCGATAATATATAACTATTATTGTTGATGAGATGTTATAATTATTAACAACTGTGGATTAATATCGATAGTGAATATCGATATTAATGGAGAGTTGTTCTGTTCTATTACTAACCGCTTATCTGTTAACATTGTTGATAATTTCACAGGATACTTTCAAATTCAATTTTTAATCATGTTTTTTTCTTTGGAGAAAGTATTGTATTTGAATAAAGAATTTAGGCTGTGACACACTACTCTTTATTTGGTGTCAATTTTCATTTAGTTTTTACTGATATAAGAATTACTCGCACAATAATTGTCGATAATATGACACATTACCACAATTAATCTTCAAAAATTAATTTATGAATAATTAAATAGTATAGTAATTTCTCAGACCATTAGTTACAACCAAGGTAGTTATTTATTCATATAAAGTCATTAATAATTAATAATATTATAACATAATAAGTTATTTATCAATATTTAATATTGATAATCGACTTATGAATAACAACATATTTTATTTAAATATTATTAAAATTTAAAAATACATTCAAAATTTAAATTTATAATAAATTATACTATTTAAAAAAAAAAAAATGCCATTTAATCTATAATAGATATGCATTAAAATTAAAATCATAACAAAAATTTAGTTACTATAATTGAATTGTGGACAAAATAAATATTATTGTTGTTGAGTCAGTAAATGTTTTTGTTTAAAAATATTTGGATTATTACGAAATTTATAAATTAACCTATCAATATACAGTAGAAACTTAAATCACCATTGGAATGGGGCTACAATAAAGTATAGAAATTATGCCATTATTAAATATTTGATATTAATCTTAATATCAAATAGTATATTGTATTTATTACAATAATTTTTAGAGCTTAGCATATAACAATAGTTAATATCATTTTTCAAAACCATATCATTATTGTAGACTAAAAATACATTTTATTGATTGTTTTTGATTTAATGAAATAAAAAAACAAATAGATTAATTTGCATATTTGTTAAATTAATCAATCCTTGTTCATTTGGAAGTGTTTTATCAAAAATTAACTTTAATAGTATTCAAGGGATATTAAACCTTTTGTATAGTAGAGCCATTTAGTTATTGTTAATATTAAATATTTTAATTTGTTTTGAATCTCAATTGTATAATGTTTAAAAATTATTTTTTAGTTACAATGACTAAAAAAAAAATAGCTGAAAATAATTCCCAACAAGAAAAAAATGTCCAGTTAACTCCAGATCTATGTTGGTTAAAAAATGATCTATCTCAATCAATGGTATTGACCACACCAGTAAATAGCTTTGCAAATTATAAAGATATTCCATTATATCCTACATTTGAAGATATAAAATGTGTCCCTTGCAATCTTCTTGCTAACAATATAAGGAGTCCATATAAAAATTGCTATGAATACCTTGACATATTTTTTCGTCTTGCGCGTGAAGATTTTGTTTCATCAATAAGAGATACTATACATTTATTAAAGAAACCTATAAAAAGTGCGCAAGAACAAATTGAAATGAAAAGACTGTGGCTTTATGAAAATGTTAAAATTGTCAAGACTTGTGCTTCTTCATTAAAAACTTTGTTTTTTTGTTTTGACACACTTGATAATGCTAAAAAGTTTGATTATGAGAATAGCAAACGTTTTAAAAATGGAGCATTGTTAATTATCTCTAATGACAAATTTGAAACATTTACCTTAGGAATTGTAACTGATACCATTAGATTGAATATGGGTAATGTTGGTGTGGATATTTTTGATTTGAAAAAAGTTAGTAAATGGCTTTGCATAGATATTTTAGAACCCCCAGCTTTTTATGAACCATACAGATATGTTTTAGCAGTGTTACAAGACCTAAATGAGAGAAATTTTCCAATGAAAAATTACATAATTTATGGTAAAAAATACATTTCACCTCCACAGTTTTTAAGTGGTGGATCAACTTACAAAATATATGGAGTTGAATTTGATATTCTTAAAGATGATCAATGGCCTTCTGCTGATTCATTACAGATGGATATAAATCAATATGAAGCATTGAAAGGTGCATTAACTAAAGAGTTTTCAATGATTCAAGGACCTCCAGGAACTGGTAAAACATATATAGGCTTAGAAATTGTAAAAATCATTATTGAAAATTTGTATTTAACTAAAAGATTGGCAAGCCCTATTATGGTTGTTTGTATGACAAATCATGCACTTGATCAGTTTCTAGAGGGTATTTGGAGATCAACCAAAAATATTGCTAGGTTTGGTTATGGTACCAAAAGTGATATATTAGTTGATTATGTTCCTCGTATGAGTATAGCTCGTCAAGATTCTTGTGCAGATATTTATGTTGACGCTAAGCGAAGTGTTGCATCTACGTTAAAAGAGGAAAATAAATATCAAAGTCATATAAAACAAATTAGTAAAAATATTGGCATTCTTAGTTTACGTTCATTGATGGAAGTTCTTATAACAAGAGGTTTTGATACATGGTTTAAAGACTCTTATGAACTGTTATCTTGGTTATTTTATGATGTTACAGATGAAAATGGTGTAAATGTTGTTGAGTTCATGAAATTAAAACAATTTTTTTCATCTTGGGGAAATAAATCTAAAAAACAAAATAAATTAGAAGATGACGTGTACTGTATTACACTAACTAATTTAAAGCAATATTATTGTCAAACACAACGTTTCTTGGATGATTTAGAAGACAATTCCAATAAAAATGATGAGGATATTGTTAAAAAAAAAGAAGTGTTAAAGCATTCATTGAGAACTATGAAGTTAATTGAGAATCATTTAATAAAGAATTTAAAATTATTTCAATCGACTTCTACTATTGAGTTTAATGAAGGTGTTAAACGAGATTCAATAGTAATCCGTGAACGATGGTTATTGTATTTTGATTGGGTGCGGTTAAATTTGGTAATTAAAAAAAATCAAAAACAAAATATTGTAGATGATGTTCGACAAGGGAGACGAGAAGTAAATAAATATAAATCTATCGGTTATTTAAAACCAGTTAAAGATAAATATGTTATTGGTATGACAACAACTGCTGCTGCTCGAAATAGATATTTGTTGCAAAATCTTGAATGTCCAATTGGTAATATATTTAAATACTTCAAGCAATTTTTTTTTATGATATGATAATATCATATATCTATAAATGAATATTATTTGTTCAATTTAGTTATCATTGAAGAAGCAGCAGAAGTACTTGAGCCACATATAGTAGCTTCGTTGTCTGAACATTGTAAACAAGTTATACTTATTGGTAAGAAAATCTAAAATAGTAAAATGTTTTATGCAATTTTTTTTCTTTATAACTATATATATATATATATTAGTATATGTATGAAATATATTAATACACCTTATGCAGGTGATCATAAACAGTTAAGGCCTCAAACTGCTAATCATTTAATGGCCAAAAAGTATCAATTAGATGTATCCCTTTTTGAGCGTATGGTTAATAACAATATCCCATCATATGTACTCGCTGAGCAACATCGTATGAGACCAGAAATTTCAGGTTTAGTGACTCCAGTTATTTATCCAAATTTAAGAAATCATTCATCTGTTTTAAATAGACCTCATATTAGAGGTATAGCATCTGATGTATTTTGTATAACTCATAAAGCTAATGAAGAAAAAGTAAATTTAATTATTTAAATAATTTATCTATATAATAAAGTTTTAATTTTTGTATATATGTATTATTTTTAGGATATAGAAATATCAAGTTTTAAAAATAGTCTAGAAGCTAATTTTTTAATAGCATTAGCAGATTATCTATTAAAACAAGGGTATTATCCAGAAGACATAACTATAATGGCTATGTACAATGCCCAAGTTATTTATATTACTAAGGTAATACTTGACAAAAAAAAAAATCAAAATTATAAGTTAAAATTATTTGAAATATTAAACCTATGGCTGTATTCAAGGTGACACGGTACCGTGTTTCCCTCAACCGTACATCACGTTATCAACCTAAATGAAAGTGTATCGGGATATGAATCATAAGTGCACGGTGGCCTAGTGGTAAGGTTTGTCTAAAAGACGCCTTGGGTCGCGGGTTCTAATCCCATACCGTGCCTCTTTTTTTTACATGATTTTGGTACACTTTCTATAACCGGCTGTCAATCCCCGGCGGCCGTGTTAAAGGGAGTACCAAAGTTCAAGCTTCTCAAAATTAAAAATAATACATATAAATATATGTAAACCCATCATACTTTGGACCTGTCCAAATATATTCTGAATACAACCATAATTCAATCTTATTTATTATATATTTTATACATAATAGATATAATAGATAAATTATATCTATTACACAATCGTTACATTTACTATTATTCATATTTTTTTATGGGGTTTTAGCTGATAAATAAACCACCTTATAAACACTTAAAGGATATTAGAATTTCATCAGTAGATGGATATCAAGGTGAAGAAAATGAAATTGTTTTATTATCATTAGTACGTAGTAATAATTATAATAGTGTTGGATTCCTAAAAACTAATAATAGGGTATGCGTAGCACTTTCAAGAGCTAGAATAGGCTTTTATATAGTAGGAAATTTGGATTTACTTTCTAAAGCTAGTAAACTATGAAAAGCATCAAGAATTATTTATCTAAAATAAAATCAATTGGTAAATGTATATATTTTATTTGATAAATAAATAAAAACAATTACATATTTTAATTTTTTACAGGTCCAAAATTACTGTTAAAATGTCATAATCACAATATCACATTAGGAGGCGTATCTGAAGCAAGCCAGTTTAAAAATGTTTTTGTTAATTGTAAGTTACTATGTAATGCTAAACTTTTATGTGGTCATCAGTGTGTTAAAAAGTGTCACTTAGAAGATAGAGAGCATATGAAATTGGATTGTCGAAAACCTTGTTCTAGGTGAAAAAATAAATTTACGAATAACTCATTTTGTTTGTTATTCACATATAAGTATAAAACCATTAAATAAATTTCTTTTATGTAGACAGTGTTCAAAAAATCATAAATGTCAGAAACTATGTTATGAAGAATGTAATAAATGTGAAGTTTTAATCAGAGAAATTAGTTTGTGTGGTCATATTATTGAAGGAAAATGTTATGATTTCAAGAATATTCTTTGTCAAACTAAAGTATTTTATTATTAGTTAAAGTTAAATTTTTTAATCAGTTCAATAATTATTTATTAACTTATTTAGTTAAAATATTGCTTATTGGTAAGAATAATATAGAATGTGCAGTCAAACCAGATTATTAGAAAAAATAAAACTAGAAAAAGCAAATTTTTAAAATTTTTGCTTAAAGAATACAAAGTTAACAAGTAGTTGAATATATGTTAAGATATCCATGACATGTGTTTTCAAGGGTATGTTGATGATTTCTAGGTGAATACACTCCTTTAAGTCAACAACAGTCCTTGGTGGGTTGTTTTTAAACACCTTAATTTTCAAATAACTTCAACAGATTATGTTGTATGTAGTCATGCAATATGACTTATTGATTATTGTTACAGTAAATTCCAAACACTGTGATATGTTAATCATTTTTTTTTTGCTTTCACTTGAAGATCACAATGCCGATGAAAATGCACTTATTCAAAAAAATCATGCAAAATCTCATACTGCACAATTTAAAATTAATCTGTTGAGATTATTTAAAACTAAAGTTTGAAAACAATTTAGCACTACTCTTTTTTGTATTTCTTTTGTTAAATTAACTTTTATGGAGTTATTATGTTATTCTTGCTAATTGTGTAGTTAAAGCCTTTCTATATGCTTATATATTATTATACTTCTGTTAAATTTTTAAATGTAAAAATGATATAAAATACGTAATCAACTTATAACCAAAATTCAAAACCAAATGTTCATATTAACATAAGTTAAAGAGTAATTTATAATAATTAATAATTAACAATTAATTATACTTTTATACATAAATAACTAATTAATTAAGTAAAATTTATAAAATATATAAAACTTAGTCAAATTGAGCAATTATAAAAAGCATGGATCATATATATTTCAAATAATTTTGGATTTCTTAAATTAACTTTGAAATTTGAGAAACTGCGAACTGAGAATTGAACCCAGATCTTATGCTATCTGGACGAAATGAATTAGCATTTAAATTAAACTAAATTAAATTAAAGCATTAAATGAAACTTTTATTTTTAAATATAAGTTTAAATAATTTACATTTTTAATCCTCAATCAAAACTCAATGTAAAAAATGTGATTTTAAGATTTTGTTTTTTTATCTTCATTAATATGCAGTAAAAGTATGTAGTTAAAAAAATCAAGTCTAATAAATTTAATTTTTGAAATAGGCTAGACATAGAGAGTGTGTTTTTGTCAGATTTAGTATATTAATATACTAAATCTTATATTTTATTGCTAAATCATTGTGAATTTTTTTTACAATTAAATATTTAAAATTAAAGTGAAAAATAAATTATTAAATATATTTATTATTATTAAGTAATAATTCAATGAAATATTAATTTTCAGATTAAAGTAACATTAAACTGTGGTCATGAAATTGAGAAGTTATGCTTTGAGCCTTCAGTATGTGATAAAATTTGTAATAAACCAACTCCAGGATGTTTATTTAGGCATTTATGTTTAAAAAAATGTGGTCAAATGTGTAGTCCATGTACTGTTTCAATTCCCATAATTTTGATTTGTGGTCACATTTCAGAATTTAAATGCTCACAAGACAATAATTCAGTTGTGTGTAAAATGAATATCAATAAAAAATTACCATGTGGACATGAAATAGTATATTTTTGTGGTGAAAATATATCTGATATAAATTGTCCTCACGATAGTCACAAAAACGAAGACACTATTGAGGTAATATAATTAAATTTTTAAAAATAAATTTTATATTTATTTTGTTTTGGTTAATTTTTATATTTTGAATTTTCATTTAGTTTAATTGACTGAATTATAATGTTATATAAAAATAATTTATTTTTTGTTTGGTATATTTAGGACATGAATGTGAAAAAATGTGCAGAAAATGTTCTAACAAAAAGCATAAATCTTATTCAAAATAAGTCATTGAGTATGTCTAAAGATATTTGAGGTTCATGATATCATTAAAGAAATTTATATAGATCAACTGAATAAATAAATAGGATTTAGTTGCCAATTGAAGTATTGTTGTACATTTGTATTATTTTCCAAGAAGCGTACTATATATATATATATATATATGATTAAGTTCTTTCTTATTCTTTGGTTTTTATAGGTCATCAGTTTCCACCTGTCTCTACCCTGTGCTTCTGTTTCTACATCTTGTATTTTAATTTCTTCTAATGTTTTTTTTACTTTACAAGTAGTATTTTCCCAAAAGGGTTTTAATTTAATACTGCATTTATTAGACTATTTGACCTTCATATATGGCCAGACCATGCAGTTCTTCTATGTTATAATATTGTTACTATGCCCGGTTCTTTATATAATCGTTGTAATTCTATGTTGCTTCTTATTTCATATTGTGTGATTTTATTTATGTGTATTCTTCTTCCGAAGATTGCTATTTTATCTTCATCTCCTTTGGATGTTGGCCATATTTCACACACATACAAAAGAACTGGTCTAATATCTACCTTGTATAATGTAATTTTCGATTTGATCGATAGTTGATTTGATTTAATGTAAGTATGTTTGTAAACCCATAATAGCATTTATTCGCTGCAGTATTTCTTACTTTAATTTATTTGTGATTATTATTTTTGTTATTTATTGTAACTCCAAGGTATTTAAAACTATGTACTCTTTCAAACTTAAAATTTTTAACTTCTAATTGTTCCCCATGATTTTCTTGTCTTGATGTTACCATATACTTAGACTTTGATTTGTAATCTAATGCCTTTACTATTTGTTATAAGCTTTTTGGTGACCATTTTTACTTCTCGTCTATTAAATCCTAATATGATAATATCATCTGCATACGCTAGTATTTCACTTTACCTTTTGTTTTTTTTCAAATTTAATTCCTCATACTTACTCTTATTTTTCTTGACTACTGTTTCTAGTGTTATATTAATAAGTACTGGGGATAATTCATCTCTATATTGGAGTTCAATCTTAATTTTAAATTCATCTGACATTTGTTATTTGTTCTGGTTGGTATCCTAAAGATTATAAGTACATTCCATAGAACTTCTTTATTAACTAGTCATATGCCTGTTTATAATCAATAAACAACAAAAGTAAGTCCTTGTAAAATTCATAATGTTTCTCAACTAATTGTTTAACAGTGAAAATGTGGTCTATGATGATTTTCTGCTCATAAAACCACATTGGTAGTCTCCATTATTTTGTATAGGGAGTAGTTCTATTTAATATTATGCCTGATAATACTTTATACATGGTATTTAACAATGTATAGCTTTAAGCTATCATGATTATTGATAATCATGATAGCTTAAAGCATCTCCCTTTTTATAGATTGGATATATTATTGCTAATTGCTATTCTTTTAGTATTTCTTCTTTATGCCACACTTTTCTGATTAATTTTCCTATTTCATTTATCAATTCTTCATCACTATACTGTAAAAGTTCTGTAACTAAATCATCTTCACCTGGTGATTTGTTGTTTTCAAATGTCTTTATAGCAGTACTAATTTTTTTGTCTGTTGGGTCCATGTATTCGGGTTCTGCAGTATAGAACTTTATTTGTGGATGAATTTGTCTTATATTTGGATTGAGTAATTCCTTAAATACTTTTCCAAATTGTTTTGCATTTTCTTCTTCATCTGTTACAAGTGTCCTGTTTTCCTCATGGAAATTTCTGTTCTAAGGATATATCCTTTTCTTTGTTATTATTTTTTGGAAAAAAAACCTTGGATTTGTCCTATTTTCTTCGATTTGTTTTATTCTTTTCTTTTATATAGTCGTTTTTCCTTTCTTATTGTGCATTTAGCTTCTTTAAGTTTCTGTGCAAATTTATTATTGTTTTCTATGTTTGGAGTTACAAGCATCAATGATATTGTTTTATCTCTATTGTCGATAGCTCTCTGACACTTATAGTTAAACCAGATATGTTTTATTACTCTTTTATTTTTTTCTAGGCTTTTCAAAGTGGTTGTTTTTATTATATCCTCAAATTTTTTCCAATTAGGTTTCAATATTTTCTGCTTCTATTTCTATGTTTCTGAATTTTTTATAGTGTCTATATCAATTTGTTCTTCTATTTTCGCCATTTTTGTCCATGTTTGTAGTAATTTAATTTGGATTTTTGCTTTAACTAAGAGGTGATTTGATTGAGAAAAAATTTCACGATAACTCCTGACATCTTTTACGATTTTGTGATTGCTAATCTTTGAGTTTGTTATGATATTGTTATTTTGATTTTTAGTACCATTATCATTGCAATATGCGTGGAAGGCCTTTTTTTCCTATTGCTGGTCTGTATATTTCTTCCTTTTTAATTTTAATGTTGAAATCTTCAAGCGATTCTTAGGGGTTGATGCATATATTGTATTCAGATCTTCATAAAAAGCTTCTTTTTCGTCTTGTTGTTTGTCCTCTGCATAGCCATTTATTAGTATTAAATTCATATGTTGATATTCAAGTTGGATATAACATAGTCTGTAGCTATACAGTTTGAATTTTTATATGTATGGTAAATATTTGTTATTAATTATAAATCATACTCCTCTTTCATGTCATTGGCCACCAATATAAAAACTCGTAAATTTCTTTGATTTGAGATTTCCATGTCCTGTCTATTTAACTTCTTTAATTGTCTTTATTGCTATTCTGTATCGTTCTAAATTAGTTTCTACAACTGTTAGTGCTGATAGAACTGATATATATATATATATATATAGTTATTCTAGGTTCCAAAATTAAACTTATCTAAACAATTATTTATATAAGGCTTGGTCTTGTGTTATTCTGGAACTCATATTTTTTGCTGTGTGAGGTGGTTAGCCTCACACCACACCCCCTTTATTGGAGGGCCCAGTAAGTTAAGGTATTTCTCTCTTCTCCTTGCTGCAATCATTTGCCTGGAACCATCCACCATTAAGGGGCTATTACAATACCTTAGTATCAGGTGATAAGGGCATCAATTTTGTTATGCCATAATGCTTAACTTCCTACAAAAAATAATCGTTTTCATTTTCTTTGAAATGTTTTCTTATTAATTTCTTTGTCTCAAAAGCCTGATACTTCAATAATATAGAAAACGGTGTCTTACATGGGTTAAAAGAAACACTCTTAAGAGTCTTAACCTAATTTAAAAAGTTGCAACCATTTTTCTAGTTTTTTTTTTGAAAATAATTGTTTTAATCTAATTTATTTATCTAAAAAGGTTAAATGAGCATATTAACTTATTTTTTTTTAAGAAAAAATTATAATAATCAGTATAATTTCAAGATGGGCTTTTCATAATAGTATTATTTTTAATTAATATAATATTATTATTTAACTTCTAGATACAAAAAGAAGGCAAAGAAACCGTAATATAAGAAACACTGCTGTTAAACAAATACTTCACTGAAGTGCACTATAGAGTCTAATTTTTTTTATGATAATAATTGGTATAAAAATGTTATTGTTAATTTCTATTGTTTTATGTTATTTTTAAAATTTTATGTCAGATTGTATGTGTTAATTCATTGTTTTTATTTTAGTTGTTAATATATTCTAAAATAAATGTTTATTTTTTAATATTTCTATTAAATGAGAATAATTTTATATATTTATCAATGTTCAGTTCAATTCAGTTCAAAAAAAAAAGTCAAGTAAAATGTTCGTACTTCATATGACTGTTTAGCCGTTAAGTACACGATTATCAAACCATATTGAAATCTAAGTTTTTGATTATTATTTAGTTTATAGTGAAATTTAATAAAACCTTCTGGTAGTTTATGAAGGCTTATTAAACAAAATGTATGAAAAAATTCTCTCGATTATACCGTCGATAAGAGGTGTGGAATGTGCGATCTACAATGGAGCATACTATTATCCAATCCATAGTATAGAAAATCAGTACAGTTAGGTCGCAGTACTGATGCATTACAAGGATAAGTAAAAAATTGATTGAAATAGCATTGTATGGCGTGTATACATGCTTCGTTAAACCGTACAAATATTTGATTCGATGTCGTTGGACGGCTTAAAAAAAGATACCCGTAGGCGAAGTACAATTACGAACCACATTAATCGTACTAAGAAGATTGAAGGGATGTGCAGACGGAAAAAATTATAAAACAAAAAGAATATTCGTTTGACTCGGAGGCGTATTCAGTTTTTTCTTGGGAAAATATAAACATATGAATTCCTCTTTACCCCCTCCAACATATATATTTATAATGTAATTATTTTCATCGTGGGTTATTTTCTCTATACTTCCCTTGTTATAAAGTCCTTGGTTAGACTATAAATTGTCTTGCTTTTATGCAACTAACGAAAATGCAAGTAAACAATAATATTTTGCCACAGACGTAATTAAATCACTCAGTTGTTTTCGAAACGACAGAAAGGTATTTCATTAAATATAAATTTGTACTTGTCTTCTAAAATAAATCGAGCAAACTTTAAAAGGTTCTTTTAAGTGTTGCACATTTTTTCGCTCTGTTATTTTGATTTTTTTAGTTTTTTATATTATGTTACCATAGAAATATATATTATGTATTTTTTGATTAAATTAAATGGCCAAAAAGTATATATATATATATATATATTTATATTGATATATCAAAAAGAATCTTATGTGTTTGTTCTTTTTTCACACCATTCAGTAGCAAAATATAAGCAATTTTTGTTACTTTTTTAAAATGTGTTATTGAAAAACATGACTGGATATTTATTTCTCAATATTCTTCTTACCTTTTGAAAAGTAATATAAAAATATTATTTTAATTTAATGTACGAGAAGTATATTGAAAATAGAAAACAAATACCAAATATAGATTAAATGTATTACTCTGCATTTAGTGTTCTGAAACTCTTAAAAATATTTTTTAAATAATGTAAACTAAAAATTGTTTTTTCCTTTTAAATTAAACTAATAGAATCAATACACGCATACAATAAAATATGAATTAACAATTAATATAAAATCAATGAATGAATCTTTAATTCAATTTTCAAATATTATACAACTAGTAATTTAATGGGAATTTTAAATTGTTTAAATTATCTATTCCTAATTTTTTATAATCCTATTCTTTTTTTGAGCAACTAGTAGATTTCAAGGCTTAAAGTGACCATAAAACTCAGCGGCATGACTTCTATACTTCTTTGAGCGTTGTAATTTCAACATAGATAACATTAATGTGTCTACATCGAAACATATTATTAATATTGTAATATTAATGTTCAATTTAATTTAAGAAACTTACAGCATTATTGGGAATTTTATGAAAAATACGAAACTTATTTGGACAGAAAGTTATTTAATTTTGTTCTGAACTGTACAGGTCACCGAGTGAAATGTGTCTACAAATATCTCGGAAACTGTTGCCAATTAGAACGTTAAGTTGACAACAGATATAATTCTTTCTTTTTTTATATTACTATACGTTTTTTTTTGCGTCGTATCACAGTTAATTTTATTTACTGTACATTCTAGATTAACAAAGTTATTTGACAGTCTAATAAAGTTTTTAAGGATATTATTTGACCGCCCAGTAAATGTTAGAAAAGGCTTTAATAGTGTAGGAGATTAAATAGAAGAATAACAGCAGATAATTTTTCAAAACAGTTTTTAAATGCGTACTTTAAGTCAACGACGTTTATATTTTAACGGATTGATAAATGTAACGCATTTTGTTATCAACCTCTTTGCGATATTAGGAGTAACAAGTATAGTATGGAAAACTTCTCTAAGAATATAATTTTATTAAAATTAATTATTTTTGAAAATTCAGTTGCGCGTTCATAAAGAGATATCCACTAAAATGACGAAAATCGTGATTAAAAAAATGTTAAGATACAATTTTCATATAAAAAAGTGTTTAATGTGTATCCGCTGTTCCTATGAGAAAATTTCGAATAAAACAATTTGCATTTCAAATATAACAAATTTATCTTTAAAAAATCGCCAATTAATATTTTTTGTATTGTTGGAATACTATTGTTTATTTAGCATTGCTATTTTAACTATTTTACACATAATAGTGTAACATTGGTTAACCTGAGTGTTTCAAAAAGCGCAATTGCAATTTTACCGTATAATTGTTACTTTACAGCTGCGATAGAAATAATAATTGGTTATTTTTATTCGTAACTCAAATGTCTGTCTCGAGGTAATATTTATTGGTAATTAAGAAAATTCCATGAAGGTTTATCTTTCCTAATTTACGAAAGATCTGAAGACGATTCGAAACATTAATCCTTAAAACAAATTTTGCTGAGAGTACTGTTTATTGTCGGTGGAAAGTTTGCGTTGTATATATTTCTGTTAAATTACAATCAGATATTTTTAATGATGTTTTCGCTGCTTTTAGCTGTCTTAGTTATCTGATTTTGGGAGTCGCCACAAAGTTTTATATTATTTTACCGAACGACACATTTTTTTACTGATTTAATTTGTTTATATTATAGGCAAAACGTCGAGTTTTAAATAAATCTTTTCTAAATTATGTAAATATACTTAAGTATATAACATAATTAATAATATATAACTATAATCATACTAAATCCATTAGAGATGTACCGGATTTTTTAGGATATTGATTTTACCCGGTATTTTTTTTGAAATAATGTATAATAATAAAAAATGATTATAATGTATGAGAATAATTTTAATCATAGTTTATATTCCTGGTCCAGTGCATTGTCATTAGTAATAACTTATAATTATCATATCTATAACCGTTTAAGTTTCAATCATCGAGTATATAAAAAAGGTTACAGTTATTTAATCTCTCGGGAATCATAAAAAAATATTTGTTTATCACCCTACGACTATATTTTCGTTTTAACTCAAATGAAGGGGAACGTTAGAAATGTAATATTTTATTACATTAACACCGCAATAGTTTCGAAAGTTTGTGAGGCGAAATGTTTTTGCTGAAAAGATTACAATGTGAGTGAGCTAATACAATTTTCAAGATGTGTAAAAATCGGCGAGAAGTTTATATAAGAGGTTCATAAAATCACAAGTATTTCAATAATTGGAGGCGTCATAATTATTATTTTAAGAACGGATAGTTGAACTTAGGAATAGTTGACATTTGATCGTATTAGCAAACATGTGTCAGCAAGCGATAGTAAATTATTTTTATTTAATATATGAATATGATATATTATTTTAATTTAATATATAAATTTGTTTAACTTTTATAAAATCATTTATACACATTGAAAGGACATCAAATTCTATTTGAATTTTACGTACACTTTGGACATTGAAAATTGTTTTCAAATAAATATCAAAAAACAAATTATATTCTTCAAGTAGCCTTTGTTAGAATGTTCGGCAAAAGGGCAGGTTATATTAACAATACTTGCTATTTTTGGAATAATTTGGTCCGTTACATATAAATGTATAGTATTTAAAAGTATAATTTCGGTTGTAACACTTATCTTACGTCCGTACAAGCTTTTATGTTTTGTGTTAAAAATCCGAAATTATTAATAAAAAATTTGCAAGATTGAATTTTCGTATCAGGAATATGGTATATCGTAACGAGTTTGCATAGACAAGTAATTTGTCTGTTTAATTATAATCGTACTCAGTAGGCAATGGAGTATAGAAATATAAACTTGTAAATAGAATAAAAATTAAAAAAAGTTAATACGCCTAAAAATAATTATAAAATGTTATTAATTAATAATTATTACACAAGAAAAGTTCAACCTTGGCTCAAGAATTATGAAAAAAATCAGAACAAATGAATTATAATGCATCAGCGAACGATTGACTGGAGAAAAACACTCGTTTTGCTTATGAAACACAATGTAAAATGATCAACTATTGGGTAAAATTAATGGCATTCAATATTTTAGAACAATCAATAAAATTGTTAATTAATCCAACATACATATCAGCAACCTGAGGTCGTCAAGCAAGATCTGGAATATTAAAGTTTACAGCCATAGAATGTACATCTGTTAAATTATTATTAGTTTTGCGAGGTAACATTCTTATAAAAAGCTTTTGTAAGCTTTCAATTTCATCCTTTAAGCCAAATTAATACGGAGACCGAATAATGGATCTGTATTCAACTATAGATCTTATGCGTTGAAAGTACAAAACTTTCAAACATAAAGGATTAGAAAACTCAAAACAATAATGTTTAAAAAAGCCAAAATTGCGTAAAGCTTTATAATAGATGTTAGTAATGTGTTCATTAAATGACAAATCTGAAGAAAGTATTATGTTTGTCTTTAATAAGAGAAGCAAACATTTTTAAAATGTGTCTCACGTTTAATAATGAACTGGTTTAGGGTATATTTTAGTGGCGAACTCGGGATTTTTTTATGGGGGAGTAATACATAAGAAAAAGTTTTACCACTCCGTCTTAATTGTGTCCTTAGCACGCCATCATGAACGCTTTCAACCCTTTCTTCCTCTCCTAAATACGAAATTTTTTCATGATTACAATCGCTCTTTGATCAAATAGTTCCAACTAAATTATTTGCATAAATTATTTCTTAGGGCATTGAAAAAAATAATTTAGCCATCCCAATGTTTTATTTAGTTTATACTTATTTGTTAAGTATTTAATCTCATACTAGTGTTAAATTATTAAGGTACATTTTTCCGGAATCCGCGGTAAGCTCTTCTTTTAAAATCAATATTTTAATCAAACAGACATTTTTCTGAAAATCTTAAAAATTCAAACATTATAAAAATAAAACAAAAGTTTTCCTGATACACCTATGAACATCAAAAGGTCATATTTATTGCATGAAACACGCATTTTTATTTTGTTCACCGGCAAGAACAAAATGAAAAATCTTTATAAATGGTTCATTTTGAATATGCAACAATGGTTTATAGAACATCCAGTTTATTGTACGGTGTATTATGCATAATATAGAAAATACACCGCAATTATATAATATACATTGTATATTCCTCCTGCAAGGCGGTTGCTGTTTGCGGGGAATATTTAGCAAACACACTGGATATCATTAAATGACAAGTTAGGACGGTAGACAGATTGATAGTTACAAAAGTAGTAGTTCAACTTGAGTGTTAGATAAGTCAGAGCGAAGTGACTCATTATACAGTGTGTTAAAAGAGTAAGGAATCAGGTTTGCATCGCTCTCAATGTTTGTAACAATTGACCTATTTCCTTACCTTTTGAACACTCTGTATATCGAATGAATTATCTATTGTTGTATTTTGTGTGTGTCAGAAGGGTAGAGGAGCGAAAGTCGGTTACGATAACAAGTTTTGCGCTGTGGCGATGATGGTGTTCCTTTGGTATTCAGACTGTGGCTCGGGCGTTAGACGTGACGGGTCATCCACTCGGTACAGTGGCAAAAATATATAGAGCAGTGAGTATGTCGAAATTGGATAAAGAATGCTCCGCGACTTTAACACCATATGAAAAAAAAATGCACGACCCGTGTATAAAATACATTGAGATAGTATGAAATATAGTCCACAGTGTTTGAATGTGTGTTGTTTACTAGAGTTTACGGTCACCATGACTACGACGCAGACTTTTGTACCGTCACTACTATTCTGTATGTGTAAAAAAAAGGTCCTATTCATTTAATTTCATAGCTGCGTGTATGTGCATATTGAAGCCCAAATTTTAGAAAATTATAAGGTACTCAACATGCGTTTACGGATCACGCACATGTTAGTAATCCACCAGAATGACTAATTCTCGAAGGCCTCTTAAATGTCTCTTTGTGCTACATTGGAATTAACACAGAGATCCTGTTGTCCCAAGGGATACCAGAATAATAATAACAGGCATCAGTTTGGCAAAGATGTAATTAGATTTTAATTGAAACACAGAGAATTTCGAACTAGTCAACATGAAATACCTTTGCTCGTTTTTAAGAAGAAACGTTTCATATGAAATGTAACAGATATCAGACTTTAATAAATTTTATTAAAAGAAAAATAAACTCAGCAGAGCGCGGTGGATATGTGTAGATAATATCTATGGGTCAATCCATGCCAAATCATCTAGAGGTGGTTGCACTATTGCCTCAATTTTTTATTTTTATTTTTTATAACCTTCCTATTTTATGACTATTTCAATTTAGACAATTTTAAAAACAGCCTGAACGCTAAAAACACACAGTTTTTTCATATTAATTTTATTGAATTTATATTTTAGAATTGACTTTGTTATAAATAAAAAGTATAGATAAAAAAAAAAAAATATACGAAATTCTAAAATTTAATAATTTTCTAAAAATGATAACTTTCTGTGTAAATTGGTGATTTTGAATTCAATCAAAACCATTAAGAAGTTATTATTTTGTAGTGATTTTTAAATGTGATATTGTATAATCGATGTTTCAACTAATCTAATAATAACAAATATTTAAAACAATTTTCTTTGGATTTAGAGGCCTATAAAGTGAAAAAATTTTTATAAAGGCAAAAATTACCAAAGCAATAATTTTTAAATTAAACCTATTCACAATACATTATTTTCTCAGAAAATTTTTTATATAAATAGGATTTGATTATTAAATAGGATAGTATCCAAAAAAACTATCACAATAATCATAGCCAGTAGTACATCCGCGTCCATTATCAAGGTTTGGAAGTGAAGACTAGAATTTATTCAACTTCAATTACCTTCATATAATAAAATCTCGAATCATACTACTCACCTACACCTATTTATTATTAAAAATCCAAAATATTCTATTCTTTATTTGAGTTACTACAGTTGTTATGGACAGACTTAAAAAAAAATACACGGGTCATGATTAAACTAATACTATCTGAGTTTCGCGTCAAAGCTGATAAGAATGTATTTCTTTTTTAATTTTTAAGAAATATTATTATAGTGTTTAAAAATAATGATTGGGTAAACGATTATACTATACCAGATATAAAAATAAAAATTGATACTAAAATTGTAAATTTTAAATAATATGTGGCTGATATAATTGAATTTAATCGAGCAGTTCTTGTTAGGAGAAGTAGAACTCTAAAACACATAGTCGAGTTAAAGAAATCACTGAACTTTTCAACGGAAAAATACTTAATAGTAACAAGATGAAAGAGTCTTCGACCCGTTAGAGTTTCCGCCGAATCGCCCGGAAATCCAATTACAAAAGCAAAACCAAACTGGAACGTTTTATGTTGTCTATTTAATTGACCTAACTTCAGACATTGATGGTGTACGAGGAAGATAATGTTTTACCTACAGTCATCAATAGACATTAGCTGTGAGATGGTCAATTAAATAGGAAATTGGTTATTTCGGTAGAGCATTAATTGTGTATTTGCTTTGTGATCAACGGCACAGTCTACCCGAATGTCGGTAAGTAAACGTTAAAGCTAATCCGAAAAATATCTGTTTTTGCTAATTGATTACAAGATTTGATGAACTAAAGGACGATTTGACAGTTTTCAATGAAAATTTGTTAATGAATAATTCATATTTATTAATTATTTACAGCTGTATCTTATAATTGGTTAATGTGATTGTTCAATTACCCAATTTGTTTGATGGTTAACATTAAAGAAGCATAAATTAAGTTCGAATTTGAAAAATATTTCATTTAATTGATTTAGTTTGTTGACAAATTGAATAATGTAAGTTTTAATCAATGTGATAGATTGTCACCAAAAGTACCTTTATTCATTTTTAGTTATTAATTTAATGAAATATTTTTCTGTTATGATTTTTGTAAAACTCTAGTACATTAATAAGTTAACGCCGTTTGAAAATATTTTTGTTTTTCTTGGGAAGTAGTGAAAAATATAATGCTTTTTAATCATAAATCCTAGAAATCATTGACGCAGAAGTTATATTTCACATTGCGAATAAAAGTCTTGGTGAAGTATAAAAGTATTGTTTACCAAAAAAAGTTTCCTACTAAATTTCAAGATATTTTATTCAGACTATTATTATTGTTTTTGGAAATACCGGAAACAACGTTAAGTACATTCCAGTTATTTGTTCATGTGTGTAAAGTTTTATCTTGTGAATGCGAAAAAAAATTAGTAGTATTACACTGAACTTAAATAATAAATGTAAGAAAATACTGTTCTAAATAAAGCTCGTCTTATTAATTGTTGTGGAGTGCGAAGTGGTTCGACAGTAACTTATAATACACAGCACTGTCACTGCGGTATAGAACCAGGGCCATCTCAAAGGGGGACTTTTATTTTATAATTGAGTTTTGATTGCTGTCCATACATATAATTTTCTCGCCTGAGTACACGTGAAAAGTTAAAATATAAACGTTATTAGTTTTCAAAATAAATTTTTCAGTTTTTTCAAACTGTGTTGTATAATATAAAAAGTAGGGATATCTTAAGAATGTGTACAGTATTTTTGTCACATGAGTTTCTACTCTCTTTAGTAGATACCGTATTGGAGATTGGAAGTAACTCTTTTGCTTTTATTTATGGTTACTTGATCTAATTTGTTAGAGTGTCTATTGAATGTTAAAGAAAAATGTGAGATTTATTGAAAGCTGAAAACTAAGAGGTAGACCTTGTTTGCTTGTAACTTTTTTGTAAAGCATAATGTGAAATACTGAACCTTTAAGATGAGTCATGACTCAAGGATAAAGTTCATGCGTGAGTTATCTACACAGTTAGTTTATGATCATATTTTATGACTGCGTCTCTTCACTTTTTCGGGAAAAACAACACCCAAAACTAAGTTAGAAAAATATTTAATAAATAACAAGTAACAGTAAATGACGCAATTACTATATATATGATAACAAGAATTATTGCCGTCGAAATGAAATACATAAAATCAATAATTCTTAATATTATAGAAATATTTGATTCGATTTTCCTCAGTAAAATCATATAAAATTACTTGTAACGAATTTTTAGCTTCGGTGCGAAGTTGAAGGTATTAATTTTACCATGATGTGTTTATTTTTTTTTTTTTTATGTCTGTTACTACTTTTTCTTAGCTCTCACTGGACCGATTTTTCTCAACGAAACGTCAAAAGATCACAAATCGTATCTAGTTGAATGCATTACCCTCAAATATTGAAGATTTTTCCCTCGTTCCCCGTAAATCATGGAAATCCCCCAAAAATTTACGATTTTTAAAATCGGTAAATTTCGACATTTTTTTCACTTTTTGTTTTTAATTATTGAACAATGAAAATATAAAAATAAATTTTTTTTGATACTGACACTATAAGGAATTCCCTTTTATTTGATATAATATTTTTGAAAATCTGACCCTTTACCTATCTACAAGAGAGGATTCAAAATAGCAACTTTTTCAACTTATGTTTTAAAAATGTTCTGGAATTATTGCGTCCTTAAAACATGTATCAAATTGAAGCTTATATTACGTAATATAAATTAAAAAAAAAATTTGTCCCGTTGACTTATCTTCTACGTGTAAACGGCTGCCGTGGTTAAAAAATTGCTATTTTTGTGTTCAAATTTAATTTTTTTTTGTTTATTTTAAAATACCTTAAAGGTTTTGACATAGTAATGAATCCACTAATAAATATAAAATTTGTGTGAATCTAACTTATTTATATGCTCATATTGTTGTTATATCACATTATATAAAGTTGTTTTAAAAAAACCGCTTCAAATTTCTAATCATCCATGAGAGTTAGATTTTGTACTACTTTGTTTTGAATATTTATTATTATTACTATTATTTAGATATGGATGTTTTAAGTCAAATTTTATATAAGTCACTTTCATATTTAGATAGAGAATCATTATAAACTAGATTGAAATATATTAAAATCTCTAATATCGTAAATTATGATGTAGTTCGGTACATCTTAAATTCAAATTTATACTATTTTTTTTTTAAAACGTAAAAATACGGTACAGAAAGTTAAAGATAATGCGCATAATTTTCTCTCAAGTCCCCTATATAAATTTTTTACAAAATAACGCCCAAAATAAACTAGTTAAAAGACAAATGGAGTCAATGCAACTATCATAATAGCATTGATGTTGATTAAATAATATAATATTTACTGTTATTTGGAAATTAAATTCGATAATAGACACGATTTATTCAAGTTACTCAACGTTATAAATGTTATTTTTTCATCATATTCACCATATAGAGATTTTATTTTAACATTAAATATTATCTAACTGTGTAATTTATAATATGAACCATAATTCAAATTATGTATACTGATGATTACTTAAAACAACTAATATTTTACAACTTCATACATATTTTTTGTGTGTTTGTAGCTAATAATTATTTATAAGTATAATATTTTAAATTATTTAAATATTTATCAAAATTAAAGAAATCATATTTTATGTAAATTTGTAATGATAAATAAATTGTATATTATGAATACAGTTTTTTAGTGTTTTATGTTTGAAAATCTCTTAAACTAATGCAATTATTTAAATATCTTAAAATCATAAAAATAGTAAAATATATGTTGCCATGTGATACCCGCATTAAAAAAACATTGATGTTTATAATCAAACATATAATAGCATGATACTAAATTCGTGAAGAAAGATTATTTTTTTGTCCTTATATTCTATTACTGTTAACTACTATTAACTTTAAAATAGTTATTTTGTTACATTGATTTTGTTGTTTACAATACTAAAAGGATGAAGAGGAATAGTTTTTTTGGTCGTTTGGCAAGATATTTGACTTGTTGTATTTCAAAAAAAAAGAAGTGCAATGATGGTGTTATCTTAACTCAATCTGGTCCAGGTAATTTTTTAATTAATGTAGCCTAAGATGATAGTCAACAAGAATTCTCTCAGTATTCAGCATTTTAATGGGTACAGAGAATTAATACACTCATTTGTGATGGTGTCACGTTACCATTATTGTAAGAATTTATTATAATAAAATACAGACAGCACATCCGCTTCTAGAGTCTGATGAATTAACAATTAACTATTATTGCTAAATTGACAAAAGTCCAAATTATTATAAAAACCCAAAAGACCTGGCCTTATTGGTCAGTCGACTCCAGTGCTTTGTGTTATTCATCAGTCTCAGTACTCGGTTGTCGCTGTCCGGCTTACTGTATAAAGTCAAGTCTTTGTTTTACTTTTTCGTTTGAACCTCGTACTCGGCTACCCTTATTCTTTATTTTCTCCTATACCCAAAGTATTTGTGTCTTGCACTTCGTCTGCACCTCATACCTAGGTGTTACCCTTATTCCCTTCCTATAACAACGGCCTTTCAACACCTACAGCTAACTCGGAGTGTCAGCCGAGTACGGTAACTGCTGTATTACACGCACGTGAATACCCAGTCAGAAGATTCAACATCGGCGTCTTATACATACTCATTTCTCAGATCTCTTTTCTTTTATTTGTGTTACGACACATTTATTTTAATATGTTGTTTTCTGTTAATAAATAAGACGAAATATATGTTAACGTGCTCTTCTTTATATTATTTTTTTAATTTATGTAATATAATACTGTGATCAACATCGTCAAATTCTTTCTTCTTCTTCTTTTATAGGCCATTAAGGCCCATTACTGCTCTACGCAGCCTCCTCCATTTCTCTTGATCATTTACTAATTCTTCCGGGTTTTCAACCCCAAGTATCCTAAAATTCTGGTTGGGCTCGTCTATCCACCTTTTATTCGGTCTGCCCAATGGTCTTTTGCCTTCTAGCTTCGAGTTAAGCGAATTTTTCATTATGCCATTCGATCTCTATACGTGTCCAAGCCAGCTTATTTTTCTTCCTTTAAGTGTTTGTCTCTTCTCCTAATTTCCTTATTGGATCTTATTTAATATTCACCTGTTTAATCATTTTTTTTGTACCAAAAATGCGTCGTAGGAATTTCCTTTCTAGAACTACTAGTTTTCTTTCGTCCTTTTTTGACGTTGGCCACGTTTCGCATGCGTATAGAATTACTAAAACTAACTAAAATCTTGTATAAACTCACTTTTGATTTTTTTGATAATACCTTGGACCTGAAGGTTATTTGTAACGCGAATAACATCTGTTTCCAGCTTTTACTCTCAGGTTTATTTCCTCATGGTAATTATTGAGACTATTTATATTCACTCCCAAATATTTAAAGCTTTCTACTTTTTCGAAAGCATAATTTTCAATATCCAAATTTCAGTTTTGGTGTAATTGATTACCTCTCTCAACTACCATATACTTTTCCCTTCATTTATCATACTCATTTCTCTGGTTATCAACTCCTTCGTGATGGTTTTCATGTCCTCTTCATTTGATCCAAGTATCACTACATCATCAGCGTAGGCTAGTAATGCATGTACTTTCCCGTTAAAACGGACACCATTCGCTGTTTCTTGAATCTTCCTAATAACCTCTTCTAGGGCAATGTTAAATAGCGTCGGTGACAAGGCATCCCCTTGTTTTAAACCTACTGTTGTCTTGAATTCTTCTAAGTAATAGTTTCTGAATTTGATTTTACATCTTGATCCCTCAATGCATGCTTTCACTATTTTGACTAATTTCGCTGGTATACCGAACTTTTCCATGCTTTTCCACAGTGATTTTTTCTTGATACAATCGAATGCCTGCTTAATATCTATAAACAGTAGTTGTAATGGCTTATTGTACTCGAATGTTTTTCTATTAGCTGTCTTAGTGTAAACACATTGTCAACTGTAGATTTTCCTGGTTTAATGCCGCATTGGTATTCACCTACTATTTCTTTCGTATATGGTTTTAGTTTATTTAAGATAAAATTTGTTAATATTTTGTAAGCTGCATTAAGTAGCGATATAACGCTAAAATTATGATAGTCTTCTGGATCCTCTTTTTTAAATATGGGGCATATTACTGCTACCTTCCATTCTTATGGTATCTGTTTCTGTTGCCATATTTTCTTAATTAGTTCTTACATATCATTAACAATTAGTTCCCCTCCCTTTTTTATAAGTTCGAATCCTATCATGTCCTCAAGCGGAGCTATGCTATTTTTTAGCATTTCTATTGATTCTTTAAATTTTTTCTTCCTTGGTATTGTTCTACCGCTGTGAGTACAGAATTATCCTGCCCTTAGTCCTCATTTCTTGTTGGCCCATCATTACTTGGAACACTCTTTTTAATTTTTCAGCTATGGCTTGTTCGTTTGTTATTAGTTCATTATTCTCATTTTTCATTATTGACGCTTTTGGTTTATATGGTTTTATTTCGTTAGCTTTTCTAAAAAATATTTTAGAATCTTTGTAAGATTCCTCCATCGTTTCGATCCGTTGTTTTTCTCACTCCTTTTTTTCTCTTCTTAATACTCTTTTCATTTTTCTTTCTTCCTGGGCTAGTCTTTTTTATTTTCTATACTATTTTCCACGGCCACCAATGATTTTGCTTTATCTCTTTCTTGTATGGCTTTCTTACAGTTTTTATTGAACTATTGTTTGGTCTTTTGGC
Organism: Daktulosphaira vitifoliae; assembly: GCF_025091365.1. NCBI lineage: Eukaryota > Metazoa > Arthropoda > Insecta > Hemiptera > Phylloxeridae > Daktulosphaira > Daktulosphaira vitifoliae. The sequence goes on from NW_026099574.1 coordinate 42,332,522, forward strand.
TGTTTACTATTCCGATTTTTTCAAATTCTTTACCTAGGGTAAAATAGACAATTGCGCATATTTATTTTCATATCAAGAACTATAGATTAATTGTGTCACTTTTCAATGATTTGATCTGCAGCTTTTTGGATACCAAGTTGAGATTTAAGAGTATTTAAGATACATAAGACTTAGTGTTACTATGTTAGGGGTAAAAGTCAAGTTTTAGTAGTATCATTATTTGGATCGTCTATAAAATTATAATAATTATTAATATTATAATAATATAATTGAATTATATTGAATTATATTGATGGCCACCTTAAAATAACCAACAAAAGGCTGAACGCCATTAAAATACGTATTAAAGTATGCGATTCAGGCGTCTCATTCATTTTATGAATTCCTGATATTAAATTTTGATCTTTGAAACGTTTAATAACATGACAAGATAGTGTTCGAGTCACGGTTAATGGTTTTTTAAATTTTTGATTTGTAACATTAGGCTGGTATGCAAATTATTGCAACTTTGGTAGTAAATAGGCCTGATAAATAAATCGTGAGTATGATTGGCTGACGATAACGGCTAGCTTAGTAAATATGATAACTTAATGCCTAAAAGTTGAAAAATAGCATAAAAAAATATTAAAAAGAAGCTAGCCGTGTATAAGGGCTGCTTCTGACAGCTACCATCTGCATAAAGTCACCTATGCTTGGAAAACGCTCATACTGCGGCTGTTAAAAAGCTTCATGTTTTAACAAAAATCTATTAAAGACTTAAATTTTACATAATTTTATAAACGTTTTCTGAAAAAAGTTCTGAGGGGTTTGTAAATTTTTATCATATGTATAACCACTTAAAGAAAAAAACGTATCTAAGAACGCCATCTTGTTAGTGTACCATTAAAAATTCATATTTTATTCTGCAATCCTGTTCAAAACATGATTCAATAATTCAAAGTAAATACAATCTACGTATTACATAAATAAATCCAATTAATTTTATAAAAACTACAGTTGTCCAAATAACTTCAGCGGACGTTTTATATTATTCAATATTATGTATAAGGTAGTATCATCAACAAATGAAAACTGCTAGTGAACGAATACCACTAAGTTTTTAACTAAAGTATTTTCAAATTTAATTGTAATTATTTGTAATTAATTCTTTCAGCGAAGAAAAAATCTAAAGTAAGTCATCACAATTTTCGATAAAATATTAAGTGTTCATTTACTGGAAAATTCAAATTTTCAACATAAAATAAAATAAATTAAAATTTTTGATAATGATAACATGATTTCCGAAATATGTATCCGCATTTTTTCATTAATTTTTTGTGGCTTATTGAGTTATTATATTGTAATGTGAAAATTGAACATTAAAAATTGAAAATCATTGAACAAACATTGAAAATCTAATTTCTAATTACGTATATTGTTTGTCCTTATTTAGTTTTTATACATTGAAATAGGTGAAACGATTAATATACAGTACCAAATATCCAATATATCATGAATGTAAATACCAAAAAATTACTAATTTTATACTTGAGATTTGAGTTGATAATTTATTGAAAAATTAAATTGTTAATAGCTTCAAAATTGCCTCAGTTATTATAACTATTTTAAAAATCAATTCTATGGCAAAAATAAATTGCGTTAATGTTTTTCAATTGAAATACGTTACAATAAGATGAAACGGAATTATTATAATGTTCTTTGAGCTGGGGTAGGGTATTAAAAATAAAATTTATTTTATAAGTAAATTACAGAAAAATCATAATTATTACTAAATTAAATAGGCCTCTACATTATGATTGACTTTTTCATTGGAAATATTTTCGAAAACCAATTAATTGCATACCAATATTTAACCATCAATAGATTTTTGATTTTAAGGATTACAATTTTTATGTTGAAATAATTTTATCTTTTGCGGTTAAATTTTATTCATAATTTGTTTTCATAATAGATAACAAACTATAAAGATACCGTATATTAACCGTAAGTTCAATATATTCGTATATAGCCGATACGGGTGATTGTTTAAATATTCTACACAAATTATTTATTAAATCTTTAGTATGACTATAAACCGGTTGTTCTTCGTTTAAAAATGTAAAAATATTTAATAATTCAACTTTTAGTGCAATAATAAAAATAATAAAATTTTTTTATTTTTTTGTAAGATTTCGATTTTTTCTTTAAGTGAAATTGTTTCGGCAGTAACTGACGTTTACTTTTGTGTTTATAAATTTCAAAAAGAGAGTGTTCAAAAATTAAAATTGTCCCTATTGGAAATTTAATATTCCTACACGCTACAAAAGCTTTAGAGAGAGTAATGGTTTTTTCCCCAGAGATGTAATAACCTGTTCTAGTGCAAGTTCTAAAATATCAGCTGTAAATACTAATAAACCCAATGCTCTTTGTGAAATTCTAATTATTTGAATAAGTAATAGTCGCGATGATAGTAAAAAGTCAATTAGTATTTGAAACGCCCATATTATGGCATAATGGCTGTGAATTCCAAAAGTGGTCTGCCCTTCTGCAGTAATATGTGTGTCACTGTGTCAATGTTATAAGCCTAATCGGCGATACAAAGATGTTATGGGATTCAGTCAACTCAAAAAATTAATTTTAGCTAATTATTGATATGTTAACTGATAAATTAATATTAATAACTTGATAAAATTTGATATTTTATTAATTAGAAGTTATGGCGCATGAAATATGTCAAAATAGTAATAATCAGACGGAATTGGCCACAATACAGAATGAAGATATGCAAAGCGTAGGTGTATTAGTAAATGAAGAACAGAGTGAAGAAGGCTTTGAGCATGTTATGCTTTCTGTGGAGTCGCAAGCAGACACGCACTGTTTATACAACAAAAACATTGATACTGAAGATGATTGCTTAAATTGTACGGCAGAGCATGAAGTAATTGTAGATGAAGGAGGTAGTTTGGAAACTAATAGAAATGGAGAAGGTATTATACGTTATTTCGGAAATAAGAATGAAGTCGGAAGAATTATTTCAAATGATGGGAAATGCTATTATTTCAAGAGGGTAAGCATATTATAATATTACAGTAATGAAGCATTAAAAAAAAATTATTCATTGTAAACTATACAAAAATAGTTTATTTTTGGTTTCCCCCAAAATAATTTCAAAAATCGTGATACATGATTCTGTCATACAGACGATATTCAGGGAAGAAAACGCTATCTTTTCATGATTACTGTGTATACATATGATGATAATGTGTATACATTACAAACTTGGCATTAATACCATGATAAGAAATTAGATAAGGCAATTATTACTTATCACTCTCATTCAAAAGTATATTGAAAAGATAGCGTTTTCTTCTGTCCTTTTCTCAATACGTATGTCAATGTTTAATACCGTAAAATAATACATGAAAATTCAAATTTTCACAAACTTCAAAACGCTACAGAATATTTACTACTGAATATTAATAAGATATTTTTTTACTAAAATTTTTCTTAAATTCTACTCTACAAAATAGCTATCTTAGATTTTTTTTTTACATTTTATTTAAAATTTAAAAATAATTAATATTTTTAATAAAATGTAAAAAAAATAATTATTGAGATATAGCTATAGACCTAACGTATAACTATTATTTAAAAAAAAAATCAACTAAAAATATTAACTGGATCAAAAGTTATTTAAGTTGTCAGTGAGTGGTGGGCCACCCTGTATTGATAAATTTAAATAAAAAGAGAACAATTTTGGATTTGAAAATTATCTTTTTTTTTTTTTAGGAAGATATAGTTGGTCATTATAAATATTATAGAGCTCCGCAAAAAGCGAAGTTTGTTATTGATGCTTTGCGACCAAATTGGGCAAACAATATAGAGATAATTGGACAAATATATGGTCAACGGTAATTATTAAATGTTTTAACAGTAAAAAAAAATTAACTTTTTTTTTTCTACAGGTGCTATTATTGTTTAATGTTCGATCATTATACAGAGGACTGTATGCAGTTAGATATCGATTCTTATAATTTTTACTATCCTTACTTATAACTTACTTAAAACTGCTTGTTTGTAGTATCTATTTGGTTAGTATTTAAATTTAATATGGTCAACAGATTGTACTATTTCAGATAATAATAAAATTTAATATTGCGGCAGATTGCAATGTGTCAAGTAAAGAAAAATCTATTATATTTATACATATTACAGTATATGTAAGTACTTAAACATATTGATAAAAATTGTGTTATACAAAAGAACTTTAATAATTAAATGTATGCGTATTAATTAATTTTATGTGAATAAATTCATGTGTCAAAATAATTTTTCTTATTTATTAATACAATGAGAAAATTTAACTGATCATTTAATATTACAATTATTATGTATGTACTTAGATTATTAATTTTGAAGCTATACTTGTGTAATAATTGTCTATTGTTGTTTCAATAATATTTTTTTGCTATCAAATTTTGTAATTCAAGATCTAATTTTTATTTTTCTACTAGAATAGGTAAAAATTTTTGTTTTTGATTTTGTTTTGACATTGCGCCTGTTAGTAGTGTATCAAGTAAAAATGTTATAATATTTATATTGTATTAATACACTTATTAGTATATATAAGTGATGCATAGCGTGGCAATGTCAGCAATCTTCTTTTTATTTTATAATTTTAAATAATATCTAAACATTTTTCCATTACATAAGTATTCATTTTCTAAGGAAAATAATATATTCATTTATCATAATAGTCATTTTTTTTTATTGTATATTGATATTATTATTAATGGTTTTAAAATTATAAAATGTAAAAAAAATAGAAAATAGTGATTGTTGGCAACGCCTCAAATACTCAAAATAATTGATTTGTGAAATTAAATGCCAACACAGTGGTGACGCGGAATAGTTGGTAAAGTATAGATCTTTATATAGTGATTAAAATCTTATAGTGATTAAAATCATTATCATAAAAAATGCTTCGATGCTAATCTGTAGATAGTGTTTAATTTTTGAAGGAATTGTTAGATTTCAAATGACGAATTTAAGTAAAAATAACAACACGAAAAACTGTGATTTTCACACCAAAATAATATTTTTTATATAACTCCGAGGGCTGTCTACATGTAGAAGGCACAAGTTGTCAGGACATTTTTTTTTATAAAAAACTACCTATTGGTATACAACATAAGCTTTAATTTAACATATATTTGAAGCTAGGAGAATTTCTGGTATATTTTTGAATGTTAAGTTGAAAAGATTAAATTTTCATAAAAAACTATTAATTTTGGAACCAATATCCGTGGGCAGGTTAAGTATCCGATTTTTAAAAAAAATATATACCTAAAAGAAAAAAAATAACTAAGGTATTAATATAAAAAAAAATTGTTTTAATTTATCTATTTTTCAAAAAGTTGTGAATTTTTAAGTAAAATAAGTTTAATAAATGTCAAAATTTACCGACTTAATAATAATTTTTGGAGGGATTCTGAACATTTACAATAAACTAGGAAAAAAAATTCAATTTTTTAGTGCAAATTGCGATCTATTGATTATCGTTAAAAAACAACGGCGGAGTGAATGCTGAAAAAAGTAGTCACAGACACAAAAAAAAAGAATTTTTAATAATAATAAAATCAACATATCATAGTAAAATTAATAACTTTTCAGTTTTGCATCAAAGCTAAAATAATAGTAATAAAAATTTTTTTATTTTTTTTTTTGTTATTCTGTTGAAGTTTCTCTTTCTAAAAGGCATCTATGTAAATGATTTTTCGAATAAATAAATAAATCAAATAAACATTAACATTAAAACCTTCAATTGCTAAAAAAACAAAACAGGAATACTATTATGTTTACATTATTACACTTTTCTAGTGTTTATTAATTATTTTATTTTATTTTAATCATATCTCAGTCGCAACTACAATAAATGTTTGGGGGTGTTAAATTAATTTTACCTCCATCCTAAATATGTTTTTATATAATAATTAATATATAATTTTCTTCAATATTTTAAGTTTCCTAGCCTTCTTATTTTCATTGATGGTCATGTTTTAGGCTGGCACCAAAACCGGTTACAATTGGTTAAAATCATTTTTTCTAACTGAAATCGCAACTAAAACTACATTCAGCCCAAAACCGATTTCTAAAATCGAAATTAAAACTACAAATAAATTAAATGGTTTTAGTAACAATCAATCCAACTGTAGAATTAATTTTACAAAAAAATATATAAAATTGCATTAAACATTTTAAATATCACAGTATTGTTTTTATGTAATTAAATGATAAAATACATTTTCTTATACAATAATCAGGGTAAAGTGCTATAAATAAAATTAAGTTCAGTTTAGTAGCAGAGCCAAGATTAATTTTCGAAGCTGGAATTGATTACTTTTTTTTTTCACGATTTCAAACGTTTACTCGAAAAAAGTGATCAACAAAAAGAAAATAATTATGAATACAAATAAAATTTTCATGGTACTTTAAATATTAAAATAAAGTAATTTTATTTACAAAATCGATTATTTCAAATTTTTATTTTCAATATATGTTACTGGGAGTATTATTGAAAAGAAATTACTGTTTCTTTGAATAAAGCAAGTCTTACTATTTTTCTTAAATATAATCCCTGAATTTTGTTAGAAACTCTGTTGACACTAGATAAAGTTTATTCAACATTAAAATCTAATTTTGTATATATTGTGTTAAACTTTCAATGTTCAACTCTTGACTCTATATTTTATAGATGCTATACGTTGTTTTCAAGAAATGTAAACACGGATATACTTTTATCTAAACTACTTTTTTGTTTATAACTTTTTTTGGTATTTTGATATTGTAATTTATTATATTTACTCTTTTTGCTCTTTATCGGAAGTATATTTAATTTCATCTTGACCTTCTAAAATTGTTTACAGAATATTGCAGTTGAAATGAAATATTTTGCTTTCCTATGTATACCTTTTTATAATTACATAATTTTACGTGAGTTCCGTGCTCGACCCTTGAATATTTTCAGTTTTACCGATTTTTGTTCTGAAATAGTCAATATTTTTATCTGGGAGCTTATTAAATATCTGGGATATTTAATAAGTAATTTTGTACTTAGGGTTTAGGTTTAAAAAAGAATACGTTAATAATGTGTTTATTTGTTATTTAACTTTTATGGAATAACTACGACAGAGGGCATTAATTTATTTATGAGAAGGCTAAGTCTTTTTTTTTTTGAGCAATATATTTATATGCGTAATATTTCGAGACTTTTAAAAGAGATTATGTAAAATTGCATATATGGTTTTATACAAATGTAATAAAAAATGCCATTTTTAAACATGACAATGTATCAATGCCTGAATTTCGGTTGTCAAAAATATATTTTTTTTTGCCAGTAGTCTTTTAAAACTATTCGCAAAAAGGGTTGGGTTCGAGTCCATTGAGCGTGACTTTCAACTGGCTAATTAGTGAAATATTTATATATTTATAGGGCGTTCAGTAAGTAAGGAACCAGGTCAATTGTTACAACCAACGAGAACAATATAAACCCGTTTCCTTACTTACTGAACACTCTATATATATATATATATATATGTTAATCAAAGTTAACACTATTGTATTCATTGATTTATGAATTGTACTATGTATGGCTTTACATATTATGTGTATTTGGAATAACAAAGTCTCTAAAATTATTGATGCGATAATAGATGAAATCCTTCAATATTCGTTACGTAGTGATAGAACTGATGAAATCGACGAAAGGTCCTTTTGGAAATAATTGACATTCGCAAGTTGTTTTTATTGATTATAATCTACAGACATTTAACCACATATCGGTGCATGGTTTCTATTACTATACAGCTTTGGGACAGTGGAGCGTCGAGTGGTTACATATAAAACTGTTGATGTAGGAATACTCGACCCTTTGAGATCCGGTGACCGGAACAAATCCTTTTGTCTGTATACAAGGTATTGCGTGAGATGCAAAGAACACACCACCATCTCCCTTGCCATAACGCTTACGTCAACAACTTGGACCTATTCGAATATTATTTATTATGTTAATCCAATTCCGGAATGGATCGACAGGAGAGCGGCACACGGGGTAATCAAGGATTGCATACTTCCCAGTGTCCTGATCATGCTGATGTACACCGGAGATTGAATACTTTACAAGAGTTTTACCTGTGCATTGAAATGAAGGCCTGCGCGAGTCAAAGGATTAGCCTAATAAAATATTTTCATCGTAAAATGGTTTTCATTATAATTCGAGGTAAACAGTTTAAAGTTTTATTAAAAACATAAATAGGACCAGTGAAATATTAAATAGTTTATGATTTAAATTTAAAAACTCGTACGTTCAAATTCCGATATCTACGTGTTTTTTTATTGAACTCGGTTTTAGTATAGAGATGATAGAATTTTAAACACGTATGAATAAAAACATCACTCGTAATATTTGAAGATCGGTTAATGTTAAAGATAATTTCCCACTTTTCGCAGTTTTTCCAGTTTCTTTTCTGGTGGAAAATATAGGTGTTGAAAGGAGCCCATTATATAAATAAGAAAAAACTTTTCATGCAAAATATATAAAAAAACCATCAGATACCACACATGTAATATTTTCAACAAGATTTCCTTAAAGTCTAAAAAACTCTTTTTTTATTATTAGTTACATTTCAGATGTACTTTTAAAACTTGCTGTAGTGGATTATTTTTTGACAATTATTGTATTCGCTACTGACCTAATTTTACAGAAATTACTTAAGTGAACAAAATTAAAAGGTCTGTACAAAATAAAATTAGGTTGAGAACATCAGTTTTAATATAATTTGTCTTGACCTTTATGTTTTCGTCGTGTTTGGCAAAGAAAAGGACTCTGACATTAACAAAAAAATGAATAATAAGTGAAAACTCAGCCTAGAATTAAACAACCATAAAACTTGGGTGCAAATGACAAAAAAAATAATAATGCGGTTAAAACTTTAACAACCGAGTTACGATAATTTCATACACATTTTTCACCTCGTATTTTAGCCATATATATATATACATTTTTTTAACGAGCTATGACAAAAAACGTTTCATATATCTTTTTAGTCGCTATTACCGTTTTCCTTTTTATTTAAACGATTTTTAAAAACCTGCATACTTTTCAAGCTTAGAAACGAGGTAATTATTATCCATATACATATTTTCTCCCTTTATTAAAAATAATCTCTTCTGTATACGTTTAATGTTATTCGCAGGTTTTAATGAGTATTATTTTTAACTATGCCAAAACAGGATAAATATATTTAACACGTGCGTTTAATAGAGGTTATTTTGCACAAATAATCAAAACTATGCAATGAACCCTTATGTCGTATCTTTTGTTTTTGAAAATCCAAATAATGATCACGCTATCAATTATGATCTGAAATTTCAAGTTATCTGAATTATGATGTTCAATATTTTATATATTTGTTCAAAATTATTTGAGGTTATCTTAAAAGCAGAATAAAATGTTTTTAAAAAATTAAAAAATGCACTCGAGTGTATATTAATTAATTATTATATATTACGTATAGTCATTACTTCACATTAAAACATATTTGCATTAAAAAATTAGACATGCATGTAAATACATGTTTTCAAAAAAATTTAAATAGGTTGACCAGTAAGAAGTATCAATGCACAGCTTTTTTGAGTAATGTTCTGAGATTTTGTTGACAAGGTGAAATTGTCTACTAAAAATGACATTGAATCATAAATTTTGAAAAAAAATTAACTATTTATTTTTGGTGATTGTGTTTTTTTTTTTAAGTGTAATATTTGGTGATTTCTTTTAGGTTTACGTGAGAACTAGAATAATGAAAAACTGAATAAAAAAGGATTATAAAAAACTAATCAGGGATTGACGTATAACAGCTAGAAATTATGTAATATATAAATAATAGTTTTATTAATTTAGTAGGTTAGGTTGAGTGTAAATGTAATCATGATTTCCCGTAGGAAAGAAATCGTAAAAAGTGTGGGGTAATATGTTAGAAATACTTGAATCCTTTGGTCACTTTTATGTTGAATTTGGATTATAGTGAATCACTCGGATGAATATTTTATGGCATATGTTATGCGATTGTCATCACTGCGCTTAACGGAGTCCGTATTTCAATTTTCAGCCTTACAATGAGAAATGAAATAGTTGAGAGGCTCTGCAGAATAATCTAAATTGAATGAATTGTATTGTCTGGCTACGTGATTTGTTTATAGACACTCTTTATTCCGAAAAGGTATTCCGTAAGAAAAAACTTTTAAGTATCAAAGGAAAATGATTACTGTGGATGTACATACAGTACATAGTGTTTAGTAAGTAAGGACACGGGTTCTATTGATCTCAATATTTTTAAATATTAATTTTTAAGGGTTCATTTTGTTCTCTATCCATTGAAGTAGTATTTTAGTCAATAGTGGCATTTTCTATTTCTGAATTTTGAATGAAATTTTTCAACAAAATTATATGAAAACGATATTTTCTTCAACCATAATGTGATCAAAGTCAAACATACAGCGGGTTCTCTGTAATCATTAAAATAATTAAATGATTATTATAAATGAACATCATAGAAGTGAACCTAAGGGTATATAATGTGATATTTACATAACACTAGTTTTAATTAATTTTAGTGAAAATTAATTTTACCTAATAGTTCACTAACTCCAAATGATTTATAATTATTTCGTCCGTAATGTTATGAATATATGGTTCACTTTAATATAAAAGAAATATTGACCTTCCATTGACGACCAATACAGTTTATACAGATTGCATATCGTCGTGGGCAACTGTACCTTTTTGAGTAAATTGCGTTCCTAGCTTAAGGGTGAAATACTTAAATTTGTATTACCTGCAATATATAAATACAAGTGGTTAAAACATAAAAATATTGACGTCTTCAAAATAAAATGATTTGTTTTATTCACATTTCAGTTCAAGACCATATGGCATACAAGATTCTTGTCCTTTCTAATACACTTTAGCTTCGATGTGAAACTTTTTCAAAAATAAACATATCAATATAATTCTTTTTTATATAGATGCATAATATCATTACCTTTTATTTGGTATATTTTTTTCATAAATTTAACCCTTAACCTGCCCACAAGGGGGGATTTAAAATGACAACTTTTTCACAAAAAATTAATTTTTTTAACTTAAATTTTGAAAATGTTCCGGAAGGTCTGACACTTTTATATATATCTTAAATTAAAGCTAATGTAATATGCTTTATTATGAAAAAAAAAAATTTCGGACTTTATCTTATCTTCATGGTGAAAATGGCTACCGAATGCTATTTTTGTGTGAAAATTTTCGATTTTGTATTTTCCATTTTTAACTTTATTATGCTATAACTTTTTGAAAAATGTATGAATCATTACAATTTTTTTATGAGAAGTAGTATTTATATAGATCTTTCATTCGACATACTGTTTTTTTAAATCGGACCATTTCCCTATATACGAGGGGGGTTCAAATCTAAAAAATGCATGTAGAAAGTAGAACTTTTTCAACTTAAATTTTGAAAGTGTTCCGGAAAGTCTGACACTTTTATATATATCTTAAATTAAAGCTAATGTAATTTACTTTATTATGCAAAAAAAATTTCGGACTTTATTTTATCTTCATGGTGAAAATGGCTACCAAATGCTATTATTGGGTGAAAATTCTCGATTTTATTTTTTACATTTTTAACTTTATAATGCTATGACATATTGAAAAGTGTATGGATCAATACAATTTTTTTATGAGAAATATTATTTTTTAATAATCTCTTTTTCATTCGATATACTTTATCTTAATCAGGATATTAATAAGGAACTAGCAGATCATGTGGCTTTTGGAATAATTCATCATTTTTTTAAAATTAAACACTATCTAAAGATTTGCATCGAAGCGTTTTTTTTTTGATAGTGATTTTAATCACTGTCAGATATCATTATACTTGATCCATCTATGCCACGTCACCACTGTGCCGCGACCCCCCTGTGATGGGTTTTTTATAAAATATTCTCAACAAAAACCTAATTGTGTGTGAGGTTTCAATCTGCTCACTTCTAAAATAACCGCCCATAAAATTAGTGATATTTAATTTGTGGTCAATCTTTCTTAAGTTCATAAACTTTAATTATACTTTCATGAGTAACCTCGCAACTTTATTCGTACTGCTGAATTTCGTATTTGGCTAGTAATTGTATAAGACATGAAACAGATTTTTCCGCAATTTCAGTAAATCCTGTGAGGAGATCAGAACTTTTTTCTCTTCTTCTAAGTTCTCTTCTTCACATCTTCCATGTAATTCCTAGATGAGTATTGAACCAGTATATAACATATAATAAGAATTGATCACTTGTGGCTAATATTATTTAAAATTAAAAGTATTTTTTAGTTTTTAATTAATATTTTTAATTTTAAACAGTATTTAACATTTGACCAAAAATCAATGCTGTTCATAAAAGTAGGATTGAAGTTCATGAACAAAAGAAAGAACAAACTTTGATAGGCGGACTTCTTTGCTTGATTAGATTTTTGTTGAGGATATCAGTCTTTTTTGCTGACTTAAGCCAACAAAATGAATAATAATCATAAACCATTATAAAATCAGTACGGTCGACTGCCCGTTTTGCCTCTCAAAATTTAGCATCTATTTGTAACATCGTTTATTTGGAGAAAATAAGAACTTTAAGATTTTTCTTGATTTTCTTACTTTTGAGTCAAATTTCACGTTTCTACCAGTCATTCAGTAATAAAAACAAACTTTAAAATTTTCCCATTATGATATGCTAATAGTGGCTAATAGATATATTAAATTTCAAATGCCTATTTTAAGAGGAAACAGATGTTACATTGTTACCGAAATAGTTATCCACGATTTTTTGATAATTTTTTTGTGGCTTTTTGAGATAAATATTTTTAATTTTAAACTTTTATTTTAAAATATTTAATTGATATTGTCTAATAAGTATTTCAATTCCTTTTTGAGCGTCTATGAATTTATGCAATTTTATACAGAACTCCTTTCAGTTTAAACCCTAAGCGTCTTTATTAAATATTAGATTTTTGTTTTTCACTATTACTTATTGTTTAACTTATTAATTTTTGATAAATTTGTTTTAAAATATTTTTTTTATTCGGAGTCATTACTAGTGTTTTGGACTCAAGATACAAGTCACTTAATTAAATAGTATTATTTGCTAGGTAACAGAGCATTCCATAGAAAATGAGCGAGTAAAAAGAAAAATAATATATGTACAGTATAAATTTGTGTCAGTTTAAAGAGTGTTGCATTACGCGCAAATAATGTTTTTAGCTGTAAAACTTATACAAGAATAAATAAGTACTTGTCATTGAACAATGAAAAGTGTAATATGAAAAAGGAACTAGCCTCGTGTTCTGTGTAGGACTTGCAGTCATTATATTAAAAACATTTAACAGAAATTTAAGCGTTTTATAAGAGTCTTAGATCCTTGTAAAGAGTAACAAGTAAAGAACAGCTTATTATTCGCTGCTGAGTAATACAATCCTTCGACTTAGTTTAAAAGATGGCAATTTTTCTTTACGAAACTTAAGACTTATAAAAAAAAAAAAACAAATAACAATAATGTTTTACGTATTCAATTTAAAGTTTTTTTTTTGCAACTATATGTAGTTTTGTCATTTTAAATTTATATCATTTTATACAAATTAAATCTAGCCATTTTCACTGTATTATCGACTGAGTGCAGATAAACTTTGAAAAGTTTATTGAAAATACCGTTGAAAACTTTAATTACTGCAAGTTTATTTGCTGGGAGAATAAAAAAATTTGCAATCGAGTAAACATTATAATTTCAAGTTGGTAAACTCCCAGATACGGTTAAACATTTTGATTGCGAGAGAAATTACTAACTGTTGTTGGAGTCCCTAATGACTATCGCAGACAACTTTTGATTTTAGTTTGAGTTTTGTACTTTTTAAAAATTTATATATTAGTAATTACGTTTTAATAAAAAATTTTACCTGTAAAACGTTTAGGTAAATTTAATTTGGCTATTGAACTGAATAACTTTTTTATTTGTAATAACTTATTTATATAAAAAATTATAATATATATTGAAAGGAATATATAAAATTATATATATAGAATTATCACAAACAAAATTATATCCAAAGTCAACTAATCTATATTTTTATTCCGATTTTTTAAATACTATGTAGACTAACGGAGATTAGTTTAAAGTGAAATTCTTGAAAAAATAAATCAAAATATTTTCACTAAACCTCAATTTGTTGTTTTAAACAACTAATAAAGAAGCACATAGTCATTTAATTTTAGTTATGTATACAACAAATTTTATTCATATTCATACATATGCTTATTTATTTTTTCTAAGAATAAAATAAAACAATTTTGATAATTAGACATCTTATTTGAGCAACGTAAGAACTTAAATTATTTTTGTTAAAATTACTGTGTGAAATGTATCCAATTTATTTTCATTGATTTAACTAAGAGTCAAAATTTATATTTTTCATGTAAGTTTGATTAGCTGTTATTATATCTTTTTTTTTGTATTATTATGCATAGTCGAAGAAAAAGTTTTTTCATTCAGAAAAGTTTAAAGTTAAACTACCTTATGTTTTTAGTAATTTAAAAAATCGAGTTAACTTTTGAAATAATTATGAAAAAGGTGGAAGTCGAATAAATAAAAATAAACGTTGTTTGCTAAAATTACTACTTGAAGTTCAAGTTATTTGTTTTAATAATAAACACTTTTTCTGAAATACAATAAATAAATAATTTCTCCAACACTCTTATTTATTTATATCAAGGTTATTTTCATTGGTTAAAATCCACTTTATTTTTACACTATTATTCAGTACATAGGATGTTCAAAAAGTAACAAACAGGTCAATTGTTGCAAACAATGAGAACAATAGAAACCATTTTACTGACTTACTAAACACTCTATACATGTATTTATAGATTTTTATATAGTATATTTTTAATTTATTGTTCAAAATTTAATTACAGCAGTTGCTTAGTTTGTAATAAAATATTTAAAATTAATCTTTTTTTATTTTAAAATTATTCAATTTGTATCCTACCATCTTTTTAATTTACTTTTTTCACTTTAAACATACGATTTTGAAAATTACTTACTTGATCACGAAACTTTTCAAAAAAAAATATTTTCAAGTTTTAATTAGCCAGTCAGTTTTGTTTTATTAAATTAGTATACAAACAAAAAACCAACTAAAATATTCAATCCATTCTAAAATCAGTTAAAAAATATACAAATGAATAAAAATAAAGAAATTTCAAAAGTTAAATCTAAAAAAATAGTTATATAAGAAACATTTGCTCTATTAAGAAAAATCATGAAAAATATAAATGAAAGGTAACAAAATTGTTTTGTATAATAAAATTATATAAAACAATTTTATGTAATATTAATAATTTTATTTTGGAATTTCGCTGTATTGATATATTTAAGTGTGTATTTTCAAGGTCTAAGACTTCTTGACCTAAGGATGGTACTATGTTTATTGATAGGTTAACTTTTCATCTGGTGGATTGTCTGATTTTCAGTCATGATGTGTTTAACTTTAAGTCAAGTGTGACAAGATATTGAATTATTTGACTGATTTTTATAAATTTTTATAACAGGACGATAATTTGTCTAATCTCTTAAGCATTCAAACCAAAGCTTTGAAAATACCATTTATTTTGTATTGTATTTTGCAAACTTTTTTCTAATTATTGTACTTATATTAATATTAAAAAGGATAGATTTAATAATGTTAAAAAATGTAATTTCAATAGAATTCATAAATTAAATACTTAGTAAAGAGAAGGTTGATTGCAAAAATAGTCTATATAAGTAATAAAATGCACATGGGCATAAATAAAGCCTAAAACTTCCACATGGGACTATAACGATTAATGAGTTGTCATACATAAACCATTCTAAACGGTTTTAAATAAAACGATTCGATAGGTTTTTTATCTATAGGCGACTTTCTTCGGTACGTGTTTGCAATATTAAAAAAAAAGGAATAGTTAAAGCTATACATATATCTATAGTTTATTTTTTGCTTCTAGACGTTTCTTTTAAGTTCCAAATCTCGTACATTTATGGTTTTTTAAAATTACTCCTTTAAGCTTTTACATTTTATTAATCAAATAAAATATACCATTGTTCATTATAGTATTTTTATTATAAACAAAAAAAAATACATAGAAATATATTATAGTGTGTATACATGAGTTATTATAGTTGTAATCGAATAGACGTGATGTGTTTACATTAAGATAAAACCCAAGTTGACAGTTTTCAATTCGGTTGTACAAAATACTGAAAAAAATTTGTTAGGTTTTTTTAGTTTCATATTGTTACGTTATGACGTTTCTAAGATACAGACTGGGGAGGGACGCGTTTATTAGTATTTATATGATTAAATATTTCTTGGCCGCATTTCTCCTCTCATCCAGGTATAAAAATGTTAATAATTTCCGAATTACTAGTCCAAAGCAGTTATCGATCCATCATTTTTTTAATTAGATAATTTCCTATTATATAAGCCAGTTAAATATGTATGTTACCATTTAAAAAATAAAATTGACATCTATAAAAGTTATAACGAATGATAAAATTAATTAATACCTGATAAATATATGAAACTAAAAGAAAAAGAAAAATTGTTTTTCAATATTTATTTATTTTATGAGTAATTAAGTCACCAAGGATCATTCTGTAATTCAACAATATTAGTAATTAAAATCATTATCTTTTTTGCATGATATATTTTAATTTTGATTCAATTGTTTAAACAAAAACATTTTTAGAGAAAAGTAAATTTTATTAACGATTTAGTATTTAAAATTAAGGAATTTTGAACTTTATAATTCATCATATTACTTTTTAGTTAATATTTTCTAAAATGTTTGTTAGACAAATTTTAAAATATAGTGGTTACTGATGAACACTGTCACTAGTTCTTCATGTATAAGATTTCAATTATAAAACTCAATTCATATTTTCTTAAAAAATAACTTGAATGCGTCATTGTTTTTTTGAAAAATCTTAATTATTATATATTATATTTACTATTGGGTGCACAATTGCCCAAATAGGTAAATATTTATTTATAATAATTATGTATTATTTAGCTGCAGTAAACCTTAATTTAATGACCTTTCATATAAATAATTACACGAAAGTTTTGACTTACTTTTCTAATTTTATCAATTGATAGGCATTAATTTAATTGATGTTAGAGGTTTCATTCATTTTTAAATTATGTTGGAGTGATCAAAAGTAAAAATGTTTAAGGTAAAATTCATTTTTCGATAGTTTATTGGTTTTAATTTAAAATTAAACTAACTTTTAAGCATACAGTTATTATTTAATTATATAAATGTACGTAGGTTATTTGTTTTGCCTAAAGTTATCGTTAATTTGGCATAAAGGTATATCCATATGTGGCTATAAATACAATTTCTGTCTTAGAAGGTTGGATTTCATTGTTGTATATGAGTGTTGTGCGTTAATTTTATTTGTTTACACGTAGGATAGAGTGGCAAATCATTCGTACAAAACTTTTGTTTTATCAACTTGTAGCTTTTAAAAGTTCTAAAGAGTTCAAGTGGTCGAATAGTAAAAGACACACAAAGATAGAATGAAAACAAACTATATGTTGTACATGGCTCAGTGTAAAACTCGTTTTTCTATGTTATACTCTTTATTTTATGTATCTCGGTTTCTCAAACAAAATAATATGTGTTTTTTAGTACTATTACAGTTTACAGGGTCAGCAGAAAAAAAGCAATAGAACTGAAGAAACGTACGCAACAAGTAAAAAATTCAAAAAATAATAATAATAAAGTAAGACGAGATGTCTTTTATTTAGAAAAAGAAAAAATAACAAACCACACGAGTAACAAACCTGCTCAAGCGTAAGCAACCGATTTTGTTTTCATTATTAATAAAAAATGACATGAGGGATAGACAGCTGGACAAGAAAGTTATTGGAGTAGAAACTCGAGCACAAAATAAAAAATTTTGAATATTATCATCTTTAATTTTTAATAACTATTTCGTAAGACATTTACAAAATTAATTTGAAAGTAAAATATTTTTAGTAAAATCTTTCTGACAAATACATTACTACTTAAAGAGTATATGATGTATTGAGTATCATTTGGAACGAAAATAACTTGGAATGTTGGTAAACGTAATATTCAAGTATCATATTGTACAGACGATATTATGAAGTGGATACATGAATAGTTTTCATATTACTTTAACGGTAGAATGCAAAGTACGTTGTGTCAAAAAGATGTATGAATGTGTTTTCGTGAATGATTATATTCTTGAACTTTCTGTATGACTTATTGATTTTAGTTCTGACTATTTGTCATAGTACTCACCCTGTTATCCTCCATTTCACAGTCTGAAGTCAGAACTGTACTTTTACCAGTAACGCAATTAGAAATTTTGTATGGGGTCCACATAGTTTTTAGAACGTTGAGTAGTGGAGAGATTCATCCCTCCAATACTCACACTACTAATGATTTTATGTCCATGGGGATGTCTGGACTAGAGGACCATCCCCTAGTTGTGCCACTGACTTTCACGTTAACATAATATAGATGGATTCATTCATATTTTATAAGAAAATAATTTCGTAAACCATAAAAAACTGATTTTTACATCTCCCATTTGATTATATTATTTCCTGAACAGTTATTAAATAAAATTAAAAATATTTAGCTATCAATAAGTAGTAACTGTTAAATTTTTAATATCCATATTAAATATTTACTTTTTAGTAAAATGTATTTCAAGAAATTACTATTTTATCATCGATAAAATATTATTTATACCGTTCATGACTGGATATCATCAAGATAACTCTCGTTTATTGAGCTTATATCTTTTTATTTTGTACATTTCATGTAATTTCGTGTAATTACATTGAAATTTATCGGTATTATTATCCAAATCAATCCGATCTGTTAAAATTCATTGGAAAATATTTCAATCTAGTCTAATAAAAATTGTACAGTTTAAGCTTTTGTACTACGAAATAAGAATTAAGGATGGATAAAACATGTACTTTGAAATTATAGTTCTTCAGTGAAGACTGTTTATTCTAAGCTGATAAAAATGCCAATAAAGTCCTTAAAAATAGGAAAAAAATTATTCAGTTTCTATTCTTGGATTTCATAAAAATACATAATCAAATAATAGTATTTTAGAAAAAACTAAAAAGTTTTCCCTTAATAAACAATTATAACTCTTATATAGTTAGTTACAATAGATAAAATATTCAGTTTTTTAATTTAATATAAATATACGGGCAATTCTGGTCATCAAATAATTTTTCAACTGATAACAATGATTTTAACTATTACATAAATTATTAAATAAAACTCCTTACTCTTAATAAGCATAGATTGTAATTACTTTTAAAAACTAACCACAGGTTTAAAGATTATTAAATATTAACAAGGATAATAACAGAATTTTCAGAGATTATGGAAAATGTGTACTAATATCTTAACGTAGTGGTTTACCTTTAATTTATATAATAGTGTATTTGATTTCAGGGTTTTGGGATTAGTTGTACGTGAATGTTTTACATTTAAACAATGAATCGTGTTGATGATACATCAAACTATTCCACTGTAGGATTAGTTTTGAAACGCGATATTACGAATGAATGGTTAACGTGACATTTACTAATTATATCAACGACCGTTTATATTTTGAGTAGTCTTTACATTTATAGTGATGACATCAGTTTTCCGAAACTAACGAAAAGCTTAAATGTCTCTTTTGTTCGATCAAGAACCATGTTTGATTTCCTTACATATAGATGATTCTTGGTGAATGAAATGAAAATGGAATTTCATTTCCAACATTTTTACAATAAGTCTACTTATTAAATATACTAAAACAGTTTATAACTCTTATACTCTTATACTGTTCTGCACTGTTATGATTCCAATCATTCATTTTTACTGTTTTCCATTTACTAATTTTAAATTATAGTTTTTAGAAGATAATTTCTTTGTAAAAAAAAAAAACTCCACACATATCTATATATAGACTATACAATTTAAAAGAAGAATTTATATTCTCTGGAATTTAATGTTTTTTTTTTTAGTAAAAATATATCTAAAAATACTTACAAATGGTTGTGGAAGAATTTTTTAGAGTAATGCGTTCAGTCACACTCAGTAAGTACACTCATGCTTAAACGCAAATAAAAATATAGTGTATAGACCGTACTATACTCAGAATTGTACGGTTGAACATAATATAAAATATTTGTAACTTGTATAAAAAGAACGTTTTGTGGTAAGCATATTGCACAGTCGGAGTTAAGGGTTCGAGTGATTATTTATTTATTTAGTATGTGACGTGTAAAATGTTCTTTGAACAATATGTCGGTAAGAAATGCATGTTTTTCCAGCAGTTTAACAATAAAAATGTTTTCTAGGTTGACTCCTTAAAAATACTTTTTATACTATCATGTAGGTAGAATCAGTTTGTAGGATTTGATTATTTTTCATATAATTTTTGAATAAAAAATAATGTGTAATTAGTTAAACAAATTTTTTTTTTTTAAGCTTAAATTAAACTAAATTTCACCATTTTTTGTGCTAACCATATTTTATAGACATATGACGAGGAATTGTAAAAAAAAATGAATTGTGATAATATATCACTTATAAAATGATATAAATGATATAAAATGATTTTATAAAATGATAAACATAAGTTACATTGTTAAGATAATTTTTTTCTTTTATCAGTTTAAATTAAAATAATATTGATGCATAGCTGAAAAACTATTGGTTTGACTTTAACATATTTTTTTTGTTTTCGTATAGGCCATTACTTCCAACCCTACTGAACCGATTTTTCTCAACCGATACGTTAAAAGATCACAAAACCGTATTACGTTTTGTGATTTTTTGAAATATAAACATATCCAGTTTAAGTTATCAACGCCATACTTTTAAAAAATTCCCTCATTCCCGGCAATAAATAAAAATGTCTCACAAAATTACAGTTGTCATAAAATAGTCAATGTTGATAATTTTAGTTTTTATTTTATATTGAAATAATTTTTTAATAACTGGACGGATCATTGCGAAAATTTTGTTGATAACACATCAAGCATTTGTCATATTTTATTTCAGTTGTCTGTAAGATTTATTTAAAAATTGTATTATTAGCTAATTTACTGTGGATCTTAAGAGTCATAAAAAATTTTTTTCTTCTTTTTAATTTAAGTAGTTTTAAAGAAAGTACAGTAGGAATTTAGTGAAGTGGAGATGAGGTAGTTTTTAGATTAGTATTGATTTATATATGATAGCAATTAAAATTACTGTTGTACTACACTTCGATGCGTATTTGAAATGTACTAAAAAATATGTAATATTTTATGTCTAATATGATGTATTAAATTTATATAATATGCATATTTTTATTTAATTGCTAAGTCACAGATTCATGAAAGTGTTACTTATTATTATATTATTAAAAATATTTATGACGTGATAGCATTATATCAATCAATACTAATCTAAATTTAAATTTACTGGATTACAGTATTTGCTATACTTTTCATTAAAATCAACTTAAATTGAGAAAAAAATGTTCATATAATTTTTAAGACCCTAGAGTAATAAAACAATTTTTCAAAATTTCAATAAGCACGCGGTCAGCAAGACCCGTCCAGTTTTCAAAAAATTATTTCAATATTTTTAAAATATCATAAGTTTTGTGATCCTTTAACGTATTGTTGAGCAAGATCTAATCAGTAGGAACAGTTTAATATTTGGACAATAAGGACAAACTGTTAGAAAGCTATAGGACAGTCATGACTTCATTATTTAACGCTGAATATCCGGGGTATGAAATTACTAAAAAAATCTTCTACAATAATATGAAAATAAGGTTTGAACCTCTTTCTATCTAAAAATACGATGACAATGCTTTTTATAAATAGGGAGGGTTAAATGTGTTTTTAAAATCAATACATATTGTTGATTAAAAATATTTTAATCAATATTTTAAATATACAGGGTGATTTTTTTATCATAACCCACTCAATTACTTACAGAATAATAATAATTAAAAATTTTTTTTTTATTATTATCTTTAGTTACACATTATTCTTGAATTATTAACTATGTAATACTATTTAAGTTCATCCCTTATGCCTGGTAAGGGTGTCAACTTTGTTTTTTTAAATGGTAACACATATTTTTTATTTAATAAAATGTTTGAGGTTTTAGTTTAATAGTAAATGGCATTTGAATTTTTAGTATAACTTAATTTGTTTATTAAATATAAACATTTAAAGTTTCAAAGTTTTGAGTTAATATACAGGTATAATACACAAGGGATTACAAATACAGGAAGCTAATTGATTTTTTATGACATCGATATTAGCAGGTACACAGCTTTGTTATTATCAATGATAGTAAGGTACATTGTTGTGAGTTTATAAATACACTAACTGACAATACAAAAAGTACATCTATTGATAGCCATAATTGATAATAAACAATCCGTGACTGTGATAGCAATATCATAAAAAACCAATTAGTTACCTGTATTTGTAATCCCTTGTGTATTATACCTTTATATTAACTCAAAAATTTGAAACTTTTAATGTTTATATCTAATAAACAAATTAAGTTTTATTAAAAATTCAAATGCCATTTACTATTGAATTAAAAACTCAAACATTTTATTAAATTAAAAATATGTGTTACCATTTAAAAAAACAAAGTTGACACCCTTACCAGGCATAAGGGATGAACTTAAAAAGTATTACATAGTTAATAATTCAAGAATAATGTGTAACTAAGGATAATAAAAAAAAAAAAATGTTTAAATTATTATTATTCTATACGTAATTGAGTGGGTTATAATAAAATAATCACCCTGTATAATATAAACCCTTCATAAAAATCATAAAGTATAAATAAATGATGACTGCTTTAAAAAAGAATAAAGATGGAGTAGTAAGATCAAAATTTAATTAAATAAAAATATGACAATATTAAAACTAAATTTAAAATAAACTAAACTAAAAAACAAAAAGTTTTAGATAATAATGTTATTAAAGTTAAAAAGTAATGTGTCTCTCGAAGAAGGCAAATCTATTATAAGAATATATTTATATACAATTTTCTCTTAATACAATATTTAATTTAGCAAACTTTTTTTACCACAATTAATGACACACGACACAGAAACATTTTTTTTAAATTTTATTTTCTATTCATTAATTTAGCACTAAATACATTTATAAATATTACAAAAACGTGTATTGTGTATTTTTTACATGTTTAATATTCTTGCCAGTTAAAAATCAAAATTAAATGATATCCAAAACAATATTTATTTAAACTACAATATTTTGTTGATTGATAATATAGGTTTGGGTTGACATAATTAAAAGAAAAATATGAAACAATGTAGACTGGCATAGTTAGGACAAGTGTAGATGATAACTGACAGTGATTAAAATTACTATCATATGAAATAATTTGCTGCAAATCAGTAAGTAGTGTTTAATTTTAAGAAATTGGTGAGATTATTCCAAAAGCAAAATTAACTCATATTCTTTATTTATAACCTGTTTAGAAGTTTTATGATTTTTAAATATAATATACAAATAAATATTTACTATAGCAATTAAATATAGTATGTAAACAAAAAAAAAAACACATTATAGTAAAATTATTATCTTCTCAACTTCACATCGTAACTAAAAAAAATGTGAACAAAAACAGTTTTATATTGAATTTTTTTTTGTCGACTGGAATTTAGGAGTAGGACTCTAACATTTTTTTCATAATTTTAGAAACTTATTATAATATTATAAACTTAATAGTTTATAATACATTACAAAAGATTTATAATTTAGTAGATTATCATTTTTTTATAGTTTAAATATATGTTTAAAATAAAAATAAATATTTTAGTGTAATTAATTAGAAGTAATTTTTGACCCTAATCCCTTTAATTTTACAATGCATTTCCAGAATTGTAAAATGGGCAATTCAAAGTAGTTCAAATTTTCATAGTCGTTTTTCTTAACTTATGAGGAAGGCATTGAAAAAAAAATAAAAATAAGTCTAACTTACTATTCAATGTTTATTACACATTCCTATAACATTTATGAAATTAGGTGATCTTATCATTATAAATACTCTTTTTATAGTATTTTAATTTAAAAAATGTATGTAGGATAAAATGAATAAAGTACTTAAAAAAAACATGACTATTGGAAAAATAAATTATGTAATAAAAAATTTCAACACAATAATATGTTTATTTAACTACGGTAACAATTTGCAAATGGCAGATAAGTGATAGATTTTTAAAAATGTATATATAATGAAAGAGAATTAATAGTGGTATTTAAAAATGAAAATGTGTTTTGATTCTTTAATTAAAAAAAAGTTCTGACAGTTTTAAGTAAGAATAGTTTAGAAAATGTCAAAATTTATCAATTTTAAAAACATAAATTTTTTAGGATTTCTACCATTTATAATGAACAAAAACATTTTTTTTTCAATTTTTGAGGATAATGTTTTCTAGATACGATCTGTAATCTTTTTGTTTATCGTAGAGAAAAATCGATCCAGTGAAAGCTGAGAAAAAGTAGTGACAGAAAAACAAAAAATAAAAAAAACACATTATGGTAAAATTAATATAATCTCAGCTTCGCATTGAAGCTAAAATTTATGCTAAAACAATAGGGTCAAATTTGGTCATCATTAAATATTTATTTAGCCAGTAAAATAAAAATAAAAACATTAAAAACATTATTGTATTAGAACGAAATGAATAAGAACTGTTTATCGAAAACATTTACGAGTAAACATTTTTTTTTTGAAATATTATATTGAATTTATTATTTTTAAACTATAATATTTTTTCTCAAATAATAAATTAATCAAAAAATGTTTTTTTGTGGAAATCAATACTTTATAAGTGTATAATTTTTTGATATAACTCGTATATTAAGTTATGTGCTAATTTTTTTAACAATTACTGATTATTGTTTTTAAATTATATTTAATTATACTGTTATGTAATTACTAATGAAGAGCAAAATCACATTTAAAAATTTTAAATTCATATATATATATACAAACTTTGTTTGTTTATGGTATTATACAAACAAGATAAGTAACACGAAGTTTAAAGGATTTAAAATAAAGTTTTTTATATTGGACGTTTATCTCTGTTATTGTTTTATTGTCCTACCTTGTCAGTATTAAGACAATAATAATAATACTCTTGACATAATATAACTAAAAAATACCGTTGTATTCTTTTAAACTACGAGTGCAGTTAACGATGTAATCGTTTATTATTATTACTGCGAATGACTGTATTTAACAATTGACTAGAAAATAGGATGAAGGGTTCATGTTACTTATCTGTATAAAGTACGCCATAACATACACCCAATTTACAGCGAAGAACTATAGATGTTTACGTATATCAAAACGGTTGTCACAACATAAATGATATCCTAATATTATATGGTATGTTGCCATCAATCTTAAAAAAAAACCCATCCGATTTCATTGGAGGAAGTTATCAAAACAGTCACAACAAAATTAATGGAAAATAACTTCGTTTATCGTCTTTTGTTGTCCTTTGAACATTTTCATTGGTCTGTACCGATTTCGAATTGCTCTGATGGTTTCTATGTTCAATATTCAATTTGCATTCAAACTAACCGCCGGCAAAATCTGTTCTCGACAAATCCCTAGTTAATTCTAAAGTTATTTTATGTTAAACGTCTTGTTTATGTTGAATTATTTTAACAAGACTGAAATTAGATTTACTCTGTATATACTAAGTGGAACAAATCTACAGTGAGTCAAGTAAATATTCGAACACTGATTAGAAAAAATAATTTACATCTTTAATTGTCATCATCTTACAGATCTTTAAGTATGGTCAACGTCATTAAAAAAATGTTTAATTAAGTGATTAAATCACACTTAAAGATTTGTAGACTTGACGACACACTGGAACTGACAATTATTCTATCTTTTGATCCAATAATCATTTCACTGTATTTTTTAACAATTTTTATATTCTTAGACATTGTTTAAAGCATATTTTTTTAATAATAAATTTTTTTTTTATTTTTCCAACATGTTAAGTTTTTGGACAAGTACTGCAACACATAAAGTGGATTTTTAGTATAAGTGAGGGCAGCCCATACTAATGTGTATTTATAATGCATACTTCGCTTATACTTCATAACCACTACATGTACTTAATTGTTGCTCAATAAGTATTTGTTCTAAGATTTTTATCGATTCATCAATTTTTTTTGCAAGGAAACGCTAATAAATAGTTATTTTGGAATGTTGAAAAGAATTAAAAGTACAAATTTTTTAAATTAAAAACAAATAATAAAAAATATAATCTTAACGTAGTCTAAAAATGCATAAATTATTTAAAAAAATTTACGGTGACATAATAATTGGATCAAAAGTTATAAAAGCAGATAGTTATATCTATTCCATATTGTATAATAAAAACAAATTTCTAATAATAAATATGCTTTCACCATTCGCTTTTACGACAGAGTTGAAACGAAAAATCTTTTTATCTGTTGAGCCATTGGACACTGCGGTTCATTGTCTTATACTGAAACAAACATATTGATTTCTTTGTTTGAATTGTTTTAAAGTTTACTTAGTTGACTCGCTAATCGAATTAAACGATAGCTTAGTAAATTTTACGTTCTAGGTAAGTACGGTTATCATTCAACCTGTCTCTATCATCTTATGTTTACTAAAATAAACATTTACGTTTTTTTCTACTAACTTTCAAGTTTTTCCGAAACAAAATGTTAAGAAATATATTATATAGTAAAAATTATTTCTGTTGGTACCAACTATGTATTCTTGCAAAATTTTAACAGTACAAAGTGTTACCATAGAATATTTTTAACAAAATTTATCTAAAATTACCCGAGGTGTTAATGGAAAGTTAAAACACTATTAATGTATACATAACTTTATCTCGTTTTTTTAGTTAACTACATATAGATCATTGATGTGAAAAATAAATAAATAAAAATAATTAAAATCACGCATAAGATAACAGCCGCAAGTCGCTGGACATCTTTTTGAGACACCGGGCATAGGGTCACATACTTAAGTCTTTATAAATTTAGTTTTTGATATATAATAAAAACGGAATTTTGCAATAAATATATTTATTACGAAATTCCAATATTGACCAAACATATTTTCATATTACACGTTGTGCAATAATTTAAAAGTTGACATTACAAAATTTTAATCTAGAAAATTTTTGATAAAGTAGTATGAACATGTAATTTGGATTTTTGTCAAAACATGTATTATACAAGGGTGTGCCAGGATGAGGTTCGGGGTTAAAATACATCATTAAAAAATAACTTTTTACCCAAAATATAACTTTTAAAAAAATAAAAAACCCTCTTAAGTATAAATTTAGAAAATTATCTCAAAATTTAGCTTCCGTAAAAAATTTCATTAAGTTTTAAGTTAATGTAAGTTTTTTTAAAAAATCTGATCCTAATAAAATTTTAATAGGGTTTACAAAAGACAAAAAATTTTCTTATGGTTTACCTTTTATAAAAATCCAAGGAAAAATCTATGTACAGATTAGTTTGAAAGAATCCACACACGCATATAAAATTTTTTTTTCAACTTGATTTTTGAAAATGATTCGAAATGACTGTGTTTTTCAAATTTATATCAAATTAAATTTTTTTAATAGTACTTAACGATGAACGAAAAGAAAAAATGTACTGACGACGTTTATTATATTAGTTATTTGAATGAATTCAAAGTCAAAAATAAAATAATTTCTGTAAAATTCATCTTTACTTTTTTATTTTGCTATAACTCATTCAAAAACACGCTGGTCGTAATGAAATTTAACAAATTCGCATTGATGCATTTTTATGAGTGTTTTCAATCACTGTCAGGTATTATCTATACTTGTTTCAACTGTGCCGCTTCCTGTGTCTTGTGCTGGGTTTTTTTTATGTATAAGTACATATTTTTTCATTAGCACGTTACATTTTGAACATTTACCTGTGTCTATATCTACCAACTAGGAAGTGTTAAATTACGTAAGTGTTATTAATTTCAACGGTTTTCTTAGTCAAACCTAACTAACTTTTAGTTTCTGTTCATTTTAGTTAGTAAAACTTTTTGAACTTACAATATTACTTCTTTTTGGGTACACTTACGTAACGTTATTCAATTAGTTATCATAAACTTGGTACTAGCCGACAACGCAGTTTTTCTAACTGAGGGTTATTTTCTCATAAAATTGTCTAAAACAAATTCTTCCTGACTATTATATACATGTACACATGAAAGGTTAAGTAAGTTTTATACGTGTACAATAATGCAAACAAAAATAGTAGGGGATTTTTATATAAAATATATATGTGCTATATAAATTCGCCATACTGAATTGACATTGACAAACGATCGTTGTTGTTTTCAAAAAACTGAATACTTGCACGCTGTAGTGTATAACATTGTATAAAAGTTACCTAAATCCGTTAGGTTGGCAATCCGTTAAAGAAGTCTTCTCCAATGTACAGCTAAAGCTCCTTGTAATACAAAATAGTTTTGGAATTGAATGGTGGTTTATTTTATTATATTGATCTTGGTATATTTGTAAGCTCTCTTTAAATCGACTTTGCTTTTCTACTGGTGACGGGTAACCGATCAGATTAATTATAATGTTACATCGGCGATAGATTTAATACATTATTCGGTTTGATTAATGAAGTTTTAAAGTTTAATTTGAAATAAACAACTGAAAATAATTGAGTGAGTTTTTGATCTTATCCAGTGTCGATGAGTTATTTTAAATAATAATTATTGAAAATATTCATTAATTCTTGAATTTATAATTCAAGAGCTTAGTAATTAATGAATAATTAAAATATTCTTAACTAGCATATTCATAAAACAAAATTATTTTTTCTATATGACATATTTTAGGGTTAAAATTACTAAATAATATAGTTAAAATAAACAGGTATTTTTAAAATGTATAATTAATTCATTTTTAATGTTACTTATTAAATTTTTTTATTTTATTCAACATTACTATAATTTTACAATTTTTTAATAATGTTATATAACCGAAATAATGTTATCACATTATCTGGGTTCTATTGACTATTGTAAGTATGTAGAAAAATGTAGGGTCACTGGTACGTATTTTGTTTACACTCAAAGTTTACATATTTTTTTAAACGTTTGATTACAAAAAAGCAAACAAAGTAACCAAAAAGGTAACAATAATTTATGCATATAATAAAACTAAAACCAACTATAAATGCCGAAAATTGTGCTACAAGTGAATTTTTATACAATATAGCACGGTGCTAATTTGTATGATAATATATAAATATATAATTAGCTTATTTAATACGTATACCTGGAGTAACATTTTTAGTTAAAAATTAGTTTAATTTGTCTAATAAAAATTTTTCAAAAAAATGTTGTTTTTGTTAAATCTATCAAGAATTTTTGTGCTGTGCTTTTATTAAATACATCCCTTAGGTTTTGTGTTTTAGCAGGTAACTTTGTTTTGGTTTCTGAAGAGTATATTCAGAACGCTAGCAAAATGTAAAGAATCCGATTGTTAGAAAACTCTTGAAATTCCAAAAGCACCTGTCACCTTAATCGTGAACGTTAGTTCGTCGTATTATTTTATATGGGCACGCCGAAATTAAACTTTTCCATGTCCCTTATCAGCATTTTTTGTTTTCATGTATAGCTACGACGTTTATTAATTTAATTAAACGCAGACGACGGTAGCGGCTGTATTTGTTTTTAAATTTTTATCCCTATTTTTTTTCCACCAAAAAATAAACCAACAAGTTCAATTTAACGCGTTAACTTTTCTTGACGTGAAACACTATAATTTTTGACTTTTCGACATCGAAATTTTATTTATTTTTTAACAAAGAATAGGTAGTAACAAAATGTACAACAAGATACCAGTCGACAGAAGCTGCTTAACACAATATAAAATTTACGTCCCTTTGGATGTACAGAACTTTAATTATCTTTTCTGATTGAAATCGTCCAGAAAACAAAATTTTCACTCAACTTAGTAAAATACATAATAACTAATAATACAGATTAATTTATAGTTATAATCACATTTTGTTATCTCGATTTAATTAAACGTTATGTGTTACAAATAATTTGATTAAAAATATGTGGAACGGAGTAATTTATATTACACTTAAAGTGTAACTTATTATTTTTTTGGTTATCAACAAGAAGATTGGTTTAGTACCGGTTAACTACACCTTAATTTTTTTATACGAAGAATAAGTTGGAGTTTAGCGGTTTAGTGTTGCCTTATGCACTGGGAACGTTAAGCTTTCAACAACTGTAAATACTTACATATGGTCAACCGTGAGCTAGCAGATACAGACATAGTTTAATACCAAAGCTTATCAGAACTAAAGTGTCATCTGCACCACATTACGCCTGTATAACTTAAATAGAATATATTTTTATTTTGTAATATATTTTTACAAAATGTTGTAAATTATATGTAGGTAAAAAAACTAGTGGTTCTACAACAATCTCAAATATAGAATTTTTTTCAAATGTTAATCTTGCTTTTGTGATCTTTGATGAATTAAATACTAGATCTCGACATTAAACACACAATGTGCGTTTATTTTGAACGTATTTTTAAAATTAAATTTCAAAAGGTAATATACCTGTAGTTCAAACTCAATCAATTTCTACCGATGAGCAAACAATATAATTAATGTCAAATATGATTAAAAAGGCGGTGCAGTTTTACATTAATATAATTTCGCATTTATTAGAGTTTGTTTAGCATACTATTACCTAATATTTAAACAATACATTTTTTTGTATTTACTAATAAAACAAAAAATTAACCTAAATTTTCTAGAGCTTCTAGATCTCCAAAAACTAAATGCATTATTTTTAGCATAGAAAATGAAACTAAATTATTTTAAATTAATTGTTCAAAAGTATAACGAGTTTAGTGTGCAAATACGTATAAAACTCATATTACTTGTATAACTGTTATTTCTGCAAAAAATATAAAATATCATGTCAGTTAAACGTGTCAGCTTTACATGCTAAAAACAAGTATGAATAGTTAAAAACAATTGTTAAAATTAACTCTAAATAAATTAGCTTGAAATGATATTTATGTGTCACGCAGATAATTATAAATGTTTACTATCATTAATTTAATTTAATTAAATTTTTTCATTAAATAAATAATTACTTAAAAATGTGTATGGTTTATTTAATCATATTTATAAATTATAATATCTAAATAACAAAATAATTATTATATTTATTTCTTTCTTTACATATTTTTTTTTTGAACATATAAATAGTTCATGATCGCAATGGTTATACATTTTATTAAAGTTAAGGGATAAATACAATTCAATAGTTAGATGTTCATATTTTATTTTTATATTAAATTAAAGTTTTCAATAATTTTAATAAAAAAATGTTTTGTGTAATTAGATTAAGGAGCTTATAATTTTTTAATTGTATTATATTGATAGTTATATCCACTTTATACAATTTTGTGAATTATAAGAGCTAACAAAATAGTACAATCTATAATTAATTATTTATATTTAAATGATGAGATTCTAGAGAATTTTACTGAAGCTATATTATTGGGAGTCCTACATTAAGTGATTAGTTGGGCTAACCCTTTTGGGTGATTAAATGAAATTATAATTATACAATACTTTAACCATTTAATTCTTCATGCAAAACCTTCTGAAATAAAATGCTGCTTATTATGGACAATCATAAATCATGCATGACATTAGATCCTATTAATTTTGCGAAAAAAAATAACATCGTATTTTTAACATTGTTTCCATCATACATATCACAAACTCCAACCATGAGATCGAACTGTTTTGTGAATCTATAAAACACTGTACAATCAAGCTTTGAAGGAATTGAGAATGACCAAGAAAAGTTCAAGGCAATGAGAAGAGAGATGTTTTAGAACCATAGGGGAAATTCTATCCAAACCAGAGATGGATGATTTACGCGAATAGATTCCATAGGAAATTTCACTGAGTGTAAACGAAGAAGTAAGAGGATGAAAAGGGAGAGAATTAAGGAAGGGGTTAGTTTCAAGGGTAGGAGAGGATTCTCCTTAGCATGGTACGTAGGGGGGAGTAACCTTACTGCAGAAGGAATCAAACTATAACTCGTTTAAAGATGGAGAATTTTTATATAGACAGTTTTTAAATTGTTTGGCAATAGCCCAGGTATTTGACAGGCTAGGACAGACCATGACAACGATAACGAGAAAGAGAAAGATGAAATGTTTTGGTCAACCATGGAATCCATTCCGTGGGAAGGGCCTGTAATGAGAGTGGGGAGTCTTCTTTGTATTGAGAATACAAAGATAGTAGGCAGGTAGCAGATGAAATATTGTTACCACAATGATTGGAGATTAGTGCACCCCAGGAGGGATGGTGACTATTAAAGTCATTACCTATAATAGAATTACAAGAAACTAAAGAAAAAATTTTATAAATTAGTATTGAAGGAGGGTTGGATGAGGGGGTAATGTAATTAGACCAAATGGCAATGGGATTGGGTAAATTGGTAAACGCCTCGATACCAATAAGATTTATGGAATGATTAAGAAGCGAGATTTTTAATACAGGATCAATAGAAATAGGATTAATGTGGATAATATGATGGGAGGCGATGGCAACGCCGCCAAAACTGTCCATACGATCAGAAAAATAAATGTTGAACTGTGGAAGAGAAACACGTTTGTTTGTAAGGGGTCAAGTTTCAGAAAGGAGAGCAAAAGAACATTTATTGTTAGAGAGAAGAGAAGAAAGATTGTGCATTCTTGGGGATAAACTGCTTACGTTCCATTGAAGAATATTAAAAAAGGATAGTTAGGATTACTATTAAAACGTGTCATCATTGTCAGATAAAGGATAGTGGATGTTAATTAATGAAGATTCGATAGTTGATTGAAGTATTGAAAGAGAGGAAATTAATTTAGGTTGCTCGTAAGTATTTGAGCGATATGTTGCGATAAGCAGGAAATCCAGTTGCGATAATCAGAATTTATATTACGATTTTGGGACATATATTTCAAAAAATTGCCATTAGGCAAAATCGCCCTAGAACAGTCATTCAGTAAAGGAGGAAAGTGGTGGGAGGGAACTTGAGTTTTATTACTTATTTTCTTATTTTGTTTATTTGGGGAAAGGGGAAATGAGGCAATTTTTGGCGTTATCAACCGAATCAAACGTGATTTTAACACGCTTAGAACCTATAGGGTTTGTGCGAAGAATACCAGGAAATAGTTTGGAAAAAGTTTTACTGAGCTTACCTGGGTGAAAATTGCCTAAGTTATTATCGCCAAATGCAGAAAAAAGTACATTAAGGGGACCAGTGTAGTGTAGTGGAAAGCATTCAGGAACATTGGGTTTCCTGAATGTTTATATATTAGGAGAATCGACATATAGAGAGTTAATGTTTGAAGTTGACGAACCGGATGACGTTACAACGATGACTTCAGGTGAGCTACAATCCATGCTGCTAGTTTGAGATAGGGGGTCATTAGGTTTTGGTTTATCGTTAAATTTAGTTTTTTTGTGTAAAGGGCTAGTTGTAGATTTAGAACTTTGATTGTTCTTACCAGAATAACAAGAATAATCCATGGAGATTTTTGGGTTGGAAGTTTTTAAAGTGCTTCTTCGGCGCAGTGAGGAGTGGTGCTGATCAAGTCTTCCCGGATTAGTTCTAGATTGCATACAAAGCCCCGATGGACACCGTAAATGTGTCAAAAAGGCGAAAAAATAGTTTCAAAACTGATAAAAACTATGAATAAGCGGAATAGTACTCTAAAAATAGGCGGGTAACTACAAAAGTACGGGAGATAAACACGTCCGTACTATACGAACGATAAATCGTAACTGGTTTATTTTAGTTATTTCTCATAAAAGTAATTAAGGGGTTGTTCACGAGCCTTCGTGGAGTTAGATGGTGTATAATTGGCTTTACAACCTACACATCACAGTGCCTAACCATAGTAGGCTTTTGTATGTCCGTACTCTTGATAATTTATATATTGAATGATAGTTTTATATTTATACGTCTTTTCGAATTTAATTTTTGTATGTAATAGTGAGGGTAAGTCAAAAATTTCTTTAGATTTATTGTTTGGATCTAAATCGACAAAAAAAGAAAATAGTTAAGGATTTTTACTAATCTTATGAAGAACATTGGCTACTTGTCTAACCTCAAAAAGTCTAATTGCAAGCTCTTTTTTCTTGTTTTCACCGAAGTAGTAAGATTTAGATTACGCATCACGATATATGAAGACTTGTCTTCTTGTAATTGGAATATATAAGATTCCTCTTTTTGTTCTTTTAAGAACCAGACTAGTGTTCTATAGCAGTGGTCGGCAACCTTTTTTAATTCTCGGGCCACATTTACAAATTAAAAAGAGTTCGCGGGCCAGATAAAAAAAAAAATTTATAATTACATTATTTATTATGCAAAAAAATACTATCTAAAACTTAAAATAATAATATGACTTATATAAAATACCCGTACCAAAAACGCAACGTTCAATTATATTTATACAAAATGATATTCAATTAAATTAGTCGATTTAGAATTTAAAGCGGGCCGTATTCAATAGCCACGCGGGCCGTATCCGGCCCGCGGGCCGCCGGTTGCCGACCACTGTTCTATAGGACTATGGATTTTTTGTTTGAATTTTAAAACAATCTACTTTTGATTTATATATGAAATTAATTCGATCCAATCAATTTGATAAGAACCATATAAAGTTCACTGAAATTCTCCACTTCTTTTATGAGACTAAGAATAGGGATTTTGATTGGTTGTTCCAGGATTTCTTGGGGGATCATCGTTTTTGTACAATTTTAATGTCGTTTACATACTAAGTATATCATAGCAGTTTTTAGAGTGAAAGAGTTTAACACTTTTTTATAATTAGAAGTGGTTAAATGTGGCGAACCAGGATTTGAAGTTGAAGAAGTAGAATGATGCCTTTTAGTAGAAATATTTTTCCAACCATCATCTGTATTTTTCAACACAATTAAAGATCTGTTTATTACGGTTGATTTGATATCGACGTTGTTAGCAGTTTTAGACATAATGGCGACGGTAATTTAGATAAGTAGCCGTTGTGCGATGGCCTGGCGAAATAAGAATTGCAGACAATGATGTGTGGAAAATGACATAGAATCTATTTTAATGTTATATAATTGTTTGAAAATATGTTAAAACTTACATTTTTGTTTTTTTTACAATTGTATATAATGTTGTTATTTTTATATAATGATGTATAAATGTATATTTATATATCAATGAATAACTTCCGAAATACTGGAACAAAAGTTGTTATAAACCCGTCAATTTATTAATTATATAATTTTTTACTTTATAAGATAATTAAATATGTAGGTTATTATTAAAAAAAATAAAGTTGATATTCAAATAAGTTACAAAGTATGATTTAAAATAATAACCAATTGATCATAAATCAAGAAATATGTTATAGATATATATATATATTTATACGTACTGTACTTTTATATTTAATCTAAAAAACCATCATTCAACCAAGCATTTTTTTAAGAATGTATTTATTTTGCGAGTAATCGAGTGGTTTATGATAATTTTGTATAAATCACTCTATATAAAATTTCTTCTAAACTAAAATGGATACAAAATCCTGGATCAATATTAATAATGTAATGAGTTCTTGGAGTATTCATTAATGCACGCACATTTTTAGGTAAATTCAATCCTAGTCATAATGTGGTTGCGTCAGGTGGAAAACCTGTATAAAAAACTTATCAAATTAATAAGATAGAGACGATCTTAAATAGTTGGAAGAGAGGCTAATGAATAACGATGAATCAGTTTGGAATCTTAAAACTTAAAAAATTTAACAAATTACAAAATGTAAAATTTTTTGTAATTGATGTTTTATTTAAACAGAATACAAAATGTAGAGTTCTTATTTTTACAAAATATATAGGGTCAGATACTGATGATGGGACACATACTACCTAACTAAGCTATTTTTGTCACTTTAACATATTTTGAAATTTGCGAGTAATATATTTTCAATTATCTTTCATTATTTTCGTGGTATCTAAAACACGCAACTTACACAGCATTTAGTAAATAACTAGCTGACCCGACAAACGTTGTTTTGTCATATAAATTATTTCTAGAGAATATTTTGCTAGAAAAAAATAACTAACTTATTGTAAGTGTGTAAGGATGTGGTATATAAGTGGAAGAGGTATGGAATGCTGTAAACAGTGACGGAATATAAAAATAACAAAACACCAAACATTAATTTTTTTAATTTATTAAAATTTATTCTTTAAAATTGTATAGATATCGCTATTTTTAACAATATTAATAAAAATCAATATCAATCCCTTAATGTAACAAAGTGTAAAATATTTTTTGTTATCCCATAGTCCAGGTCGCTGACAATGTGTCTGGCAAAAAGTCAATCGAGGTTATTATAGCCACAACGTGCATCCTCACCACCCTTAAAGTAAATTTGTAAAAATTTAGGTGATTCATTTGGCATTGCAACAATGAGCCCACTTTGTGATAAAATTGGCCTTTGATTTTGAATGTTGAATTGAGTTGTTGACCATTGATAGTATTATTCTTAACTAGTTCTGTTGCTCCGAACGATGGCATCTGGAAATATGAATTAAATTTTCGAATGGACTTTAGGAACAGATTAGAATCTGGATCCGTGCCGAAAAGTAAACCGTTCAATGGTTTAGGTGGTGTCTCAATTGCAGGCAATTGCACATTTCCTGGCGAGCAACACATCCCGGCTGTATTCATTTTTAAACTTAAGAGCATTATAATGCGGATATCCCTTGTCCATAGCACCAATTACCACTTTTGAATGAGCATAGTATTGAATATCGGGCTCATACTCGAATCCTAGGCGCAGGAATGAATTAAATGTAAATGATCGATGCATCCGTTGACGCTGTTGGTCATTTGCTCTGTGTCTGCAAACTGAATAAGGACGCGCTTGCCTTTGTTCTAATCTTCTTTGCTCATTTCTTTCAGTTTGTGCATCTATTGATTTAGCTCGACGCATTCGTCGAAATTCATATGAATATACGCAATACATAAATTCATACGTACATTAGTATCATTTTGATGGATTTGATCTTCTGTTCTTTGAGCTCTTGTTATTCGCATCCTTGTAGATCTACGTGTTTGACGGTCTTGATGGCATTTTACAAAACACACAAATAGAAGATTACAGCGCCCGTAAATTCATAATGAATTCACTTGAATATCACGCTGAAATGGTAAAATTACACTCATAATTGTAAACATGTCACTACTACGATTAATGCACAAATAATAATGGTCGTCTTTGGTCTGATGTATACTTTTTCTCCTTAGACTTTGTAACGTTTGTTTTTTTTCCCTAGATGGAGTGAGTTGATTGTAAACACGATGTCAGAATATATTTAATGTTGAAATGAAAAATGAATTTTTAACCGTATTTTAGGAAGTGTTTAAAATATGTGACGTCAGACAATGCATTGGAAAGAAACTACGATGCAAGAGTTGGAAAAGTTGTTGAAAGAGTTGGTTAAAAATTAATTAAGAAAAAACTTATTATGTTACAACTTTCATTTTTGCAACGTTCAGTTTCTCGGGTCGAACACAGACAGACAGACTCTGCTCTATTACATAAAAAATAGATAAAAACCTATTCGCAGACCTACCGAATGTACATACAAAATATCATTAAAATCGGTTAAGCCGTTTTGGAGGAGTAAGGTAACAAACACTGTGATACGAGAA
This sequence comes from Daktulosphaira vitifoliae, assembly GCF_025091365.1. Classification (NCBI taxonomy): domain Eukaryota; kingdom Metazoa; phylum Arthropoda; class Insecta; order Hemiptera; family Phylloxeridae; genus Daktulosphaira; species Daktulosphaira vitifoliae. The sequence continues at coordinate 42,370,528 of NW_026099574.1, forward strand.
TTTTATATATTAGTTAGATAAAGTGTAATTAGAAAAAACAACTGCGTTAGTACAGTTGTATTTATTTTAAGGTTTTCCTTAATTGTTACCAAGAAAAATTTGAGTTCATATTTCAATCAGCAAAATTACTAATTATATTTTAACCCAAATAATAAATTTACATTATGCTGCTTAACATACTTGAGATATGTTTATCTCTTTTAAATCGTTGAGCTTCGTGTTTGAACTATTCTTTAATGTACATTTTAAATACATTTTCATTATTTTGATATAATTAATCTATTATTAAGCCACTTTCTTTTGGATGTTATTGGTACCTAAAGAATAGATGATTATAATTACAGATTAGGTCATGTGAATCAGCCCTTTACTATACAAGATCAATCAAAGATAGGCAAGTTAATGGAAATAATTAACTCAAGTTAAGTTAAGTTAAGTTAAGTATGGTCAATATCGATAAATTAACAGTTAAAAGTTAACAAATTATAAATTTAACTTTAATTAGATAGATAATTAAATAGATTGCCTGGTAAGGGTGTCAACTTGGTTTTTTAAATGAGAACACATATTTTGAGTTTTTAATTTAATTGTAAATGGCATTTGAATTTTTAATATAACTTTATTTGTTTATTAGATATAAACATTTAAAGTTTCAAAGTTTTGAGTTAATATACAGGTATAATACACAAGGGATTACAAATACAGGTAGCTAATTGATTTTTTATGACATCGATATTAGCAGGTACACAGCTTTGTTACTATCAATGATAGTAAGGTACATTGTTGTGAGTTTATAAATACACTAACTGACAATACAAAAAGTACATCTATTGATAGTCATAATTAATAATAAACAATCCGTGACTGTGACAGCAATGTCATAAAAATCCAATTAGCTACCTGTATTTATAATCCGTTGTGTTTTATACATGTATATTAACTCAAAAATTTGAAACTTTAAATATGTATATCTAATAAACTAATAAAGTTATACTAAAAATTCAAATGCCATTTCCTATTAAATTAAAAATCCAAACATTCTATTAAATTCAAAATATGTGTTCCCATTTAAAAAACCAAGTTGACACCCTTACAAGGCATAAGGGATGAACATAAAAAGATTTAAATAGTTAATAATTCTAGAATAATGTGTAACTAAAGATAACCAAAAAAAAAAAAGTTTAAATTATTATTATTCTGCAAGTAATTGAGTGGGTTATGATAAAAAAATCACCCTGTATATTAAATTAGTGCTAATGTAATATACTTTATTATGGGAAAAAAAATTCTGACTTTAGTTTGTTTTCATGGTGAAAACTAACATCAAAGTTAAAAAATAAATATGATTTTTGTAAAAAAATTCTTTTTTTATTATTAATTTTATAATGCTATAACTTTTTGAAAAATATATGGATCAATACAATTTTTTATGATAAATCTATTTATATATACCTCTTTCATTCATTTAGGTAAAAGGTCAAATTGTCAAAAAAATTATACCAAATAAAAGCGAAACAACTAAGGTTTTTATTAAAAAAAAAATTATTTTGATGTATTTTAAGTTCGTAGTTTAGTTTTCATGTTCAAAAATAAATATAATTAATCATAGTAACAATAAATTAAAAATAAATTAAAAATAATAAGTGATCTAATATCTAAATTTGTCTATCATATATTTGTATAATTTTGCTTATTACTTCAAATATCAGTCATGTACAAACATCCTTAGATGTTATTTATAAACGTACTGTTGAATATTATACTCGTATTAATACATCACACAGATGTTTTTATAAACTAAAATAAAATGCTTATTTAACAATATACTTTTATTATAAAATATACGATTTCAAAAAATGTATTTGTGAACATCCTTAAGATGGTTTAGTTGATCCATGAAATTATACCACACATTAAAAAAAAAGTCTTTTTTAAAAGTTAAACATGATATTTTTTTTAACAACTAATTTTTATGTCATAGATAACTTTGTACGATGATATATAGAAAGATATCAATAAGTTGTTTTAGTTGATCAATTGTACACTGGGTAAAAGTAATCGTTATAATAAAACATCATATTATATTATGATTCAAAGTTTAAACTACCATATTAATAATATTGTTAAAAAATTATATAGTAAGATCAATTCTTGAGATTAGTTCTTGGTTGGTTGCTGTGACAATGTTTTCAAAAATTTCACTGTGTATCTAGATAATTTTGTCACTGATTCTTATTTTATCCGTTGCACTATCATTATTATATATATATAAGTATTATTATATAAGTTACCTTTCAAAGTCCCTTGTTGGTTGCATTAACCGCGAAATGAATGAGTCGTCCCAACATTAATTCGAATAGGTTGCTATTGCGGTTACGGCTATTGAGAATCACGCAAACAATAATTAAATGTCGGTGAAGATGTAGGGCTCATGGGAAAAGAACGTATTCCTCTCTTAATTTTTAAAATACATTCTCAATAATGACACACATTATCTCGTTTAAATGACTTCTTACAATGCAGTAGTGTCCCAAAGTATTTGAAATATCTTCGCGTTTAATAATTTCATTAATTTCTTTTCTTAATCGTTGTTCGATTTTGAATGTTGTGACTTTTTTGCTTGTATATTAATCTAATTGAATTTATTCGCTTGTATGTTGGTTTTCATGGAATCATTAACGTGTTAGGCTTATTTCCTTGATGCAATATTACACGCAATATTACGAAATGGAAAGAATATACTTCTTTAGAAATAGATTTTTCTTATAAGCCTGATGTTACCAATGTTCGTCTTACTGACCGTCGTCTCTAACATTGAATAATTAAGCTACCATCCTTCATTGTGGCTATTGTGATACAGCTGCATCTCAGTGGGAATGCCATTATGTACTAGAATCTTTCGTCTGGGACTTTTCGTCAGTAAGAGCCCGGGGCCCCGGGTTTGCTATACTCGTAGTTATAAAACAACTCCCTTGAGGGTAAAAACTATATTATAGCTAAGAATTCTATTTATGGTAATAAGTACTCTTGTCATAAATTACAAGCAATAAGTTCCATAGTTTAGCTATTACTAAATAACTTTTATTTTATCACTTGGACATTATTTATTAAGTAATACGTAAAAATTATGTTTATTAGCATTTCTAAAGAATTCATAGGATTAAATCGACCCCACAATTATTTAGTAAATGTTTCAAATGCATTACAAGTATTTAATAAAATAACTTATAAAGATTTAATTTATATTGATGTTTATAGCTATAACTTATTCAATAGTTAAATTTTATTTCATGTGGCTGTTAATTGTGTTTTGATTTTTATTATTTACATCACAAGTTAAGTATAATTAACTTTTTATATGAGATTATTCTTAATGGCCACGGTTATGATCAATTATTAATTTGAAAACTAGAGAGCGCTAATAAAATTAGAAATATTTGAATAGAATAAGCCTGATTGATTCACTTAATGAAAATAATTTCACTTCAATTTTAGTGTAGTTTTAAACTTAATATAATTTACAGATGTATTTTCTTATTTTTTTATTAATAAAAACAAGTGTGATTTTAACGTATACTAAAGTAATTAAAAAAAAACGGTTGTGGGGTCGCGACACAGTATGGAAGTGGCATAGTTGGGACAAGTATAGATGATATCTGACAGTGATTAAAATCACTATCATAAGAAACACTTCGATGCAAAACTGTAGATAGTGTTTAATTTTAAGAAGTTGGTAGATTATTTTAGAAGCAATAATGACTCATATTCCCCTAATTTATCCTGAATGCTTATTTTTAAAAAATATAATATATGAATAAATACTAATTATAGTAATTAAATTTAGTATGAAATTGATATTCAATAATTTAATATTGTAATTTATATGGAGGAATTATAAAAATTTAAAGGGCTTGATGCAATACATTTCAATAAAACATTTTTGTTACTTATAACAAAGTTATAAGTTTTATACAATGGACTACAAGGAACTTTCATCAGAATCAAAAGTATACTTTTCTAAATAAACTTTTCACGCTATTTTCAAATTTGCAATTAGATTTTTCCAATCACTTCTAATTTTTGATATTATCACTAATTACACATAAAATAATAAATAAAACAAAAAATAAAATTTGTTTTCAAATTATTACTAATTTTATTAAAAATTATTAATCATTTTTAATATGTTAAAAATNAATTATTACTAATTTTATTAAAAATTATTAATTATTTTTAATATGTTAAAAATAATTAGCCCAAATCACATTTTAACCTATTTTTTCGATCTTTTAATATTGTTTTTGTGAAAGTTTATAATTGAAAAAAGTTTAATCTATTACCATAACTTTTAGCAAAAGTATCATATTTTTAAATAGAAAATTAAAAAAAAGTTATTGTTAAGATTAAAATGCAGTCAGTAATTTTTATTACTATTAAGTATATTTATCAGAAAAGCTCAATATTTATTTGCATTTTTATCGTATAAATTGGTTAAATGAGAGCTGAGAAAATAAATTACGTCCCCAAAAAGAAACCACATAGAAAAATAATGTTAATATGAATAAGAAATTTCTTCTCATGATGAGAGATTATAGTGATGGGATTTTTGATCATTATTGAAGTTATTGAATCTAAATGAGGTAAAAATCAAATGAGTTGTACATTTTTTTTTAACTCAAAATAAATTAAGAAAAATACGCAAATAATTCCTTGCCACAAGAGCATTGGAACTCTGTATCCGAAGCGTGTAAGACACTAGTGTTATCGACTCAACAACCGTACATAGCTTCCGTCGCCTGAAAAAAATTACAATTTAGGCTAGTTCAAATTTCAAAGTTATTTTTATCGAATTAAACAAAACAAAAAAATTTAAAAATATTGAACTTTCTATGCTATATCAATTTGATTTATTTTATTTAGGAAAATCAGTGTACTCCTCTTGTCAGGTATTTTAAAATGAAATAAAATACAAAACCCAGAATTTTAACACAAAAATATGCTATTTTTGTATACGATAGTCATTTTCAGCATGAAGACAAATGCAGAGGTCGAGTTTTTTTTTCAAAATAAAATATATTACAGAAGCTTTAATTTAAGATATTTATAAAAGTGTCAGTATTTCTGGAACATTTTCAAAGGTTAATTTGAACAAGTTAATTTTTTATGAAAAAGTTGCCATATTGAAACGCTTCCTATGGGCAGGTAAAAGGTCAAATGTTCACAAAAATATATCAAATGATAGGTAAATACCTATGGTATATATGAAAAAAAATGATATTTATTCGGTCATTTTTAAAAATGTTATGGTAGTTTTAAGAAAACAAAATTGAAAAAATGTCGTAAATTAACAATTTTTAAAATTGTAATTTTTTTGTGGATTTTGCCCATTTACAGGGAACGAGGAAATTTTTTTTCAATTTTTAAGAGCAATGTTTTCGAATAGATCTGATTTGTGATCTTTTGACGTATTGTTCATTAAAATCGGTTCAGCGAGAGCTGAGATTCAGCGTTCACAGACACAAATAAATAAATAATAAAAAAAAGGACGCATCATAGTAAAATAATATAATAATAGTACAGTAATACCTTCTCAGCTTCGTATCGAAACTAAAAATGTTTACAACATTCACTTATAACTCAATTTTTCTTAAATATTAATCATTACTAACCTTTATATATCAATTTTAAGTTATACAATAATTATTATTAGATATGAATTCGAAATTAGCTTTTGAATGTATATCCATCAAAAATATTTAAGTTTTATATTAATAAAAGATGTTAGAAAATAGCCTTGCAACGATAAAGCACGCTTTGTGGATACAGAATAAATATTTAAACGATTGCACTCCTTTTAAGCCGTTTTTACCGTGGTAAAATACGATGGTGTTAACCGTGAATACATTTCTTATCGCTTGAATTGTGTAGAATGTACATATAAAAAAGGTTCGAATCTAGTTTGACTTTAGGCACCGCTTTGACAAAAAACTTTACTAGCAATTCCTTAACCGTATATCTAACTTTAATATACTCTAGCCGTATAGATTATAGTATGTCGGTAAACAAACAACTGCACTAAATAAATCTTACTAGTTCCTTTTTTTTTATCTTCTACTTCTTAATGTCTATTGTATTTTTTATCCAAGTTTAGTATATCTGTAGCGAGTCTCACTCATTTAATAATAATCGATACATCATGATTATTTTTTAATGTTTGTTTTGTTTGATTAGTAGCTCACTTTGAATTTGATTCATTTTATTATTACTTTATTAATAGTTTTTTAGTAACTATCGAGAATATTGAGCGAAAATATAAATTTCTATAAACCAGTATTGTTTTATACCTGTATTAAAGGTATGGAAATAGTATTTATTTTTAGTATAATACTTTTACAAAGTATATTTATTTGGAAGCACTAATATTATTGATTAGAAGTTTTTAAAATGAAAATTAAAAAAAATCATTGTATAAAATTGTTTTTATGATAATTTGAAAATAATATTTGCCGTAAGTCATAGTTAGAGCTTGGATTTATGTGGATCTAAAAAGTTTAAAATTGCATGCATTTAATTATAAAAAATCTTAGAATTGTGAATTAAATTGTTATTAAAATAAATATAACGCGAATAAACATTTATTTTTGACTATGAATTCTTTATTGATTTATATATATAAAAAGTCACTTAAAATAATTACACTGTCAAAATTAGGATTACTTATTATAAATTTTTAATTATATACACATTTTACTAGTTTTTACATGCCTCATTCAACTTTTGAGCCATAATTTTGGAAGTTTTTACTAAATTAAAGTATAGACTGTAGGTGAGATACTAACTATTTTGAAGTTATTAACATTTGTATACTTAGGCTTAAAAATGTATAATGATATATATTTGAAAGTTAATCACTCTATTATTAAAAATGAAATTTCGAGATAATTAAGTAAAGAAAATCGTAGATTAATAGTTATTCAATAAAAAATAACTACTTTTTCAAAATTTCTGTAGATATTTTTTTTTAGAAATTTCCCCAGTATTAAAATTTTGGAAATTTTACACTAAAATATATATAATATATATAATACTTTTTTATTTTTTAACTACTATATTTTATTTTGTATTTGTTAAAAAAAATATTAGAAATAAATGTCATTAGTTTGTTAATGATCTCAAGTAATGGCTAAAACTTTTCATGTCTAGAAAATGGCAATAAAATATATATTACAAGAATAAACACGAACGTACTTTATGGTTTATTTTTTTCAATCCATTTCTGTGTTTGTACCATGTTTTATGCTCTGTAGATATATATTATTTAATCTAGATGATAAGTTTTAAAATGCATAGACGACATAAAAGTCGACAAAATGTTGGAATTGATTTACTTTTATGTAACAATAATTAACCACTATAGTGCATCAAGTCTTTAAATACACATTAATAATCTTAATATATGGGGTCAAATTTCCTCTATCGAAAAACATACAAGTGTATCGTATATAAACACATGAAGAATAGAAGATAAATATCACCCTCGGGGATCACTAGTTGTGTCGTTTACGAGGTCAAAACCATATTAATAGTTTGAAACCGTTCGTATCGTGGTTCTTGATTGAAGAGTATAATTTTTCTGTGGTAAAAAATTGCACAGGTCATTTGAATCGAAAAGTATTTCTAACAATTTACAAATGTAATAAAGCTGTGTTTTAGGGTTGCATTTGGTGAATCATTTATAGCATATAAATGTACAATAAAAACGGTAGCACAGTGTGGACGTGGCATAGTTGGGACAACTATAGATAAAATTTTGATTTATTTAATCATTTATTTTTCAACAAATATGCAGTTTAATCGAGCCTTTAAATAACGCAGTAATAATCTAAACTTTGAGTAAAACAAGCTTTTCAAATTAGAAAATATTCAACTCATATAAAATTTATATAATTTATTTTTAGTATAATAAACACCTAGTAAAAAATATTTGTTTATTTTTCTTCGTGATAATATGAATTCCAATTAATTAAGGGAATTTTTTTAATATTTTACTTATACAGTTTTTTTACACTAAGTTTTATTTTAGAAAGTCAATCAGCAATACTATTAAAATAAAAAAACCCAGCACAGTGGGGTTACGGTATAGTGGAGACGTACCATAGTTGGGTCCTGTATTTATGATATCTGTCAGAGATTAAATTCACTATCATAAAATACGCTTCGATGCAAATCTATAGATAGTCTTTAACTTTAAGAAATTGGTTGATTATTCTAAAAGCAACATCAACTCCTATTTCTTTAATTATATCATGATTAATGGTTCTTTGATTTAAAAGTATAATATATGAATAAATATAGAATTAACATACATTTATTTTAATTTTATTTTGAATATATTTCTTTACTTTTAACGTGTATAAAATTTTAAAGGCTCGATGCAATATTAAAAAAAAAAAAAAAATTTTGTTATTTAAGAATAAATATACTGTATTACAAGGAACTTTCATCAGAATTAATAATATACTTTTCTGAATAAACTTTTCACGCTGTTTTCAAATCAGCAATTGGACATTTTCTATCACTTCTAATTTTTGATAGTATTACTCATTACATAAAAAATAATAATTAAAACAAAAAAAAAATTATTTTTCAAATTAATACTATTTTTGATTTTTAATATTTTAAGAATAATCAATGGAAAATGTCATTTTTAACCTATTATTTTGGCCCTTTAAAGTTTATGAAAAAGTTTTGATAAAGTTTTGTGATAGTTTATAGTAAAAAAGTTGAATTTGTTAACATAACTTTTAGCTCAACTTGCAAATTTGAAATTGACAATATTAAATAGAAAATTTTACGAGTATAATATAAATATTATTTTTAACATTAATATGCAGTTAGGAAATTTTGTAATTATTATTTAAATTATCATAGAAGCTCAATAGTTTTTTTGCATTTTTATCGTAATAGATCACTTAAATAGAAATCATACTAATTATTTCTATGTAACTTTTAATGTTTAAAAAGATTCTACAATCGAAATTTCAGATTTTAATTAATATTAATGATTTACTTTAACAAAAAAAACCAATCAATATGTTGTTAAAACTATTTACACAATTGAGCGTTTTATAAAATTTTGATTATAATTTTAAAAATCTATTGTTATATTCAGGTGAAACTAAAAATAATTTTTTTACAAATTTTTTATATAGCAACATATTACCAAAAAATATGAAATATTAATGAATGATATTAACACATACAAATAAAGTTAAAAAAATTAATAAACTACAAAGTAAAATATTTAATTTTGTAAGTGAAACCTATTATCATATAAAACCTAATGCGACAGTAAATACTTTTAAAATATAAGAGAGAGAGAAAGAGCTGAAATAATAAATGGCAGAAAAAAAAAAAAAAAAAATCACATAGTAAAATAATTTTAATATGAATAAGAAATTTCTTCAAACTAGGGCGACTACAGTAATGGGGTCCTTGATATTTATTAAAATTATTAAATTTAAATGAGATGAAAATCAAATGATTTGAAAAATGTTTTCTAACTCTTAAACTTTTGTAAGATATTTTAAAATAAAATAAAATAAAAAATCGAAAATTTCAACACAAAAATAGCGTACGGTAGCCATTTTCACAATGAAGGCAAAATGAAAATGAAAATTTTTTTTTCCATAGTAAGTATATTACATTAGCTTTAATTTGAGATATATATAAAAGTGTCAGTATTTCCGGAACACTTTCAAAAGTTAAGTTAAAAAAGTTGCCATTTTGATACCCCCCTGTAGGTACGTATAGGGCCATATGTTCACAAAAATATATCAAATGATATATTATAAATTGATGAATACCTAAGGTATATAAAAAAAAAAGTTACGGCAGTTTAAAAAAAAAAAAATTGAAAAATTGTCGAAAGTTACCAATTTATAAAATTGTAATTTTTGTTTGGTTTTCCCCATTTACGGGGAACGGGGGAACGGGGGAATTTTTTTCAATTTTTGACGGTATTATCTTCGATTAGATACAATTTTTGATCTGTTGGCGTATTATTCATTAAAATCGGTCTAGTGAGAGCTGAGATTGAATGTTCACAGACACAAAAATAAAAAAAAACATCATGTAAAATCAATACCTTCGCATGGAAGCTAAAATGTTCATATTTCTATTTGGAAAGAGAAATTACTATCTGACTTATTAAGATGGCTTTCAAAATTTTGGGCCCCAGGTTGCTGCATTGTCTGATTAGGCCAAAATGGGGTCCTGTACCATTGAAAAAAAACAAAACGTGTTCAAAATCACATCGATTAGTTGTAAACGATAACGCATTGCAAACATTTAGTCGGTAGGTTATTTTATTTTCCTACAGGTCAAAGTTTGGTTTCAAAACAGACGACGTACAAGAGGATGCAACAGGAGGATGAAGCCAAAGTGCAACAGTCTGGTGGCAATAGCGGTTCCAAAAATAATACACACCACGTAAACAAGTGGAAACAAAAGACGCAGAACAGTGCACAATTACGGGGACGGTGGTTCACTGTTCCACGGTGATGACGGTCTCCAACACTACGAAGGACACAGTTCCGAGGCGGACAGCGATGTCTAAGGTGGACACGCGCTCTGGAACCTTTCGTTCAATTATCCACCTACCTATTGTATAACCCGTTAAGTATTTCTCGACGGCCCGCCGACTCGACGACTTTGGACAGAGTTTCCATGCGATTCAATGACATTCGACGAAGATGTAATGTAAAAGTGAAAATGCCAACATTATCAGTACATTGTCTAGAAAAACCTGAAATCCCTAAAAGGCCACGAAGCATTAAAATGTCTTTTATTATGGTCAGCTTTTAGCGACCTAATTACGTTTTTATTGTTTACTGTGAAATCGGTAAGATAGTCGAGTGACATACGTGTGCGGGCAAACTGTCCAAATTCTAGTCTTACATGTTAATAAATTCTATTATTTTTTAATGTAAAGATTAGTGTATCGTGTTCAAAAAACGTTGTGAATGTTTGTGTAAATATCATGTTAGTACATATAATTATTATGAAATATGTGTAATTTGTGAATATTTTTTTATTATTATCATTATTTCCATTAACATTACACTACTGTAAAAAGTAAAAGTCTAATGACAATATACTCATTATAGAACGTCTAGAATGTATTATTATTGCAATTATATAAAGTTATTATTATATAATAATACCTATATAAGTTATTATTCTGGAAAAAACAATGGTTTGTAAGATAAAAATAAATAATTTAGCTACTCGCAAATATTATGCATTTGCGTTTACTGCTAATTATTGTGTCGTTCAATAATCGTGTTATTGGACTATTAAGACTTTGTTGTAGCTATTCTTGTTGAATTATAATTATAAATAAATAATAATAATTATTGTTTAACATATTCACATCTGAGTTTCCGTGGTGTACCGGTTATCACCCAGAAGGTTCTCAGTTTGATCCTGGGTGGAAACATTGATTTTTTGTCATTAAAATAATAAAATAAGGTAGTTCAATAACAATTGAATACACAAAAGTATATTAGTTTCTTTTATGTGTGGAAACATGCATTTATACTGTAAACTTCAACGAATAATAAAGAATATCAAATTGTTACGCCATTAAAATTATTTCTATTTAATTTACTGGCAATAGTTATTATATGCGACAAAAACAAATCCATTAAAGAATTTTATAGAAAATTATATATTATGAACATGAAAATTAATAGATTGAAATTATTATTTAATAAACGAAACATATATTTATATATATAGAAAATGAATCAGTTCTAACTGACATCTCTCAAAACTCTTGATACAATTAATATTTCGTTGCGATTTTTTTAAATTAATTTAGCCTGCGTTAAAATCGTACTTGTTTTTAATAGAAAAAATACTATTTTTTTAATTAGAAATGGGTCGTTAAAATATATAGGATAACATTTTCAAAAATTAAACTGAAAATTATATATTTTTGTGAAAAAGTTGTCATTTAGAATCTCCTCCTGTGGGCAAGTAAAGGGTCATATTTATAAAAAAAATATACAAAATAATAGGCAAATATCTCATGTATCTATAAACAAGAAAAATTAAATCAATTTGGTTTTTATTTTTTTAAATTATGGCAGATTTAAGTAAAAAAAATTGAAGAATTGTCAAAAATTAACGTTTTTTAAATTTGTAATTTTTTTGGAGGATCCCTCCAATCATGGGGAATAAGGGAAATTAATTAATTAATTATTTTTTTTTTTGTATCTGTCATTCATTTTTCTCAGCTCTTATTTGACCAATTTTTTTCAACGATTCGTCAAATGATTACAATTTGTATCTAGTTGAAGATATTACGCTCCAAAATTGAAAAAAAATTCCACTAAATTAATTAAAAAGTTACATAGCTCATATTATTCATATATATAATTAAAATGATTTATTTCTTATGTTCTCAAAGTATTAATTGACAAATTAATTTTTATATGATATAGGTTTTACCTACAAAGTTAAATAATTTTACTTTGTTATTTATAAAATTTATGATTCTAATTGTGTGATATACAACCCGTCTATAGTATTACAAATTTTTTGTTAAATGTAACTGTATGATTAATTTTTCAAATAAAGATTTTGGGTTTCACCTGAATTTAACAATGAATTTTTACAATTATACTCATTTTTCATAATTCTCTTAATTGAATAGATTTTTATAACAACTTTTTCTATAAAGTTTATTTTAATTATAGAATATAATTTTAAAAAGTTGATCTCATAAACATTTTTTTTGCTCAACTTGCAAGTTTCAAATATATATCATTAGTTAGACAATTTTATTAGGATTTAAATATCGTGTTGTTTATACTGATATGAGGTCAGGAACTTATATAATTATTATTAATAGTAAATTTATGAGAAAAGCTCAACATTTCGTGAATATCACCATTTTGTAGTACTTATATTAAAATAAATAATTTTAATAAAAATCATATTAATGATTTTTATAAAACTCATAGTGTTTAAATATATGTGTTGTTTATGTTGATCCTTAATTAGTAATAATCTCAAAAATTAGAGGTGATAGAAGATAATATATTATTTTATTTTATTAGTAAAGGCATATTAACAACACAGATAATTTAATGAACCAAAAGTTCACGTTGTATTATTAATTATTCTTTGTGCCATCATATATTGTACATTACATTGCTAAAATTAATGCTAGATTTTTCATCAAATAAATTATAAGTATTTAATGTTTCTAAGTAATCAATGAATGATCGAATAACATTAAAATTGACGCCCTTAAATATGAAATTAAGATATCTTCCAAAGTCTAGGTTAGTATTATCTACTGATTTAATCGAGTAATTAAAATCGCTTGTGTCTGTGATTTCTTCACTGTCGGTTGTTTCATCAATAGGTTTATTAAGCAAATTATGATGTATGTAAAAATGAACTTCATTGGATGTGTGTAAAACTTCTTCTGTAGTCCAATTTTCAACTATCGTACAACCTAACCCTTCACAAAGCATTGATATTATACTGCTAATATAATTTATCAATATGTCTGTATACTCTTGTTGATAAGTTGGTAACTTAATGAGATCAATAGTTCCATCGTTTTTCAAAGGATAATTAATAATGTGCGAGGAAATACTGTCTATTATATTTTTAATTCCATAGTCTTTTTCTAATGCTAGATACTTAGAAAATCGTTTAAGTGACATTAACCATTGTATCGTTAGATTTTTATTCAATGATACTTTTTGATGTTTAATATATAAAAATTGTTTCCAAGTCAATCTTAACATGATTACTTTGAATAAATTGAAAGTAGTTGAATAGAACAACAAGAAAGAACGAAGATTTGTATTATGCCAATCAAGTTTATAAATATTAGTTAAAACATCTTTCAACTTTATAGTAATATCTCCCCATTGTATTCGTAAGTTGTGACTATTAATTAATTTTAATACAACAGTGTCGTATTGTGCAAATCTTTTTAAGGATAAATTATATCTTCTAAAAAATTTGAAATATTCATATCTCAACGTTCCATTACTATTATTTTCGTCAAGTAATTTTTCAATATCACGTATTTGTGTCTTATGAAATTTAGAAAGGTAATTATAGTTTGACTTTTTATTATCGTCAAAGTCCATGTTATCTATGCAAAATCGACTTCTTGTATCACAATCTTTCGACTCCAAAAGTAATTTTTCGTAAACATATTCGAGACTTTTTAAAATTTCACCAATTTTAAAATAATTTTCTTTTATAGATTTATCATTGTTTAAATAATTTATATATCCTCCAATTGTAGATATGTACATGTTCAATAACCACAATGATCCAACTTGAACATCTTTGTTGAAGTATAATGTAGCTATTTGTTTTTTTACGTATTGGTTACCGTAAGAGACTAAAGCAATTATTTGAGTAATATCACAATGCTGGTTTTCGATAAGTAATTTAGTTAATTTCAAATGATTCATACCAACAAATAAGTAAGTGCATTTTAATAATACAATGTCGTCTTTTTTGTAGTTTCTTGTCATAATTCTTTTATCATTCTTATAACCAGTATCTAATAAAGCAAAATTACCAAAATCGATAAACAAATTTAAAAAAAAGATGTGTAAAATTACGTTTTCTCTAGAAAATTTAGACCACATTTTAATACTTAATAATGTTCTAGATTAACTGTGTTATATTTATAGTTATTTTTGAATTATTATAAAAACTAATGTTCATGCACTGAAATATGTTTAATATAATTTTAGTAATAATTGTAAATTATAAAATGTTTACGTCATTTAGTAAACCTTGATGTTGCGAAAATCTGTATTTGCAANTAAACCTTAATGTTGCGAAAATCTGTATTTGCTATTCTAAATGGTTTTATTCCAAATACTAATAATTATAAATAATAAAATATATACAGAATGCTTTATTGAGATTTCTGACTACCTTTTATTTCGCTCAATAATAATTTTTTCATAACTATTTTCAAAGTATAATTTTATTTATTTTTATGAATCACAGTCAATATTAAAATTATAAATATTAAAAAAATAATAAAAATTATATTTAAGGCTTTTTTTAGTGGTAACTAATATTAAATTATACTTAAATTTAATTTAATCTTCCCATTTAACTTAACGTAAATAAAATATTGAAAATGAGTTTTATACAATTAATTTTTGAGATTTTAGCATTTGAATATATAGAAATAGTAATGAGTATGGTAATATTTAGCGATGCTGTTCAATTTTCAACGCACAAAAAAAAAATTTACATTGCGCTCCTCTTCGCTAACGGATAANTGAGTATGGTAATATTTAGCGATGCTGTTCAATTTTCAACGCACAAAAAAAAAATTTACATTGCGCTCCTCTTCGCTAACGGCTAAAATTTATATACATTCACGGAGTATTAATTCATCAAATATCCNTACATTCACGAAGTATTAATTCATCAAATATCCCCTTTTTTTACAATAGTATTTCTATGTGAGTTATACTCTCAAACAATTATTAAATATTCCAATATAAATATATTTTTTTAATAAGGTTTTCTTAATAGAAGAATTATTAATACATTGCTTTATCTCTCCCTTTTTTTCCAAAATATCATATCATTTGTAAGAGAGTGAAGCTCCTATAGCTCCTATGCAAACAACACTAATTGTTTTAGTTATTTCAAATAATTAAATCATAAAATTTTAATCGTTTTTTGGGTTTNAATTATAGAATATAATTTTAAAAAGTTGATCTCATAAACATTTTTTTTGCTCAACTTGCAAGTTTCAAATATATATCATTAGTTAGACAATTTTATTAGGATTTAAAAATCGTGTTGTTTATACTAATATGAGGTCAGGAACTTATATAATTATTATTAATAGTAAATTTATGAGAAAAGCTTAACATTTCGTNTTTTTGATATCTGATTTCTACATTTGTGTATCAGAGGACATAACAAAAAATTACATACAGAGTGAGTGATTTAATGTTAAACGCTAAATATCATTATATAAACAATAATTATTAATAACATTTTTTGTTTGATTATTAAATCAATAAAACTAAATAATTATTATTTAGTACTACTTTAATAAATGGTTAAATATTTTTTAAGTTTATCCCTCATAATGGTACCAAATTTATTTGTCTTAATGGTAACATTATGAATGGTGTAGGCATAATAATGGATGAGGAAAAGAAAAATAACGTAGCAAAAGTATCTAGGAAAAGTGACAGGATTATAGTCGTGAAATTGATATTCGAGGAAAAAATACTGAATGTAACAAGTGCCTATGTACCACAAGTAAGATGTGATGAAATAGACAAGGAAGTGTTTTGGTGAGAGATGGATGAGGTGATGCGAGGGGTACCTGGCAATGAGTATGCGGTTATAGGTGGAGATTTAATNCAAATAAATTATAAGTATTTAATGTTTCTAAGTAATCAATGAATGATCGAATAACATTAAAATTGACGCCCTTAAATATGTATTTAAGATATCTTCCAAAGTCTAGGTTAGTATTATCTAAATATTTAATCGAGTAATTAAAATCGCTTGTGTCTGTGATTTCTTCACTGTTGGTTGTTTCATCAATAGATTTATTAAGCAAATTATGATGTATGTAAAAATGAACTTTANAAGAATGAAGCTAGAGAAAAAATCTTGGATTTCGTAGTATCGTATGATATTTCTGTGGTTAATACTTAATTTAAAAAGAGGGAAGACCAATATATAACTTACAGGATTAGTAGCAATTGATCACAGATTGATTATTTTAAATATTATTCTTTAAACATATTTATAGTTTTTGTATCCATTATAATTTTAATTACAAATTACGTTAAAAATGAGATTTTCATTATGTCTCAGTATATAATAATAACAGCACTATTTTATNATTGGATGTGTGTAAAACTTCTTCTGTAGTCCAATTTTCAACTATCGTACAACCTAACCCTTCACAAAGCATTGATATTATATTGCTAATATAATTTATCAATATGTCTGTATACTCTTGTTGATAAGTTGGTAACTTAATGAGATCGTTTTTCAATGGATAATTAATAATGTGCGAGGAAATACTGTCTATTATATTTTTAATTACATAGTCATTTTCTAATGCTAGATATTTGGCAAATTGTTTAAGTGACATTAACCATTGTATCGTTAGATTTTTATTCAATGATACTTTTTGATGTTTAATATATAAAAATTGTTTCCAAGTCAATCTTAACATGATTACTTTGAATAAATTGAAAGTAGTTGAATAGAACAACAAGAAAGAACGAAGATTTGTATTGTGCCAATCAAGTTTTTGAATATTAGTAANTTTGTACTTGATGGTATGATTGTTTCCGACTGAATATTTGCATCTGTTGTATCATCAGCCAGCGATCCAAAAAATGTCGAGCATACGTTTTCTCCGTTAGAAGACTGAAAAAAAATGATATATATTTATTAAATACGTTCTAATCAATAAGAAAAAAAAAAAATGTAACTCACCATTTCTATAGTATATTCTTCCAGTATCGTCCNAAACATCTTTCAACTTTATAGTAATATCTCCCCATTGTATTCGTAAGTTGTGACTATTAATTAATTTTAATACAACAGTGTCATATTGTCCAAAACTTTTTAAGGATAAATTATATCTTCTAAAAAATTTGAAATATCCATATCCCAACGTTCCATTACTATTATTTTCATCAAGTAATTTTTCAATATCACGTATTTGTGTCTTATGAAATTTAGAAAGGTAATAATAGTTTGACTTTTGATTATCGTCAAAGTCCATGTTATCTATGCAAAATCGACTTCTTGTATCACAATCTTTTGACTCCAAATGTAATTTTTCGTAAACATATTCGAGACTTTTTAAAATTTCACCAATTTTAAAATAATTTTCTTTTATAGATTTATCATTGTTTAAATAATTTATATATCCTCCAATTGTAGATATGTACATGTTCAATAACCACAATGATCCAACTTCAACATCTTTGTTGAAATATAATGTAGCTATTTGTTTTTTTATGTATAGGTTACCGTAAGAGACTAAAGCAATTATTTGAGTAATATCAATATGCTGGTTTTCGATANAAATTGCGTAAGAGTAATCACAAAGCTCGTGATCAAAAAGTAATTTAGTTAATTTCAAATGATTCATACCAGCAAATAAATAAGTGCATTTTAATAATACAATGTCGTCTTTTTTGTAGTTTCTTGTCATAATTCTTTTATCATTCTTATAACCAGTATCTAATAAAGCAAAATTACCAAAATAGATAAACAAATTTAAAAAAAAGATCTGTAAAATTACTTTTTCTCTAGAAAATTTAGACCACATTTTAATAATTATTAATGTTCTAGATTAACTGAGTTATATTTATAGTTGTTTTTGAATTATTATAAAAGCTAATGTTCATGCACTGAAATATGTTTAATATAATTTTAGTAATAATTGTAAATTATAAAATGTTTACGTCATTTATTAAACCTTAATGTTGCGAAAATCTGTGTTTGCAATTCTAAATGGTTTTATTCCAAATACTAATAATTATAAATAATAAAATATATATACAGTGTGCTTTATTGTGATTTCTGACTACCTTATATTTCGCTAAATAATAATTTTTTCATAACTATTTTCAAATTATAATTTTATTTATTTTTATGAAGCACAGTCAATATTAAAATTATAAATATTAAAAAAATAATAAAAATTATTTTTAAAGCTTGTTTTTAGTGGTAACTAAAATTAAATTATACTTAAATTTAATTTAATTTTCCCATTTAACTTAACGTAAATAAAATATTTACAATGAGTTTTATACAATTAATTTTTGAGATTTTAGCATTTGAATATATAGAAATAGTAATGAGTATGGTAATATTTAGCGATGCTGTTCTATTTTCAACGCATAAAAAAAAAATTTACATTGCGCTCCTCTTCGATAACGGCTAAAATTTATATACATTCACGAAGTATTAATTCATAAAATATCCCCTTTTTAGCTTCGATGCGAAGCTGAGAAGGTATTGGTTTTACTAAGATGTGTTTTTTTTTTTTGTGTCTGTTACCACTTTTTCTCAGCTCTCACCGAATGGATTTCTTCCAAAGATACGTCAAAAGATCACAAATCGTATCTAGTCGAAGACATTACCCTCAAAAATTGAAAATTTAAAAATCGATAATTTTCGAAATTTTTTAAATTTTTTTCACTAAAAATTGCCATAACTTTTTTAAAAATTAACATATCACTATTATTTTTTTTTTTATAGATACATAATGTCTTTACCTATCATTTGGTATATTTTTTTATAAATCTGACTCTTTACCTGCCCACAGGGGGGGATTTAAAATGACAACTTTTTCACAAAAAATTAATTTTTTCTACTTAACTTTTAAAAGTGTTCCGGAAAGTCTGACACTTTTATAAATACCTTAAATTAAAACTAATGTAATATACTTTATTATGGAAAAAAAAATTTCGGACTTTATTTTGTCTTCACGGTGAAAATAGCTACCGAATGCTATTATTGTGTGAAAATTCTCGATTTTATTTTTTACATTTTTAACATTATAATGCTATAACTTATTAAAAGGTGTATGGATCAACATAATTTTTTATTGAGAAATAATATTTTAATATTCCCTTTTTCATTTGACATACTTTATTTTAATCAGAATATTAATAAGGAACTAGCAGATCATGTAGCTTTTGGAATAATCCACTAATTTTTTAAAATTAAACACTATCTAAAGATTTGCATCTAAGCGTTTTTTTTTGATAATGATTTTAATCATTGTCAGATATCATTATACTTGATCCAACTATGCTGCGACCCCCCTGTGCTGGGTTTTTTACAATAGTATGTACGTTATAAAAAAACTATGGTATCTATACCCTGTTTCTCACTACTTCCAAAAATTCAAATGCTAATATTTCATAAATTAATTTTATAAAACTCATTGTCGACTAATCAAAATGATATTTAGACCATTCTCAATTTAATCGTAAAAAAATATATATTATTTTCTTATTTAACCTTCTAAAGTTACCCCTAAAAACTAGCCTTTAAAACATTTTATTTTATTTAATAAATTTGATATTAACTATAATTCATGAAAATAAATCTAATTCAATTTTGTAAATAGTTATGAAAAAGTTATTATATAACGAAATATAAGGTAGTCAGAAATCACAATAAAGCACACTGTATATATATTTTATTATTTATAATTATTAGTATTTGGAATAAAACCATTTTGTATTGCAAACACAGATTTTATCTATTTTATCTATGTTTATCTATTTTGGTAATTTTGCTTTATTAGATACTGGTTATAAGAATGATAAAAGAATAATCATAAGAAATTTTAAAAAGAACGACATTGTATTATTAAAATGCACTTACTTGTTTGCCGGTATGAATCATTTGTAATTAATTAAATTAATTACTGAACACGAGCTTTGTGATTACTATTACGCAATTTCTATAGTCTCTAACGGTAATCAATTCGTAAAAAAACAAATATCTACATTATACTTCAACAAAGATGTTGAAGTTGGATCATTGTGGTTATTGAACATTTACACATATATAATTGGAGGATATATAAAATATTTAAACAATGATAAATCTATAAAAGAAAATTATTCTAAAATTGGTGAAATTTTAAAAAGTCTCGAATATGTTTACGAAAAATTACATTTGGTGTCGAATGATTGTGATACAGGAAGTTGATTTTGCATAGATAACATCGACTTTGACGATAATCAAAAGTCAAACTATTATACCTTTCTAAATTTCATAAGATACATATACGTGAGTAGGGTAATTTAGGGGATCCACGCCTTCTGTATGATACGCCCCTCCCCTCAACCACCCTCCTGTATTTTGAGTGGGCGTGGTCTCGGGGGAGGGGCGTGTCATACAGAGGGTGTGGTTTCTCGGTGGTGGGGGTATTGACGGTTGTCAAGGTCATATAGTGGGCGTGGTATTTCGATGGTGGGGGTAAGGGAGGCGTGATCTTATCAATGATGGGGTAAGGGGAGGCGTGGTCTTATCATAGAGGTGGAAAAGTTTGGAGTGGTCTCACGATGGTGGAGGTAATAGGTGACTTAGGTGGGGGTGTTAAGATCAATCAAAATGGAGGGTTAAAGTGCGCATGCGCACTATAACTTCATGTCAGCGATAGGGGATGTAGCCATTTGAAAATGGTTGTTCTCCTTCTACGATGTCATCTACTGGAGGGTAAGGTAAACCACATGTGAACTGATAACGTTCACTGATAAACTTACACATAACATTGAAATAATGTACGTTAAATAGTGGCCGCCGTTGCCTCTTTAACATATTTACTTAATGTTTTTACATAGTATTTTATCATTGCCTACCACCAGATGCTTAGAAAAATATCTCGTTTANATAGTATTTTATCATTGCCTACCATCAGATGCTTAGATAAGCATCTCGTTAATATTAGTATATTACTATTAATTATATAATTAATATAATTACTATAATTGGTAATATATTTTTAGAATTACTATGTTTAGGTTGCTATAATAGTATAATCGCTGTTATTATTATTATTATTTTCTACTGCGCCTTTAAAATAATAATATGTGTACCGAATTTAATATATTATATTTAATTTGACAATTTTTATACCTATAACTAGCGGTATTACATTTAAAGTCGCACCCCCACCACCAGCACCCATGAGTCTTCACTGCGTTTAACATTAAATGTATACATTACATCGAAATAGTGTACGTCAAGTAGCGGCCGCTGTCATCACACTTGTCCTTCACTATTACAGAAGTTATAATTAATTGAATTATACATAATAATTATAACGTCGTTATCGGTGGTTACAATCATGTAATTGTCACCGTCGAGAACGTCCTACATACAATCGTTGGTAATAACACTTCGGTGATAACAGCTAAGTGGCTAAACCGAATTGGGTATGAAGTGCGCACAATGGGTGAAACCCAATGAAAACTAACCTATTTCGGAGGAGGCGGATCTCCCCAACAAGNCGCCGTATCTCTCTCGGCCCTTCCAGATTGGGCATGAGTCCCGCCAGGCAATTCATGACTTTCTGGGCCCGCTGGGCCGCACGGCAACTATGTGACCTTTTTTTTTTCCCTCCTTCTCGACTTTAATGTTGACCGCCCTGGAACTGCCGTTAGGCATTGCTTCAGGGCGGCCCACGTCGCCTTCGCTTCTTCTTACCACCGCGCTGTGACCCGTCCCAAGTTCACACTAGAGCCGAATCCCAGCGCGGCGTAGCCCCCCCCGTTAGCCGGACCCCACTAGAGGGTCCGTTGCCCGGGTTTGACCACGTGGAGGTGGGGGTGGGCTATCATCACAACTGACGGTCGGATTTTGATTCCGACCTACTTTTTGGCTGGGGCAGTCTTTTGATTGATGCCCCTCCTTCCTGCACCTGAAACAGGCCTTCGACCTGTCTGGCCCTTTGCAAGCATGGACCTCCAGTAGGACGGCCCCCGCCTGGACTCTCCGGGTCCCGGACATTTGAATGCCCAGGGCCTGGAGATCAACAGCAGCCATGGCAATGCCCATTACCGTGGTATACTTTTGACCTTCCCTTAGGGGGCCGATCACAACCGCTTCCGTGCGAGGCACTCTGGTCCGCAGTATCACCGGTTTCGGAACTCTCGTTACAGGCGGCGGTTTGGGCTTGGCCGCCGCATCCTCCTGCTTCTTGGTTACTGCCTTTCTTCCTACAACTTTGGTCCACAGTGGTTCAGCGAGATCAACTCTCGCATCCCCTACTGCAGACCCTTCACCGTTTGCCTGGCTCCCTACCCCATGTTCAGACTGCGTCAGAGTAGGCGCAATGTCCGATACGGGGGCAGGGCCTAAGGCAGCAGGTCGTTTCCTCTTTCTTTTCTTCGTCATCTCCTTAGTGGTCCCCATCGGCTTGACGGCCGGTGGGTCCTCGACGGTTTGCGTCCCGGCTTCTTTGGACGATTTCACAGTCACCACTTTTAGCACCAGCGGTGCGGCTCCCATCTCAGGTGCAGCTTCCTGGGGGTTCCTGGACGACGGAGACGCTATTCTGCGTTTTTCCTCATCCAGGATCCCCTCTAGCCGCTTCGTGGCGGTATGCACCTCTTTGTGCACTCCCATNTGGCGGTCTGCACCTCTTTGTGCACTCCCATGCCCCGGCGTTTGTCTATAACTCCTCTGAGAACAGACACTTGTTCACTAATTTTTTCCACCATTGCCGACGCGGCGGTCGCCTCATCCGCCGGATTGTGCCACCTCTTACGGCAGGACCGAACAGAGCTCCTCAACTCTGTAAGGGCCTGGCAAGAGAGGGAAATCTGTTCGATTTCCAGGTATTCCAGGTGAGTACCAGGAACCTCCGTCATCAAACTCCCCTCAACTTCCGCCGTTCTTGCCAGGGCAACAACGTGGTTGAGGCCAACGTCAAATGTGGCCTCGTCGTCGCTCTCGCCTTCTTCCCCCAGAGGCGCCCTCCTCTTGCCAGGATGTCGCACTGGGGGAGAATCCTCCGGTAACGGGCTTAGTGCAGGAGAGCCTGCTCGGTGATGGGTGTATGAGCCTTCCCCTAGGGACGGTTCAGCCATTCTACCACCTGAACGATCGCCTGTCCTCGTCCTCCTTAGCAGCAGCATCAGGAGACGACGATTCCTGCTTCTCTGCGCTGTCTCTACGTTCCACATACGCCATATAATCGACGGCTTGTCGGAGACCGCGCCCCATGGATCTCATTACCCCGCTGTCTTTGTAACGGGATAGGAGTTCTGAGGCGACGAGACGAGTAACGCCCATAAGGCGTTCCGCTGCGGCATCTCCTCGGCGACTTGAAATGCATTTTTCGATGTGCTCAACTCTCTGGTTGGGCTCATCGACATCTTTCAGCGGGTCGTACTCTATAACCCTTTCCGGGGCAAATGAGCATCCGTCGTCCAGGTCCCTCTGCATTATGCCTAACACAGTGGACACCGAACTCCGGAACGCCTCGGCCGTCCGGAATTGGCCACAGGGAAAGCAGTCACTTGTCAACTTCCCATCCTCCATGTAATGGAGCCAATTAACCCATCGGGTAAACTCCGACTGAGTTAGCGGCATGTCGTCACGAAAACGATCCCGCACACCTTCCCAGTCGTCCACCATTCTTCGGTGGTAGCAACGCCACCAGCAGTTACCTCAGTGATCCGAAGGTCACTGGAGGGTGCCTGCTTGGCACACCCTCCGACAGTTACTTGGGCGCGAACGCCCCCTGGACCCTGCTTCACCAGTCCCACGGTTCTGGTACAGTCGCTGGATGACGACCGGGTTAGGCCTGTAGCGACACCTTTACCAGCCGGCCCTGGAGACTCCGATTCTCCTGGCGCGGTAACCGTTTTTTTTAAATGGTTTGCTTCCATATTTGGTTTTACGGGTGTCCTTCCCTGTGTTTTACCTGCCGCCAGTGGATTTGATTTCGGTGTTACCTTCACCTAGGTGGTTGCCTTACCAGGCTATCGGGCCCACCCGCCCGTTATGAAAATTACCCTCGATCACTACCGCTTATTCGTCCACTCTAAAAGGAGTGGCTTATATCACGGCTACCCTACATATCTGCAGGATTAACGAGCAAACGAGGGGCTCGCTGTCCGCGACCGCTTATTCGTCAGTCCAAATTAATGGACTGCTTATTTCACGGCTAACCTGCATATCTGCAGGCCGTTCCTCTATCCGCAACCTGAGGACGCGCCCGATTCCCCAAGCTAGGGACACTGCGCTCGTTCCGACATTTCGTAGCCCCGTAGAGCCCGATCACGCCGACACTGTAGCGCAGTGCAACGGGAACTTGAAACCAACCGCCATATTATAACCCACATTACCGTCAACATTTTACGAAAAATAATTGCTGTCTGCGTTTTATCAAAGTTATCTTTTTCTAAAAATTTTTATCATTGCCTACCAGACGCTTAGGTAAGCATATTTTAAACATCAAAGATGTCGCCGTACAGTAATAATCACTGTTGTATGCATTTATTTTTTACATAATATTTTATCGTTGGTTATCAGACGCTTAGGTCAGCATATTCCAGACATCAAATGTATTACTATATTATAACGTTCATAGGCGTCAGCATTTTATGAGAACAAAGACAACGTCTGTCGTTATGACATTATAATTTCTAAGAATGTTATCATCGGTTACCAGACGCTTAGGTCAGCATAATTCCAAAGATGTTACCATATATTAATGGTCACTGCCGTATGCATTTTATGAGAAAAATGGCAACGTTGTCTTTTTTCACGCCTACGCATTTTTTTATTTTACTATATAACCGGTTAAACGCTCTGTATCCTGTCACATACGAGTTTAATTGATGTTAACGCACAGTTTATGATTATTTGAAAACTATAAATTTATTATTTTAATATTTTACACAAGCAAATAAAAAATCATGAACCAGCAATCGTCTTCTGTAACAGGTATGTAGATTTTTACAATTATTAACATTTTAATATCTCTTTAATTTTACCACCCCTACTATTTTTTTTTTCCAATAAATAAATAATTTATTTTATTTTTTATTAAAGCTACTTCCGCGACATTTGTTTCGTCATATCAAGCGGCTAAGCGTAGTAGGGCTAACAACAGTGCGGTTAGGTCGAAAAGGTTAGGTATGCAATTGACGGATACCCGTGATTTCACCGAGATTGATTCCGNATTGACGGATACCCGTGATTTCACCGAGATCGATTCCGCATTGGAGCGGGGGGCCGTTTGGTTTTACCGGAAGAACGTGGAAAATTTCGCGAGCTATCGAGATTTTCTGCGCGCCGTTAAACCTGAGCTGGTGGCCAGACTTGCTTAAATTGTAGGTAACCGTCCGATCAAGTATAATCTCAAATTAGAGGCCCCATACCATATACCGTGATCAGAAGCACCGTCCGAAGATCGTGCCTTCAAGACAGGGACTAAAGCATTGCTATCCGATACGGATATCGGGTGTGCAGTCGATGAAGATTTTGAGGTTATGCTTGCCGAGGAAGACGCGTACTCGGGTAGAGGTAGCGGATTCACGCTAACGCATATCGACGGCCTTATGCTCAGCGTATACAAGTATACGCCCCTCGCCGGCTCATCATATATTCCTGTCCCACCAGAGATTAATCAAAGAAAAGCAATCATCAACCCACAGAATATCGATCAGTCTTATTTCAAGTGGTCCATTTTGGCGAGACACGTCGAGGGAGACCACAAATATCGCGTTGATCGAAAATATTTTAACGAGGAACACAGGTATGATTTCACGGGGTTGACGTTCCCCACACCCGTGTCCCAAATTAAAATATTTGAGCGACGAAACCCTAACGTGTCTGTCAATGTGTACGGCTTGTAACGAGATGATGTTAAGATGAAGTGGTTGGTGTATCTTCTAAGAGTCGCCGACCAAGAGCAACAGAATCATTTTGACCTGTTGTACATCGGTGACTCTGCCAAGTATCATTACGCGTACATTTCCGATTTTTCGAGGCTCGTGGGCAGTCAAAAAACTAATCACAAAAGCCGTATATACCTTTGCAAACGTTGCTTCACCAGCTTTGATGATTAGCCTAAAAAGCATATTCTTAGGGGTCAACAAGCGATGGAGCAACACAAGTTGATATGCGGCAAGAACAAGCCTATTTNCAAGCGTTGGAGCAACACAAGTTGATATGCGGCAAGAACAAGCCTATTTTACCCGTTATGCCGGCGGAGGGCAGTAAGGTCGAATTTGACGCGTGGGTAAAGACGCAACGGTTACCGTTCGTCATCTACGCCGATTTTGAGGCCTTACTGGAGAAAACAGACGATCGTATGGGTGCATACACCAGGACTGTGCACACCCACCATCCCATGAGCTACGGGTTCATGGTGAAAACATCGGACGATGTGCCCTCCCAGCTCCTCAAATGCTATGGTATACCACAATCACCGGTGATATACCGTGGGTCCGAGGATCGCGAAGAGGTCGCCAAGGCATTTGTGATGGCTGTAACTGAAGTGACGCGCAACATTTCTAAATTGTTGCGCAAAACCAACGTCCCCATCCGAGTGTCTGTCGATGATGTGCGCAGGTACGGGGAGAAAGTGGTATGCAANGGCACGGGGAGAAAGTGGTATGCGACTTGTGCCGCACGGCATTCCAGGATTCCAACCCCAAAGTCGCAGACCACTGCCATCTATCGGGCCGATTCAGACAGACGTTGTGCAATGCGAGTAACCTAAAAGTGAAGACAGTCAATTTTGTGCCGTGCTTCTTGCACAATCTTTCGGGTTACGACGCGCATTTCATCGTCACTGAATTGGGGTACGACGACCAAAGGATTTCGGTCATACCGAATTCCGAGGAGAAGTATATTTCGGTCACGAAACACGTGACCAATAACTTCTCCATACGGTTTGTCGACACCTTCCGGTTCATGGCCTCCTCCCTGTCCACTTTGGCCGGTAACCTAATGACGCCCGACTTCGTTAAATTCCGGGAGACGGCCAAGATGTTCCGCCCGGAAGACATGCCGTTGGTGACGCATAAGGGCGTATACCCCTACGAGTACACTGATATTTGGTCTAAATTGGACGAAACGGAAATACCACCTCAGGACGCTTTCTATAGTCAGTTGAGTGAGTCTAATATTGATGACGACGACTATAGACATACCACGGAGGTGTGGAACTGTTTCGACTGCTCAACCCTCGGTGAGTACAGCGACCTATATCTTAAGATCGACGTGTTGTTGTTGGCTGATGTGTTTAAGAACTTCCGCGACATCTGTATTTCAACATACAATTTGGACCCGGCGCACTATTACACCGCGCTTGGTTTTAGCTTCGATTGTATGTTGAAGTACACTGGGATGAAGCTGGAACTCTTGAACGACTACGACATGCTACTGATGGTAGAACAGGGCATTCGTGGTGGGCTAGTGCAGGCCGTCAAGCACTATGCAAAGGCCAACAATTCTAAGACACCCGATTACGATCCGTCAAAACCAGAATCATGGATCGTGTACCAAGACTGTAAGTAATCTATACGTGCATATATAAACGCGCAATAATTGAGCGGTGGTTTAATAACGTTTAATGTATACAGGCAATAACCTTTATGGGTGGGTTATGAGTTTATGAGCCATGCCATACGGTGGCTTCCGGTGGTATAAAAGAGCAGACCCTCTGGCTGACGTNGTATAAAGGAGCAGACCCTCTGGCTGACCTCCAATCGTTGTCGGACACTGGTAATACGGGGCGTATATATGAAGTGGACGTATCGTATCCACAAGAGCTGCATGACGAGCACAACGACTTGCCGTTCTTGCCTGTCAACGATGTACCGCCGGGTTCCAAAGAGACCAAACTCATGGCCACTTTGAAACCCAAACAGCGGTACGTCGTACACTATGCCAACTAAAAACAGGCAATCGCACACGGACTGCAAGTCGATAAAGTATGTATAATTAACCTATAAACTATAAGCAATGATACTAATATTAATATTTGTACTGCAGGTGCACCACGTTTTAGAGTTTCAATGAAGTGCTTGGTTGAAATCATACATCGNTTTAGAGTTTCAACAAAGTGCTTGGTTGAAACCATACATTGAGTTGAACACTGAAATGCGGAAAAAGGCGGCAAATGCTTTTGAAATAGCATTTTTCAAACTAATGAATAATGCCGTCTTTGGTAAGTTAGGGAAAACAATGGAGAACATGCGGAAACGGATCCGCATTGAGCTAATCTCCAGTCCGAANAAACGCATCCGTATTGAGCTAATCTCCAGTCCCGAACGTCTAAGCAAGCTCGTAAACCAACCAACCTTCAACGACTGTATCAAATACGGTGAAAGGTTGTGCGCCGTCATAATGGACACAAAGATGGTCAAGTTTATCAAACCAATATACGTCGGTTTAGCAGTGCTTGACATTAGCAAGACGCTAATGTACAAGTACTTCTACGACGTATTGAAACCACATTATGGCAGTGCAATCGAATTGGTTTACATGGATACTGGTGAGTACAACCGTACAAAATAGAAATATTTTAAAATTGAGAAATTATTTAGTAGAAATTATTTAGTAGAAATATTTTTTATTATATTTATGTNACTGGTGAGTACAACCGTACAGTAGAAATATTTTTTATATTTATATATTTTTAATTTTTCTCAGACTCCTTCATATACCTGCTCAGAGTAGGCGACTTCTACCAGGATTTAGCTGGTAGCCCCGATTTACTGGTGCACGTGGACGCATCTAGCCTGCCCAAGGATCACCCTTGCTACTCCACCGATAGAAAGAAGATGCCCGGCTTGTTTTCAGACGAGACCAGTGGCCTCACTCTCTTTGAGATCGCTGCACTTCGATCAAAGTGCTACGCATTTGACATGGAAGGCAGCGAACTCATAAAGTCTAAGGGGATCCGCGGGCACGTCGTCCGGAACCATCTGTCTTTGGACGATTACAAACGGTGTTTGTTCAAAGACGATGGTGTTGGTGACGATACGTCAAAACGAGCATTGGCTAGAGAGAATGCCCATGCGGTCATCGGAGTGATACGTGGTGGTGACTCTCCACCGACATTATCGTTACCCTACACACCGTACCGACAGAACGTGTCAATCCGTTCATTTGAGCACGAGGTACACACTTTACGTACAACCAAGTTGGCACTTAACCGTTTCGATGATAAGCGCTACATGCTCGACAACAGAATCGACACGTTGGCCCACGGGCATTATGCTATACCATCACCGGAAGACCTATAATTTTTAAGTTATTATCATTGTGAAAAAAAAAAAATATCGTCAAGAATTGAAAACATTTTTTTTAATGTAACATAATGTAGTAAGAAATTGTATTTTTTCTAAAAAAATATATGTATATGCGTGTATATATCTGTAAAATATATATATATATATACTACAACGTTTTTTCTCTCCTGTACAGTACAATAGTTGTACGTGTAAGTATGCCATAGTATTTAAGCTACAGTTACATAATGGGATGTCACATTTTAATGGTAAGGTATAAAGTATTATCCATCAAAACTCTAAGAATACCCTACGGTATTTTACATGCATATGATATCATACAGCTAGGTTTTTGAACATGTTTTAACTTTTCTGAAGAATTAAGAAGAAGAAAAATGATTTGAGTTTTATAGAAACATAGTTTTTTTATATGATGTTATTAGAGAAATAAAATCCTAGATAATAATCATTATTTTAAATATTATTCTTTAAACGTATTTATAGTTTTTGTATCCATAATAATTTTAATTACAAATTACGTTAAAAATGAGATTTTCATTATGTCTCAGTATATAATAATAACAGCACTATTTTATCAATGCAACATACGTTTATTTTAAACAATTTTTTTATAAATTATATACATGTTTTAGATACTTGTCGTTTTACGACGGATAGCTATTACTAACAACTACTGTTCGTATTTCTTAGTTGTTTGTACTTGATGGTATGATTGTTTCCGACTGAATATTTGCATCTGTTGTATCATCAGCCAGCGATCCAAAAAATGTCGAGCGTACGTTTTCTCCGTTAGAAGACTGAAAAAAAATGATATATATTTATTTAATACGTTCTAATCAATAAGAAAAAAAAAAATGTAACTCACCATTTCTATAGTATNAAAAAAAAAAATGTAATTCACCATTTCTTTAGTATATTCTTCCAGCATCGTCCACCGTTGTTCCAACTGCTGGCTCGCAAATTGTTTTATTTGGCTTATGTAGCTCAGATCGCTATTGGGTAAACTATTTCTAATCGTATAATCCGAAACCGCATTGATCAACATACATTTGTTTTCCACATTTACTTCATACTGAGATTTCATATATTGAGCCATCTGTTCCAACTGTTGTAGAACCAATGGTTGAATTACAGTCATCTTTTGATTGATAGTCTCAAAGATACAACATTCCAAAGCGCTGAGTTTTAAAATGTCTGATTGGGTGAGTAACACTCGGCATTCATCTTGTGCTTGTGATTCAAAGACTAGCGAAGACTCTCCTTGAAACGTAGTCTTTGAGAGTGTAACGTATTCATCCTTGAGTAAAATAATCCTTTGTCTTGATACCGGGTCGAGAATTAGCGACAGAATATTACCCATCAACGTATAAATCCATTGTAGGAAATCTATCGTTATAAGTATGTAACGGGTTGACGATAGTAAACGAATAGTTATGTTAAATCGATCTTTTGGATCCAATCCTATCTGAATGATTTTACGAGGATTGAAATTCAAAACGTAATCAGTGCAATCGATTAATTCACTGTGAGGTTGGGGTTTAAAAAATGTTTGTTTGTTATAGAATTTGGCAATTGTAGCGAGAGAACCAGCCATTCTTAAAGTATACAAATATCGACTTAACACATTACCAACAAGTTAAAGTAACGTCTGTTTATATAAAAATCTTATAACGATTATAGCGCTATGCTTACACCACGGTGAAGTTATTAACTAATTTAAACCCAATAGCAATTAATAGTCTAATTTTCGCCGATAGATATGATACAAACAGTTGTAAACACAAGCAGACGGGGTTCAAACAGGATGAACAGAGATTTGAACGCGTTCAGACAGGTTTTAACATGTTCAGACTTGTTTAATCGAGATTATAAGAATCCAGGATACACTGTTCGGTAAACCGACACAGTGTCCCTACTACTTTTATAAACAGCCTACTACATACAATACATAGTACAACCTGCTACAATTATTATAGATTATACTAAATTTGCTATTTAATGTGTAAAACTCTTCTTTGTACTGCTTAGTACTACAGACTTATATTTAATATTCATTATACACAAAGGCATAAAGTGTAGATAAATACGACAAAATTGTATAAAATAAAAAATAGTATATTTTATTGAATTTTAAATCTTACAAGTTTATGATAATAAGTTTTTTTTATTTTATATAAATAAGTTTAAAAAACAAGGCAAAATATTAACAAATTACTTAACACGGCACCGCCTTTTGCTCTAGGCTGGCGCTCACCCGTGTCTCTCTCGATATCAGCCGTCCAGCTATTAATATGACAATTGGTTGTCATCGGTTATCTCCCCGCCCTTGACACTGAGATAAGGCCGCCGCCGAATATGGATTACTGATATTGCGTTCTGTTCCGTTTTCGACGTATACCACATTTGGTGTGTTTTCCGGTTGCGTTTCCGACGGATACCTTAACTGGTCGTTGTGCTTTTACTGTGCGGAACTGTTATTTTTGTTGTCAGTGTTATATTAGTATTTTTTGTTTTGGTGAATCGCCTCCAACTGTTACTAGAATTGTGCGGTCCTGTGTATAGTATTACCTACGGCCATTTATATAGGCATTCATTATATATATATACAAACGTTGTCCGTTGAAACATAACTTGTGCGATCGTGCCATACTGGATTACGCATTAACTGGCTCCCCGAAGAGGAATCTCAACCGGACGAGGAAAGTTAAGGTAAGAGGCTTTGAGCCGATTCAGTTTTATTTCTAATTATATTAGATTTTAGTTTTAACTTGAAACGGTGAAGTCTCCCTTACAAATTTTTTAGTTCATATAGTTATTTGAACGGAATTCACTGGTGACAGCAGTGAATTTTTACCTGGGTTATTCACAGTTACGTGTTAGCGGGATTATATTTAGCCTGGGCTCTGGGAAAATTTTCTGGGATAAAAATAAAGTTAGAGCAGTTTATCTAATAGAATCCGCCGTAAGTATTGTCGTATAAAAACTGTTGGTTACAGTTTATTATAAAAACCTTATTGATATCGACAAGAAGTGAATTTCCGGCCGATAGTTACAGTCTTTTGGTAGATAAAAATCGTATATTTTCGTCTGACCTTGTCAAAGCGGCCGATTCCCAGGTAAACGTTATTATTGTTGTTCACTCGCTGCCATATCATATACGCGCGGCTCCAGACCATCTTATCGCGGTCATTATTACAACAATAGCAATAATAATAACACTTGTTTTCTACAGCAGTAGTAAATTTGACCGTACACGGAGATATTGTTTATCTCCGCTATTATTATAACATACAATTGATTATTTAGTTTTGTAAATAAACATAAATATGTCGGGGAAATCATTAGCACAAATGAATTGCGCTGAATTACGTCGCGAATGCGCTTTTAGACAGCTACCATGCTACGCGACGAAACCCAACATGTTAGTTATGCTAGAAGAAAACATACGTAGCGAAGGGAGGAATCCAGCTATTGAAATTTTACCACCCCGTACGCCGCTCGATAGCGAAAATCCGGTCCGCGAACCCGAAGTGGGGGTTTTAGACAACTCTACGGACCGTGCCCACGAACTCGACGCGAACTATCAGCGGCCTGGCGTAGCATCTTTACCGGAGGAACATCCGGTGAACCTCGCGCTACACACATCAGACGACGAATCTGATGTCGAACGACCGGGGGAAATTACGCGCGCATCGGTCAACTAGGCGCGCCGTACGTCGAGGACGTATACGTTGCCCGCTCGATAGCGCACGCGGCAGAACAAGTCGGGGCGATCCGACAGAATATTCGCGACATTTCGAATAACGCGTGGATCGAGGCACGGATGACTGAACTAGAAAGGTCGCTCTCGCGTATGTCAACGGAACAGCGACAGATTTCAAATATGCTGGAGCGAATCAGTCAAAATATGCTGCCGTCACCACACGTTGATGCACAACTGAATATTCGTCAAGTTAACGTCGAACGAAACGATAGTCGACGATCGGACGCGCATCGCGTTATATTCGGTCCATCGGGAGCGACGGACCCGACGCGACACGACGCAACATTACACGAGCGCCTCGCGGACATCGAAGCGCAGGAAGCCCGCAACATGAGACTATCGTACGGACAAGCGTCGCGCGCGTCGCTACCACGGATGTGTAGCACGGGTTGGCAAGACGAACATATTCCGCGCACTCATACATATGAGAACGAGCCGACAGATTTTTCGTTTATGCGCCAACCAAGGGAGGGCCAATTCAACACAACCGACGGTCGGCGGTCCTTCAATGTTTTGTCGCCCTCACGCAGCTCGCGGTCTGTACTGGTACCTTACCACGACATACGCACCGTACGCGCCTGTTTACCAGAATATTACGGGAGAAACGAAGAGGACCCACGGGAGTTTCTAGACAGAGCGGAGGATCTACTCTGTCAGGGCGGTATGCACCCAACCGCGTGGGTGAACATCGTCGTCCCGTTTTTGAACGACAGGGCAGGTGATTGGTGGCGAGCTATTAAATTAAACAATATGCCTTGGGCGGAATTTAGGTCCGAATTACTCGAGGAGTTCGACAATATCGATATCCGGACGGCGCTCGAGACGGACTTAAAAACGACGCGACAGGGCCCCCGACAAACGTTAGCCGAATTTATTATTCATAAACAACGTTTGGCCGCGCGAGTACGTTGTGGGTTACCAGAACAACGACTTGTGTGACAGTTAACGGGGCTTTTACGGGACGATTACCGCGCTATGATACGGTTAATGCACCCAGCGTCTTTCGCCGATCTACGTGAGATAGCGCACGACGTAGACAAAACCGCGGCTCCTCGGTACGCTCCGCCAGCGTCCCGACAGCCAGCCGATCTGCATCTGCGGCATACCGCACAACCAGCGGCCCGACAGCGAGCGGGTTATGCATACGCGGACGCACCGCCTACCCCGTGCCGATATTGCGGCGAGCGACACTGGCGCCGCCAGTGCCCAAACAGACCGTCGGTATCGGGAGACGGCAATCGGCTAGGAGAGAATTAGTCCGCCCCTCCAGCCTACAACAGATTCAAATAGGGCGCAGCGTTTTAGACGACGTTTCGTTTAAAACGCGCCTTGCCGCTTCGCAATTGTTATCCGGTAACATATCACACATCACGACCGTCGCGCAGAACACCGAATCTAACGGCCCTTACGAGTTACATACCACCAACGATCTTGGCACTTTTTCGGCACCGCACCCCTCTTATCGGAATGGAGGGGACGCCGCGGTAAATTCGGATGTAATCAGGGTATCGGAGTTCGAACACGCTGCCGACACGAACGAACAAAGCGCGAGTCAGGTGTTCGAAATTTTTTCGGGCACAGTGGGGGAGGGGGTGTCAGTCGATCCGGCTAGTCCACTAATGGCAGTTAACACTGTCGGTGGGCAAACCGACGTCGCGGTTAAGAACCAGCTGCCCCCCGTTCGAACCGTAAACCACCCGAGTAATGGCCAACGAAAATGTCCGCGTAGAATTACTACTCCAGTAGTCAAGTTAGAATTCGAAACTGGCTTTGTCACAGGCCTACTCGACTCACAGGCGCATAAATCGTATGTAAAACCGGTAATTGCTTATAAATACGGAACTGTTTTTAAAGGACACACTGACGCGGTTAGACTAGCGGACGGACACACCGCCATGACGAACGGTACCACCACGTTTACCGCCAAAATCGTGGATTTAGAAGTGCGCTTTTCAGCGGTTATCTTAGACGACCTATATTGTGACATATTACTTGGCCATGATTTTCTGATTGATCAGAAAGTCGCCTGGGACTACTCAGCAGGAACAATACACTTTTTTTTTTTTTTTTTTTTTCCGACCGGCGCAACTGTGGACCGCCCTGGAACTACCGTGAGGTATTACTTCAGGGCGGCCCACGCCGTCTCTAAAACTCACACCACCACGTTGTGAATCAGCCCGAAATTAATCAAGAGCTGATTCACAACGTGGTGTGGCCTCCTCCGTTAAAAGCGAAGGGGCAAAAATAACTCACAAAAACATAAAACATATAAACACTAGTACCTAAGGCGCCGGCCTAAACCAGCGCCTTAGGTCCTCCTGTACCGGGCGGCGCGGCTGCCTCTGTCTCAGGCGTTCAGCTTCCTCCTTCTTTTTCAAGATGGATTCGGCGAACACCTGGACGAGCCTCCACGCCTCCCGGCTCCTCAACATCAGGTCCACCATGGACCCGACTCGGAACGTGGACCCTAGTCGAGACTCCAAAGAGTCCCGTTCCTGGGCCCACGCCTCGCACCGGAAGAGGGTGTGCAAAGCGCTATCAGCCTCTCCCGGGCGATCCGAACAGTGGTCGCACGTCGGCGCGGCTGCTTTACGAATACGGTGTAAGTACTCGTTAAAGCAGCCGTGGCCGGACATCACTTGGGTGAGACGATAAGTCATCTCACCGTGAGTCCGGTCCACCCACCTGTCCAGCCGATCGGGTCCTATGAGGGACCTGGTCCACTCGCCTCTCGTTTCCTCCGAGAGGCGAGTCCGCCACCGGAACATGGTCATCCGCCTGAGCGCTAGCCGGTCCTCGGGTTCGAGGGACCGGTTTCGCTCTCGGCGGAGCTCATGCCCGGCGGCGCGTTCCTCGGCGAGCAGGTCGGCGGGCGGCAGTGACGACAGGATACCCGCCGCCACTCCGGACACCGTTCGGTACGCCGAAACAGTCCGGATCGCCGCCCGCCTCTGCACCCTGAGCAGGGCTTCACGGTTTTTGGACGAATACTCAAGAGTATCCGCCCAAACCGGGGACCCGTACAGGAGAACCGAGTGTACGACGCTGACTAAAAGTCTACGCCGCATCTCTCTCGGCCCTCCCAGATTGGGCATGAGTCCCGCCAAGCAATTCATGACTTTCTGGGCCCGCTGGGCCGCACGAGTAATGTGCGGCCCGAACTTTAGACGTTTGTCTATGACAAGGCCCAGATAAGTCATGGAGTCCTTAAGCGGGATCTCCACCCCCAGCACGGCGAGCCGTGGAGGAGTGAACTTGTACCTGCCCGTGAACAAGACCGCTTCGGTCTTGTCCAGGGCGAGGCTAAGTCCACTCCCCTCCTGCTGGATCCAGGCGGTGACTGCGCTGAGCGCGCAGTTTGCCCGGGATCCAGCCTCCTCGGCCGAGGCGCCTTCCGCCACCACCAGCGTGTCGTCCGCGTAGCAGTCGACGCGCACGCCCGGCGGTAGCGGAACGCGGAACACCGTGTCGTACGCGATGTTCCACAGCAGAGGCCCGAGAACCGACCCTTGCGGGACGCCTCCCGTAACAGGTAGGATTCTCGGGCCCGCGGCGCTCTCGTAAGAGATGACCCGATCGCTAAAGTACGACCGGATCATCCGCCCGAGGTAAGGAGGCACCCGAAACGCGTCCAGCGCTCCGAGGATGTGTGACCATCGCACGGAGTTGAACGCGTTTCGGATGTCCAAGCTCACCGCCACCCCGAAACCATGCTCAGTTTTGGCCTTGAGGGCCAAGTCCCTGAAGAGGGAGGCCGCGTCATCCGTCGACCTCCCCCTCCGGAAGCCGAACTGGCCCTCGGCCAGTCCGGCGACGTCGGCCAGGTGGGCTTCGATCCGGGTGACGAGCAGCCGCTCAAGGATCTTCCCCAAGTCGTCCAACATGCAAAGCGGTCGGTACGACGAGGGGAGACCCTCGGGCTTGTCACCCTTTCTCAGAAGTACCAGCCTGGCCTTCTTCCATTTCGTAAGGAATTCACCCTCCGAGAGGCAGAGGTTCGCGACGGCGCGTATCCAATCAAGGGCGAGGTCGTGGACCAACCCCCACACCCGGTTTGGAATCCCGTTTGGAACACAGCTCCCGGCCCCGCACACGCGCCACCGCGTCAGCTACTTCTTGGCTGATGAATTCCACCACCGACACGTCGTCCCCAAACGCCGGGGGAGGCAGGGGCAGATGTGTCGGAAAGAGCGTGTCTACCGCCCTTTCCAGCACTTTCGCCTCCAGCTGACCCGAAGCCGGTGGACCGGGGAGCTTCCGCATTACGACACGATAGGGTTTCCCCCACGGGTCGTGGTCCACCGACTTACGAGTTCGGCCCAGCATTTCGCTTTGGCTCGCCTGATGGCGAGCTTCAGCTCCTTGCGGACCGACCTCAGCGCCTCCCTCAGGTCCGGGGATTCCAGGTCCCGCGGCCAACGGTTGGAGCGCGTCATAGTCCTCCTGACTCTGACGCACTCCTCACGCCTGGCCGCCACCTCGGCGTTCCACCAGTGGACTGGCGGTCCGCGAGTCGACGGCGGTCGTTTGGCCGGAAGGGCGAAGTCGCAGGCTGCGACCACCCTCCGGTCCAACTCTTCCGCCGCTTCGCTCGCGGAGACGCGCCGGTCCGGTACCGCGGGCGCCGACCATTGAGCGAGCAATAAGCCCGTCTCAAAAGCGTCGACGTCCGTGGTAGGTCCGACTCGCCAGCCCACTCGCCCGCCGCGTGACGGCATGCGGGGCACGGCTCGAGGGGGACGGCCGCCATCACCGCACTCGTACACGATGTACCGGTGGTCGCTGAGGTTTTCCCTGTACGGGAGAACCGACCAGCCGGTCACGTGCGGGTGCAGTGACGGGGACACCAGCGTGACGTCCACCACCGAGCTCGAGGAGTGACCCTCGAACGTCGGGGTGGATCCCCTGTTGGCCGACACCAGCCCGAGGGCTGACATCAGGTCCAACAGCTCTTCGCCACGCTGATTCGTGTCCGCCGACCCCCAGACCGGGGAGTGAGCGTTAAAATCCCCGGCCACGAGCTCCCCTCTGCCGTCGCGCGGCCGCCCGAGCCTCCTGGCCCGTAGGCAGGAGGACACGGACCCGAGGAGTCCGGCGATCGGCAAGCTGGGCGGCGCGTAGCAGCTCAAGACGTCCATGCCGTCTATCCTTGCCACTACGTAACCGTCGCCCGACTCGATGTCCGCGACCGTCAGGCCGCGGTCCATCACGCCGATCGCCGCTCTGCCGGACCGGTCCAAGAACCAGCCGGCAGAGTCCCGGACCGATCCGGCGTGCGGGTCCGAGACGATGCACACGTCGGTGCCCATCTCGTACGCCGCCCGCCGGACCAGGTCCTGAGCGGCCCGACAGTGGTTGAGATTCACTTGGAGGAATCTCATCCACTAGCGGGCTGCGCTCCGGGAGACCCCTCGGCCTTTCCCCCTTTCTTCTTCACAGGGGGAGCCTTCTTTCCAGGCCCCCCCTTTGTCTTCGCGGCCTTTGAGGCCGGCCCCGCACCCGGACAGTCCTTGGCCTGGTGCCCCTCCTTTTTACAGGAGAAGCACCCCTTGGACCTGTCCGGTCCCTTGCAGGTCTGAGCCACGTGCCCGTGCTCCAGACACCTGTAGCACCTCGGACCCTTGTCGCCAAGGATCCTCAGCCTACAGGTGACCCAGCCCACGCGGATACGGGCGAGACCTGCAAGGCGAGGGGCCAGCCTTGCCGGCACCTCCACCCGGGCGTAACGCCCTTTGCCGCCGGAGTTCTCTCGGACCACAACGGGCCCGATTTCCGGCGGCACCTTGTCCTCTGGACGGCGGAGGGCGTCCAGAAGTGCACTCTGCACGTCGCCCTCCTCCGTCCATTCCTCCACGTCCAGGAGCATGACGGGCACTGTCATCACCGGACGGTGGACCCGCACGTCATGCTCCTTCAGGGCACCCTTCAAGCTGTCAGCTAGGCTGTCAGCCTGGGCGCCCGATCCCCGGACCTCCAAAAGGACGGCTCCCGTTCGGGTCCGCCTGGTGCCCGCCAATTGAACCCCAAGGGCATTGAGGTCAACAGCAGCCATCGCGGTCCTTATGATCGCGGCGTACTGTTGTCCCTCCTTGAGGGGTCCAATCACTACCGCCTCCGTCCTCGGAACTTTAGCCCTAAGCTGAGCGGCAGTCGGGCCTCGGGACAGTGGCGGCGGCTTGGGCTTGGGCCCACCATTA
This sequence comes from Daktulosphaira vitifoliae, assembly GCF_025091365.1. Lineage (NCBI taxonomy): Eukaryota > Metazoa > Arthropoda > Insecta > Hemiptera > Phylloxeridae > Daktulosphaira > Daktulosphaira vitifoliae. The sequence goes on from NW_026099574.1 coordinate 42,410,352, forward strand.
ACCTCCTCTTTGGGAGCCGTCGTTGCCATGCGCTCCAATTTCTTGGTCCCCCTCCGCTTCACTACCTCAGTCCACAAGGTAGGAACAATACACTTAGGCAATAGGAAACGTACGACCGTTTGTTGGAAATCGGGCGCACGACACACAATCCGCAAACCAGATCTGACGCAGTTAGATATAACCGGCGACCCACGAACGCGCGCGTTATTAACACAGACGATATGTAATTACGCAGCGGTCTTTAACGACACGGTGGGTCGCACAAAATTAATCGAGCACGATATTCTATTGAAAGACCCGACTCCTATCGCACTAAAACCGTACCCCTACCCTCTGCACAAGCAGGAGGTTATTGACGATATGGTAAACGACATGGAGGCGCAGGGGCTAATAGAAAAGAGTGTATCGCCGTGGTCAACACCGATAGTACTGGCCAAGAAGAAGGACGGGACTTTTCGTTTATGTATAGATTATCAACGACTAAACGAAGTAACGTTTTGGACGCGTACCCCATGCCTAATCTAAACGACATGGTTAGGAACATGAGAGGGGCAAAAATGTACACGACTCTCGACTTAAAGTCGGGTTATTGGCAATGCTCTTTAAATCAAAAAGCCCGTAAGTTTACGGCATTTAGAACAAGAAGGGGCTTGTTTCAATTTCGCGTATTACCGTTTGGACTCAAAANATTTGGACTCAAAAATTTGCCTATGACTTTCGTAAGACTTATGAATGAAGTACTTAGAGGATATCTAGATGATTTTTTCCAAGTTTACTTGGACGACATAATTATTTATTCAAGTAGTTTAGAAAATCATTTAGAATAAGGTGTAAAATAGGGTATTCCGAAATTTCCTTTTTGGGCCATATTGTACACGGCGAGGGCATAGACAAACAGCCCGAAAAACTCGAGTCCATCCGCGTCCTATCGGTCCCACGGAATATCAGGGACCTACGTAGATGTCTCGGCATATTTAATTGGTATTGTCAATTCGTCGACAACTACGCCGAANTGTCGACAACTACGCCGAAATAATAGCGCCGCTGACAAAGATAAAGTATCGTCCCGTTCCGACGCCCTACGCCCGGGACAGAGCGGCCGACGTGGCGAGAACGTCCTCCGGGACGGGCTTGGCCACTCGGCTGCCACCAGCGCATCAAGGCTACAGAAAGCTTACTCCCTCCGACGTACCATTAAAAGCATTAACCGTGCTTTCAAGGAGCGGAAGGACCGCGAAAGGGAATCGGCAGTCCGTCCACCATCCGAACCGGCACCGCCTACCCCAGCACCGAGGACCCGTCCGACGCCGCTGTCGGCCATCGTTCGGACGGCCGGCGCCACACGGCCAACACCAGTCATGCCAACGCTAGGGGAAACAACATCGGGGCCAAGCCCCATGGACGTGGACGATCTGGGTCGTGCCGTGGAGGCGTTCCTGACGGGCCCATCCGCTACTGATTCTCCTCATCCTCCTTCAGACTCCCCTCCTGAAACCCCTCGTCCCGAGTAATCGGTCGAGGAGTTTCCTTCCTATACTTCCTCGGTCCTTATGTCATCCGTAGGTTACGGATGACCGGACCGAATAGTCCTTTCCCTCTTGCCAGCGAGACTGAAGGTTTCAGTCTAATACGGTAAGTCTTGAACGCAATATCAATGACCACACACACAGGAACATGGCGGTAAGTCAACAATTGTTTATTACTTATAACTACTGTGTATGCTACGACAATTTGTTTACAAATATCGGCCGGGTCAAGAAATAGACTGACGGCTTGGTGGGGGGGGAGTTGACACGGCACCGCCTTTTGCTCTAGGCTGGTGCTCGGCCGTGTCTCTCTCGATATCAGCCGTCCAGCTATTAATATGACAATCGGTTGTCTCCCCGCCCTTGACACTGATAAGGCCGCCGCCGAATATAGATTACAGATATTGCATTCTGTTCTGTTTCCGACGTAGACCTTAACTGGTTACCCGTTGTTTTTTGCCGTGTTTTTTGAGCTGTGCGTGGTTTCCTGGTGGATTAAGATTTGGTTTTTTTTTTTTTGTTGATCGATGTAAGAAAACTATATCACGAAATATGTATATATATATATATATACATCTTGTGCGGTCATAGTGGTAGCGAACGTGATTACTATATATATACATACTTATATTTATATATTTATAAATTTCTGTGCGGTCGTAGCAGCGGATTACGCATTAACGATAGTGTATCTATACTCCGTACTATCAACTATAGTGTGACATACATATCTACTTATCCATAATTATATATATATATAATTATACATTGTGCGTACCATATTGGATTACGCGTTAGTTGTTTATATTGATCCATACATCTTTCAAAAGTTAAGTTGAAAAAGTTCTATTTTCTGCATGCATTTTTTAGATTTGAACCCCCCTCGTATATAGGGAAATGATCCGATTTAAAAAAACAGTATGTGGAATGAAAGATATATATAAAATCTACTCCTCATGAAAAAATTGTACTGATCCATACATTTTTCAAAAAGTTATAGCATAATAAAGTTAAAAATGTAAAATACAAAATCGAAAATTTTCACACAAAAATAGCATTTGGTAGCCATTTTTACCGTGAAGATAAAATAAAGTCCGAAATTTTTTTTTTACCATTATAAAGTATATTACATTAGCTTTAATTTAATATATATATATAAAAGTGTCAGACTTTCCGGAATATTTTCAAAAGTCAAGTTGAAAAAATTAATTTTTTTAGAAAAAGTTGTCATTTTAAATCCCCCCTGTGGGCAGGTAAAGGGTCAAATTTACATAAAAAATATACCAAATGAAAGGTAATAATATCATGCATCTACTTAAAAAAAATTATATTGATTTAGTTATTTTTAAAAAAGTTATGGCAATTTTAAGTAAAAAAAATTGAAAAAATTTCGAAAATAAGCGTTTTTTAAATTTGTAATTTTTTTGAAGGTTACCCCCATTTACGGGGAACGAGGGAATTTTTTTCAATTTTTGAGGATAAAATCTTTGGCTAGATACGATTTGTGATCTTTTGACGTATCATTGAAAGAAATCGGTTGGGTGAGAGCTGAGAAAAAGTGGTAACAGACACAAAAAAAAAATAAATAAACACATTTTAGAAAACCAATACCTTATCAGCTTCGCATCGAAGCTAAAATATTGAAGAATTNTAAATAAACACATCTTAGAAAACCAATACCTTATCAGCTTCGCATCGAAGCTAAAATATTGAAGAATTGTCGAATATTAACGTTTTTTAAATTTGTATTTTTTTGGGGGGATCCCTCCAATTATGGGGAATAAGGGAAATTTATTTATTTATTTTATTTTTTATTTTTATTTTGTTATTCATTTTTCTCAGCTCTTATTTGACCAATTTTTTTCAACGATTCGTCAAATTATTACAATTTGTATCTATTTGAACATATTACGCTCCAAAATTTAAAAAAAATTCCACTAAATTAATTAAAAAGTTGCATAGCCCACATTATTCATATATATAATTAAAATGATTTATTTCTTATGTTCTCAAAGTATTAATTGACAAATTAATTTTTATATTATATAGGTTTTACCTACAAAGTTAAATAATTTTACTTTGTTTTTTATAAAATTTATAATTCTAATTGTATGATATACAACCCTTTTATAGTCATATGAGGTCAGGAACTTATATAATTACTATTAATAGTAAATTTATGAGAAAAGCTCAACATTTCGTTAATATCACCATTTTGTAGTACTTATATTAAAATAAATAATTTTAATAAAAATCATATTAATGATTTTTATAAAACTCATAGTGTTTAAATATATGTGTTGTTTATGTTGATCCTTAATTAGTAATAATCTCAAATATTAGAGGTTATATATAGTTCACGTTATATAATTAATTATTCTTTGTGCCATCAAATATTGTACATTACATTGCTAAAATTAATGCTAGATTTTTCATCAAATAAATTATAAGTATTTAATGTTTCTAAGTAATCAATGAATGATCGAATAACATTAAAATTGACGCTCTTAAATATGTAATTAAGATATCTTCCAAAGTCTAGGTTAGTATTATCTACTGATTTAATCGAGTATTTAAAATAGCTATTGTCCGTGATTTATTCACTGTCGGTTGTTTCATCAATAGATTTATNGTCCGTGATTTCTTCACTGTCGGTTGTTTCATCAATAGATTTATTAAGCAAATTATAATGTATGTAAAAATGAACTTCATTGGATGTGTGTAAAACTTCTTCTGTAGTCCAATTTTCAACTATCGTACAACCTAACCCTTCACAAAGCATTGATATTATACTGCTAATATAATTTATCAATATGTCTGTATACTCTTGTTGATAAGTTGGTAACTTAATGAGATCAATAGTTCCATCGTTTTTCAAAGGATAATTAATAATGTGCGAGGAAATACTGTCTATTATATTTTTAATTACATAGTCTTTTTCTAATGCTAGATACTTAGAAAATCGTTTAAGTGACATTAACCATTGTNATTTTCTAATGCTAGATACTTGGCAAATCGTTTAAGTGACATTAACCATTGTATCGTTAGATTTTTATTCAATGATACTTCTTGATGTTTAATGTATAAAAATTGTTTCCATGTCAATCTTAACATGATTACTTTGAATAAATTGAAAGAAGTTGAATAGAACAACAAGAAAGAACGAAGATTTGTATTATGCCAATCAAGTTTATGAATATTAGTAAAATCATCTTTCAACTTTTTAGTAATATCTCCCCATTGTATTCGTAAGTTGTAACTATTAATTAACTTTAATACAACAGTGTCGTATTGTGCAAATTTTTTTAAGGATAAATAATATCTTCTAAAATATCTGAAATATTCATATCTCAACGTTCCATTACTATTATTTTCGTCAAGTAATTTTTCAATATCACGTATTTGTGTCTTATGAAATTTAGAAAGGTAATTATAGTTTGACTTTTGATTATCGTCAAAGTCCATGTTATCCATGCAAAATCGACTTCTTGTATCACAATCTTTCGACTCCGAATGTAATTTTTCGTAAACATATTCGTGACATTTCAACATTTCAGCAAATTTTAAAGAGTTCTCTTTTGTAATTTTACCATTAATGAAATAATCTCTATATGCTCCAATTGTAGATGTGTACATGTTCAATAACCACAATGATCCAACTTTAACATCTTTGTTGAAGTATAATGTAGCTATTTGTTTTTTTACGAATTGGGTGCCATTAGAGACTATAGAAATTGCGTAAGAGTAATCACAAAGCTCGTGATCAAAAAGTAATTTAGTTAATTTCAAATGATTCATACCAGCAAATAAATAAGTGCATTTTAATAATACAATGTCGTCTTTTTTGTAGTTTCTTGTCATAATTCTTTTATCATTCTTATAACCAGTATCTAATAAAGCAAAATTACCAAAATCGATAAACAAATTTAAAAAAAAGATCTGTAAAATTACTTTTTCTCTAGAAAATTTAGACCACATTTTAATAATTAATAATGTTCTAGATTAACTGAGTTATATTTATAGTTGTTTTTGAATTATTATAAAAACTAATGTTCGTGCACTGAAATATATTTAATATAATTTTAGTAATAATTGTAAATTATAAAATGTTTACGTCATTTAGTAAACCTTAATGTTGCGAAAATCTGTATTTGCTATTCTAAATGGTTTTATTCTAAATACTAATAATTATAAATAATAAAATATATATACAGTGTGCTTTATTGTGATTTCTGACTACCTTATATTTCGTTAAATAATAACTTTTTCATAACTATTTACAAAATTGAATTAGATTTATTTTCATGAATTATAGTAAATATCAAATATATTAAACAAAATAAAATGTTTTAAAGGCTAGTTTTTAGGGGTAACTTTAGAAGGTTAAATGGGAAAATATTATATATATTTTTACGATTAAATTGAGAATGGTCTAATTATCATTTTGATTAGTCGACAATGAGTTTTATAAAATTAATTTATGAAATATTAGCATTTGAATATTTAGAAGTAGTGAGAAACAGAATTTTACGTTGCGCATCTATTTGCTTCAGCTAAAATTTGCATTCATTCACAAAGTATTAACTCTTAAGAGTCCCACATCTTTTACAATAGTATTTTTATTTTAGCTATAATCTTATACAATGATTGAAATATTCTAATATAAATCACTTTAGCTTTAATACAATGCTGAGAAGGTATTAATTTTACTATGATGTATTTTTTGTTTTTGTGTGTCTTTTATTCACTTATTCTCACCTCTAATTGGACCGATTTTGTTTGACAATATGATAAAAATATATATTTTTTCTTAAATCTGCCATATATTTGAAAGAATGCGATGAATATGAACAAATTTTTTTTTATAGATATCAGGTATTTTTCTATTATTTTATAACTTGTTTTGAAATTTGGCCCTTTACTTGTAATAGGATGGGATTCAAAATGGCAACTATAAGACACGTATAAAAAGTAAAACTAATTTAACATAAATTTTGAAAATGTCCCGGAAATACTGACACTTTTATATATATTTCTTAAAATAAAACTTATTAAAGAAAAAATTACAATTTTTGTGTAAAAATCGGAAAATTAATAATTTTTGTACAAACACTTATTTGAAAGTGCTTTTAAAGAACAAATATAAATTGCATTGTCGTATTAAGAAAGGGGTATTAGGAGACCAACGGTTATTAATTTTTTATTCAAAAATATTTATTTTGACTTTAAAATTATACAACATTAATATTTATTTTTAAAAAGAAATTTTTTTAAATTTTGTATGCTTCCAAATTTATGAAAAAAAGATAGGGTCTACAATTTCCTCCACCAAAATTTAATATGAAATTGTTTTTATTCACAATTTTTTTAGTTTTGATGAGAAATTTGATAAGGTAATAATATTACTATGACGTGTTTTTTTTTTATTACATTTTATATTTAATCGCTATAATAAATATTTATTTATATATTACATTTAAAAACCATAAAACTACAGGCTATATTTTGAAAATTTTAACTACTTTGAATTGCCTATTTTACGATTCTGGAATAGTATTGTACAATTTACGGAATTAAGGTCAAAAATTACCTTTAATTATTTACACGAAAATGTTTAATTTGATTTCAAAAACATTTTTAAATAAAAAAAACGGTAGCCCAGTGGGGTCGAGACACAGTGTAGACAAGGCATAGATGGGACAAGTATAGATGATATTTGACAGTGATTAAAATCACTATCATAAGAAACACTTCGATGCAAATCTGTAGATAGTGTTTCATTTAGAGAAATTGGTGGATTATTCCAAAAGTAACATCAACTCTTTTTTCTTTGATTATTAAAGAATTAGATAAATAGTTTTATAAAGAATAATAGGACCCGTTTCCTTTCTTACTGAACATTCTATATATGATTATTATGATTAGATAGTTAACCACTAGACTTCTTCTAATATAATAATAATTAAAGAATTTTTGTTTTGGATTATTTAAATAGTACTTAATTCTAGAATTTTAAAAGGTTAAATAATTTTAATTTCTATTATAAAAATACAAACTTTATTTTTTTTTATGGCAATATATATATTTAACTAGCCTATAAATAAGTAGATAATCTTATTAAGGAAGTGACTAGTCGATAACACTTTTGAATCACACAAAAAAACATTTTATAGTTATGGTTAATATAGTGATAACTTAATTATACAGAGTGTTCAGTAAGTCAGGAAACGGGTTTCTATTGTTCTCATTGTTTGTAACAATGAGAACAATAGAAACCCGTTTCCTGACTTACTGAACACTCTGTATAATTAAGTTATCACTATATTAACCATAACTATAAAATGTTTTTTTGTGTNTTGGAAGAACTATTTTATACAGTTCGTCCAACTATAATATCAGTAAAATTTTTAAAATTGAAAGTAAATTTAGTTTATAGTTGTTACAACTATATAATTTAGTGTTCACTATAAAGACCATATTTTGAGTTGGCCAACTACATGGTTTATTTCACGCAGTAGGTCAAAGTTATGAATATTTTTATACTCGGATTAGAAGAGTAGCGCAGCAAAGAAACGTATAATGATAAAATAACATTGGATTACTGATAACTTTAGAAATATTATTCAAAAGTTGTATCCGATCAGTTATTTTATGATTAGATAGATCACTAGCTAGTTAATTATTTATTTCGCTATTTGAAAAAAATTAATTTGACACCATTATAAAGTATTTACATAAAAATAATTTATGATTAATGATTTGATAAATAAGCCAAACCTATAAGAAACCAATTTGTTGCAATTAATTGTTCATAATATTACATTCTTCTACTTCCTTGCCTTAATCCCAAATAGTTGGGATTAAAGCGGATAAAAAGTTTAGGATGAGGGATACCTTATTTCCTAAACTTCCCCTTGACAGATTCTCCCACATACACTACGCTAACATCAGTGGTCCTCATATCGCATTCAATTATATCCCTCCATCTCTTCTACCTCTTCTTTCTTTAACATTTATTTCAATAACTTTTCTTACAGCTTCCGATTCTTTCTCCTCATAACATGACCAAACCTAATCTAAGTCTATTTTCCCTTATATTATCCACGATTGACGCTACACCTATACTCCCTCTTATATGCTCATTTCTTATCTTTTCTACTCTAGTCATTCCACTCATCCATCTAAGCATTCTCATCTTTGCTACACTCATTCTCTGCTCTACTTTCTTATCAACCACACAACACTCTTAACAATACATCATAATTGGTCCACTTAAGTCTTGTAGAATTTACCTTTCAGCCTTATAGGAATATTTTTATCGCATAAGACACCAGACGTTTCTCTCCACTTCAAACACCCGCACTTAATCCTGTGTCTTACATCCTCGTCAATACCACCGCTCTTTTGTACAACTGATCCCAAATACTTAAAACTTTCCACCTCTCCAATCACGTCCTCACCTATTGTCACTGGTCTCCTTATTTCACCTACCTCGTGTTCTCCTTTATCGAACTCGTACTCTATATACTATGTCTTACTCCTACTTATTCTTAAAACCTCCCCCCCGAGCACGCCACTGCTCCTACTAATTCTTAAACTCTTTTCTTTAAAAGCTGATATTCACACCTCTAGCCTTTGATTAATTTTCTCCCTATTTTCTCCTATTTACACTATATCGTCAGCAAACAACATGCACCACGGCACCTCTCCTTGTATTTCTCTAGTAGTTTCATCCATTACTATAGAAAATAAGTAAGGGCTTAAAGCAGAACCTTGGTGTACTCTTACTCTTATCCGAAAACCTTTCTGTTACTCCTCCTACACTTTTTACCCTGGTACAAGTGCACCATACATATCTTCTATTATATTAATGTACCTTTTTGGGACTTCTTTTCTCATTAATGCCCACTTTAAAACCTCACTCGGTACTCTATCATACGTTTTCTCCAAATCTATAAATACCATATACAGCTTTTTCTTCTTTTCCCTAAATTTTTCTATTAGTTGCCTCACTCAAAACACTGGCTCCATTGTTGACTTACCAGGCATAAATCCAAACTGGTTTTTTAAATACTAATGTCTTATTTTTTTTTCTCTTATTTATTATATTTTCCCAAATTTTCATACTATGACTCATAAGCTTTATGCCTCTATAATTTCCACACGCCTGTATGTCTCATTTACTTTTAAATATCGGCACAAAAAAACTATTCCTCCATTCATTTGGAATTTTCCCTTCTAATGAGATTTTATTTAAAAGATTCTTCAACCATCTTATGTCAACACTGCCTAATATTTTCTATATTTTTACTGTCACTGCATCTGATTCTACTGCTTTATTATTTTTCATTGATGCCACAGCCTCTGATACATCTTTCTCACTAATTAATTCTACCAGTCCCTCATTCCATGAGATATCCCCTTACGTCTCTTTTGGATACGCCTGATTCAGTAATTTTTCAAAATATTCTTTTAACCTTTTTTCCACATCATCATCACTCGAGTGTGCCCTATTATCAACACTTTTTATACGACTTAAATAATGATAATCTTTAGTCTTTTTCTCTCTTATTTTTCAAGTCTATAGATTTCTTTCTCACCTTCCTTTGTTCGTTGCCTATCATACCTCTTGAACTTCGCCTTCTCTCCTTTTGCTCTTCTACTATACTTTGAATTGCTTTTTCTTACTTTCTAAGATTTTTTGAACGTCCTCATCCCACCACCAGGTTTCCTTGTTCTCTGGCATTCTACTCTTACTCTCACCAATAATCTCCTTTGCAGTATTCTTTACACAACTAGCAAATCTATTCCACACTGTTCTCTCTTTTACCATCTTTACAAACTCTTTTTCATTTTCTCCTTTCAATTTCCACCACCAATTTTTCGATTTTACACCGTGATTCTTCTATTTTTATTTATAATCTTTCCGGTACACCACATCTCCATTACCATCAGTATATGTTGTGTAGTTACACTCTCGTTGAGTATAACTGTACAATCCTTTACTCGCTTTACGCTTTATCCCTTCTACATAAAATAATCAATCTGTGATCAATTGCTACTAATCTTGTAAGTTATATATTGGTCTTCCCTCTTTTTAAATTAAGTATTAACCACAGAAATATCATACGATACTACGAAATCCAAGATTTTTTCTCTAGCTTCATTCTTTCCAATAAAACCATATTCTCTCCTCTCATTACTTACATGTACAAATAAATCTTTACCTATCACCGCATACTCATTGCCAGGTACCCCTCGCATCACCTCATCCATCTCTCACCAAAACACTTCCTTGTCTATTTCATCAAATCTTACTTGTAGTGCATAGGCACTTGTTACAATCAGTATTTTTTTCTCTAATATCAATTTCACGACTATAATCCTGTCACTTTTCCTAGCTACTTTTACTACTTTACTTTTCTTTTCCTCATCCATTATTATCCCTACACCATTCATAATGTTACCATTAAGACAAAAAAAATTGGTACCATTATGAGGGATAAATTTGAAAAATATTTAACCATTTATTAAAGTAGTACTAAATAATAATTATTTAGTTTTATTGATTTAATTATCAAACAAAAAATGTTATTAATAGTTATTATTTATATAATGATATTTAGTGTTTAACATTAAATCACTCACTCTGTATGTAATTTTTTGTTATGTCCTCTGATACACAAATGTAGAAATCAGATATCAAAAATTTTATTTTAATAAAAATTATTCAATAAAAAATTTGTAAGTTTAAGTTTTTTTTTAAGTTCAAATAACAATGTTATTATAGAAAAATCATCGTAAAAAAGTTGATTATCATAAATCTTAAATTATATAATAGCTTCTGGTTCCAAGACTCAAAAAACGATTAAAATTTTATGATTTAATTATTTGAAATTACTAAAACAGTTAGTGTTGTTATCATAGGAGCTATAGGAGCTTCACTCTCTTACAAATGATATGATATTTTGGAAAAAAAGGGAGAGATAAAGCAATGTATTAATTATTCTTCTATTAAGAAAACCTTATTCAAAAAATATATTTATAATGGAATATTTAATAATTGTTTGAGAGTATAACTCACATAGAAATACTATTGTAAAAAAAGGGGATATTTGATGAATTAATACTTCGTGAATGTACATAAATTTTAACCGTTAGCGAAGAGGAGCGCAATGTAAATTTTTTTTTTGTGCGTTGAAAATTGAACAGCATCGCTAAATATTACCATACTCATCACTATTTCTATATATTCAAATGCTAAAATCTCAAAAATTAATTGTATAAAACTCATTTTCAATATTTTATTTACGTTAAGTTAAATGGGAAGATTAAATTAAATTTAAGTATAATTTAATATTAGTTACCACTAAAAAAAGCCTTAAATATAATTTTTATTATTTTTTTAATATTTATAATTTTAATATTGACTGTGATTCATAAAAATAAATAAAATTATACTTTGAAAATAGTTATGAAAAAATTATTATTGAGCGAAATAAAAGGTAGTCAGAAATCTCAATAAAGCATTCTGTATATATTTTATTATTTATAATTATTAGTATTTGGAATAAAACCATTTAGAATAGCAAATACAGATTTTCGCAACATTAAGGTTTACTAAATGACGTAAACATTTTATAATTTACAATTATTACTAAAATTATATTAAATATATTTCAGTGCATGAACATTAGTTTTTATAATAATTCAAAAATAACTATAAATATAACACAGTTAATCTAGAACATTATTAAGTATTAAAATGTGGTCTAAATTTTCTAGAGAAAACGTAATTTTACACATCTTTTTTTTAAATTTGTTTATCGATTTTGGTAATTTTGCTTTATTAGATACTGGTTATAAGAATGATAAAAGAATTATGACAAGAAACTACAAAAAAGACGACATTGTATTATTAAAATGCACTTACTTATTTGTTGGTATGAATCATTTGAAATTAACTAAATTACTTATCGAAAACCAGCATTGTGATATTACTCAAATAATTGCTTTAGTCTCTTACGGTAACCAATTCGTAAAAAAACAAATAGCTACATTATACTTCAACAAAGATGTTGAAGTTGGATCATTGTGGTTATTAAACATTTACACATCTATAATTGGAGGCTATATAAATTATTTTAACAATGAAAAATCTATAAAAGAAAATTATTCTAAAATTGGTGAAATTTTAAAAAGTCTCGAATATGTTTACAAAAAATTACATTTGGAGTCAAAAGATTGTGATACAAGAAGTCGATTTTGCATAGATAACATGGACTTTGACGATAATCAAAAGTCAAACTATAATTACGTTTATAAATTTCATAAGACACTAATACGTGATATTGAAAAATTACTTGACGAAAATAATAGTAATGGAACGTTGAGATATGAATATTTCAGATATTTTAGAAGATATTATTTATCCTTAAAAAAATTTGCACAATACGACACTGTTGTATTAATGTTAATTAATAGTCACAACTTACGAATACAATGGGGAGATATTTCTAAAAAGTTGAAAGATGATTTTACTAATATTCATATACTTGATTTGCATAATACAAATCTTCGTTCTTTCTTGTTGTTCTATTCAACTACTTTCAATTTATTCAAAGTAATCATGTTAAGATTGACATGGAAACAATTTTTATACATTAAACATCAAGAAGTATCAATGAATAAAAATCTAACGTTACAATGGTTAATGTCACTTAAACGATTTTCTAAGTATCTAGCATTAGAAAAAGACTATGTAATTAAAAATATAATAGACAGTATTTCCACGCACGTTATTAATTATCCTTTGAAAAACGATGGAACTATTGATCTCATTAAGTTACCAACTTATCAACAAGAGTATACAGACATATTGATAAATTATATTAGCAGTATAATATCAATGCTTTGTGAAGGGTTAGGTTGTACGATAGTTGAAAATTGGACTACAGAAGAAGTTTTACACACATCCAATGAAGTTCATTTTTACATACATTATAATTTGCTTAATAAATCTATTGATGAAACAACCGACAGTGAAGAAATCACGGACAATAGCTATTTTAAATACTCGATTAAATCAGTAGATAATACTAACCTAGACTTTGGAAGATATCTTAATTACATATTTAAGGGCGTCAATTTTAGTGTTATTCGATCATTCATTGATTACTTAAAAACATTAAATACTTATAATTTATTTGATGAAAAATCTAGCATTAATTTTAGCGATGTAAAGTACAATATTTGATGGCACAAAGAATAATTAATTATACAACGTGAACTTTTGGTTCATTAAATTATCTGTGTTGTTAATATACCTTTACTAATAAAATAAAATAATATATTATCTTCTATCACCTCTAATTTTTGAAATTATTACTAATTAAGGATCAAACAACACATATATTTAAACACCATGAGTTTTATAAAAATGATTAATATGATTTTTATTAATTTTTTTACTTAAATCTGTCATAATTTAAAAAAAAAAACCAAATCAATTTAATTTTTTTTGTTTATAGATACATGAGATATTTTCCTATTATTTTGTATATTTTTTTTATAAATATGACCTTTTACTTGCCCACAGGAGGAGATTCTAAATGACAACTTTTTCACAAAAATATATAATTTTCAGTTTAATTTTTAAAAATGTTACGGAAATACTAACATTTTAATATTTATCTTAAATTAAACCTTTTGTAATATACTTTATTATGAAAAAAAAAATTTCGGACTTTATTTTGTCTTCGCGGTGAAAATGCCTACCGTATGATATTTTTGTGTTAAAATTCTCGATTTTTTATTTTACATTTTTAACTTTACTTTTCTATAACTTTTTGAAAAAAGTATGGATCAATACATTTTTTTCTTGAAAAATACTATTTATATACAATTTTATTTGACTAGTTTTTTTTTAAATCGGACCATTTCCTTTTATACAGGAGGAGATCAAAACTTAAAAATGCTTATAGATAAAAAGAACTTTTTTTAACTTAATTTTTGAATGTGTTCCGGAAATCCTGACACTTTTACATATCTATTAAATTAATGCTTATGTTTTCATGGTAAAAACGAACATTAAAGTTTGACACAATTATTTAAAAATATATAAGTGTTTATTATTTTGGTGGGAGAACAACAGTTAAGCATTGCTTAGACATAAAAATAATCAAAACTGCGCTTCATCCCTATCTTTTATTTTTTGAAAAACATGTTTAAAAGTAGTTATTGACCAATCATTTTCTTAGTTATTTATAAGTCAGCTAATTATGTCTGTTATGATTGAAAACCTAAGGTGATACAATTTCAGGGAGAATGAGAGGAGATAGATTTTTTTCTTGCTAATTAAGGTGTACTTGGGATACTAATAACTTTAGAAAAAAAGTTACAGCGGAACACTCTGTACATCCTAAATTTCTTATGGTAACAGGAAATGACTCTCAAAGTTCTATCTAACGGTTGAGAAAAATTAATATTAGGCAATAGAAATTAGAATAACGATAAATATTAATAAAAAGAATATTATTCTGTTACGTAAATATAAAATAGTTTAAATAATGAGATTTTAAAATCTCTTGTATCTTTTTATTTTAGTGGTTGATGACATATTTATCTATTTAAATGGATTTCAAGGAAAATGTGTTTTTAAGATATTCAATTTACTGGGAGTAAACATTTTTGAGCAAAATAATATACAAAACAATAAAAATTATTTTAAATTGTATTGTTATTGTTTTAAAAAGTGTATTAAAAATATTTGTGAAACTTTAAGTATAGTTTGTTACATACGTAATTATGTTTCTGTGTAAATGAATAAAAACTACAGACATTCCATGTTAGGATAGTTTTATTTAAATAAAATAATTTAATTTAATTAAAACGGCATTTCACTGTGTATCGACCTTACATCTATATTGGATTTGGTTTCTTAGTATACTGAACTGCCCAAAGAGTAAGGCATTCCAATTCATCTATATTGACGCATGTTATTTGCTTTCGCATTTTCTTTGATTTTGAAATGAAAAAGTAGCTGTGTACGTTAAAATGTTTGAATGAAACATAATTAAATATACATTGGTGGGTTGATTAAAAATCATGAGAACTGTCAATCATTTCAATATTTTTTGGAAATCCCAAATTTTTTTAAACTATTGAAATCGTAAGTTTTTTTTAGATAAAATTAATTTTACATTTTTCATATCTCCTTTGACTTTATAGCAACATTTATAAAAATAATAATTTTCGTTTGAAAATGTTAATTTATTAGAACGCTTGTTTTATATTTTTGATGTTATACAAACTTCAACAATTATTAATTACTTTCCATAGTAATAGAGTCTTGTTTATATAATATAAAAAGTTTAACAGTAATGTAGAAAACATAAATTGGATTTTGGATTACTATTTAAGAAGTCTAAATTGAATTTTGCGTTGCTATTTAAGAAAACTAAATTAAATTTTACGAAAGTTTCGGTGGTTCTATCATTATTTTATAGAATTTCATTATATTTTTATTTCTATTTATTTTCTAATAAATTTTATTCTTGACAATAAATCAATTTATATGATAAAAAAAATGTAAATCGATAATTAACGCTTATATATTTGAGAGTAAAAATAAATTTCACATTAATATATACAACTGAGTTATAGTAAAAAAAATCTCATTTTTGTAAATTTTGTGTGCATTAAA
This sequence comes from Daktulosphaira vitifoliae, assembly GCF_025091365.1. Classification (NCBI taxonomy): domain Eukaryota; kingdom Metazoa; phylum Arthropoda; class Insecta; order Hemiptera; family Phylloxeridae; genus Daktulosphaira; species Daktulosphaira vitifoliae. The sequence continues at coordinate 42,426,582 of NW_026099574.1, forward strand.
ATAAATGTTTCTCAAATAAATCTTAAAAACTTAGCATTATGTAACGTATAAATAAAATATTATAAAAGTTTTTCTAAATGGTAGGTAGTATTATCGTGAACTCTTTTCCTTTATCTTTTTTTTTTCAATTTAACTTATTCATTTAATTTCAGTAATCCGCTGGAAGAATCAGAAATGGCTCACTGGCTTCACCAAAATGATATGAATATAAAAATCTAAGTTTATAACATTTCTCATATTTTAAATTAAACGATAAAAAGTAACATAATCGTCTCAAACGATTTACCACGAAACATTTTTAATTAACCAGATAACGCGTCGTTGTATTTAAAGAAAATCTTCCGTCCAATGAATAATATATTCATACTTATAGAATTCTATTTAAAACATGCTTTAATTGAACTATAAATTATTTCTCTTAAGTTAAAAAGCCGTTTAAATTAATCTTACAGCGTAAATCAATGTGTTGTTACAAAATTAAAAGCGTTCAAAAGCATTTTTTTGTTCATATTCGTAAAAATACTTCTTATTTTAAGATTTCCTCAGATTATGTAAATCTAACAGAAATAATGTATCGTATAATCACCTCTATAGCTTCCTACCTTTAGTAAGGAAATTACATGATTTTTAATGGATAATTGTAGAATCTTATTACCCGTCACATCAACTAACTGTTTTTTAATTCTACTATTTTTAGAGATTTACTAAAAAGAAACCATTTTGATACAAATGGCTCAAAATACAAAAAACTAGGGATATCTCTATCCATGATATTTATAAAATTATGTTTAAATTGGCTATATATTTGGGCTCTAAATGAATTACCTTTAATTTCGAAGAAATGATGAATTTTTATGCATTCATTTGATTTTTCTAGGTATTACTGAATATTATTCAGTGATACGTGACATGACTTACTTTGCAATAATGTAGTCGACACTGGTTTTGAGGGTAGAGACCAATGGGCCGTTTATTAATGAGCAACAACAGGTTATTAAAAAAAAAAACAAACAAACAAACCGAAAAGACGAACATATTTAACAATAATCTTCGCATAATATCGCGGCACTTTCACTGCGGCGACGAGGTGTTCGGCATGATCCTCGGCTTTAAAAGTTTGCATGGGGAGGGCTTTTATAAGGAACCTGAAAAACTTGAGTCCATACGCGCCATACTAGTCCCACATAATATTAGGGACTTACGCAGATTTTTAGGGGTATGTATTTGGTATAGCCAGTTTGTCTATTACATTATTGCGACGTAAGTCGTGTTATACTTTTGTTGAACGTTTTTCGAAAGAAAAATATATTTCTTGAAAAATGTGAAATTAAAAATAATCTACAATGTTAAGATATAAGAAGGAAAGCAATTTCCTAATTTACAGCGAAGTGTTATTTAGACACCTATTTATACTTATTTATTATTTTGTTGTTTTCTCTGTAAGATATTCTTTCGGTATTTATATTACAAATAAATTATGACAAGATCACCTATGATAGTTGAGGTAAAGTATAAAATAAAGTATATTCGATTTAATATGTTGTCTTTTAGGGCATTATATAGCAATTGTGAGGGCTTAATAATATATCTAGCAGTTGACAGTTTCTTGATTATTGTTTGTTTTTTGTGTATTTTATGACATTGTTTTTGTAATCATTTTTTTTTCAAAATGTGAACTATGGAGTAACTTTTTAATTTAAAAACGTTTTATTGAAGTTGCATTATAAAAAAATACACTTAATCAATAAAAGTTGGAAACTGAATTATACAAATAGTGTTAAACATAGGTAAATATTACACTCGTACAGTATGATTATTGTAAACCACTATATTTCTTCAAAAACAATAATAATTTAGAGAATTTTTCGACATATTTAAATAGTATTTATATTCCGAATTTTAAAATATTAAATACTTTTTATGTTTGTCCCTTTTCTCTTGATACATGATCCACCTAAAGAAATCATTGATTAATATCAACTTTTGAACTAGTAGTTCAATAGTTATCAATATTTTTTACCGTATCGTGACAAAAAAAAGTATAATGATAAAAATAACGTAATCCTCATCTCATCACCAGAAATATTTAAAAGCCTTAACAAATTCTAAAATACTGGTCAGAAGTTGTTATTATTAGCCATTTTTTTGAGTTTGTTCATTTCCTGTTATATAACATACATAAATATGTATGTTGTCTTAAAAAAAAATAATAATAATTAGGCACAGTTGGAAGTAGCATAGTTGGCAAAAGTATAGATGATATATTACAGTGATTAAAATTACTATCATAAAAAACGCTTCAATGCAAATCTGTAGAGAATGTTTAGTATTTAGAAGGAATTATTAAATTATTTCAAAAGTAACATGAACTCCTATTTTTATATGTATATCCTGATTACAAGTTTTATGAATTATAAGTAATTGTTAGTATAGTGTAGTAAAATGTTACAGAGAGTGGTTGCCCTCTTTCACATGTTAGGAAGTCAAAGATTGTTCTTGGCTAGACCAATGATGGACAGGACGGCTTATATCAGAGACTAGACTCACCAATGAGAAAATAACAAAAAGAATCTCGCTGCCACCTTTGGGGTTGGAACCCGGAACCCTGTGTTCCGAAATATATGTTTATACCCATTAGGCCCACTACCGAAACCTTATATGAATTTTAAGTATAACACATGGATAGAAATTAAATTTAGTATCAAATTGATATTTAATAATTTAGTACTGTAATNAACACTTATTATAGAAATTAAATTTAGTATCAAATTGATATTTAATAATTTAGTACTGTAATTTTTACGGAGAAATTATAAAAGTTATAAAATTGTTATATTGTCCCTGTGGATAGGTGATANATTGTTATATTGTCCCTGTGGATAGGTGATAAGAATATTTCCACGGCACCTCTGCCAATTGTAGGAGGCCACTAATGAGGTTGCGTCAGATCGATAGCCGGCGTAAAATTTTTTTCAAAAAGTGTAGTAGTATATTAAGAAAGTAAACTAGTAGAAGTAGCTAGGAATAGTGACAGAATTATAGTCGTAAAATTAATTTTTGAGAAAAAAATACTGATTGTAACAAGTGCCTATGCACTACAAGTAAGATTTGATGAAATAGACAAGAAATTCTTTTGGAGAGAGATGGATGAGGTGATATAATGAGTACCTGGCAATGAGGATGCGGTGATAGGTGGAGATTATAGTGAGCCAAAAGTAAGGTTTTGTTATGATATAATAAGATAAATAAAATTGGGTGTGTTGATTCATTAATTTGGATTTTTGAGCACTTGAATAAATTTAATCATCTTACTTTCGGTTACTATAATTCAGTTTGTTTAATATTATTGGGGTCATGGAGTTCGAGGGTTTAGAGAATGACAATACAATCAGATAAAAGGGTTATGATGAGTATTCAAATTTAATGTATGTATCAAATTTATAAAATTTGGTAAACCATTTGAATAGTCTCACGTTTCAAAGGCACGAGCTTAGGTCGGCAAACTATGAAACATATTAAGAAAATGCGTAGGTACGATCTTTGGTCAAGCACTTCGAACGCATTTAATAATTCTCCTGACAAACCAGTTAATAAATTTAATATGAGAAAGATAAGTTAATTATTATTGTTTTTTCATAAGTCATATAAAAAGTGTTGATAATAGGGTACACTTGAGTGATTATGATTAATCATAATAATCATAGTGATTAGAAAATTTTAGGCAATGTTGACATAAGATGGTTGAAGAATCTTTTATATAAAATGTTATTAGAAGGGAAAATCCCAAAAGAATGGAGGAATAATATTGTTGTGCCGATATTTAAAGGTGAATGAGACATACAGAAGTATGGAAATTATAGAGTTAATTTTAAATTTATGTACATTCACGAAGTATTAATTCATCAAATATCCCCTTTTTTTACAATAGTATTTCTATGTGAGTTATACTCTCAAACAATTATTAAATATTCCATTATAAATATATTTTTTGAATAAGGTTTTCTTAATAGAAGAATAATTAATACATTGCTTTATCTCTCCCTTTTTTTCCAAAATATCATATCATTTGTAAGAGAGTGAAGCTCCTATAGCTCCTATGATAACAACACTAACTGTTTTAGTAATTTCAAATAATTAAATCATAAAATTTTAATCGTTTTTTGAGTCTTGGAACCAGAAGCTATTATATAATTTAAGATTTATGATAATCAACTTTTTTACGATGATTTTTCTATAATAACATTGTTATTTGAACTTAAAAAAAAACTTAAACTTACAAATTTTTTATTGAATAATTTTTATTAAAATAAAATTTTTGATATCTGATTTCTACATTTGTGTATCAGAGGACATAACAAAAAATTACATACAGAGTGAGTGATTTAATGTTAAACACTAAATATCATTATATAAATAATAACTATTAATAACATTTTTTGTTTGATAATTAAATCAATAAAACTAAATAATTATTATTTAGTACTACTTTAATAAATGGTTAAATATTTTTCAAATTTATCCCTCATAATGGTACCAATTTTTTTTGTCTTAATGGTAACATTATGAATGGTGTAGGGATAATAATGGATGAGGAAAAGAAAAGTAAAGTAGTAAAAGTAGCTAGGAAAAGTGACAGGATTATAGTCGTGAAATTGATATTAGAGAAAAAAATACTGATTGTAACAAGTGCCTATGCACTACAAGTAAGATTTGATGAAATAGACAAGGAAGTGTTTTGGTGAGAGATGGATGAGGTGATGCGAGGGGTACCTGGCAATGAGTATGCGGTGATAGGTAAAGATTTATTTGTACATGTAAGTAATGAGAGGAGAGAATATGGTTTTATTGGAAAGAATGAAGCTAGAGAAAAAATCTTGGATTTCGTAGTATCGTATGATATTTCTGTGGTTAATACTTAATTTAAAAAGAGGGAAGACCAATATATAACTTACAAGATTAGTAGCAATTGATCACAGATTGATTATTTTATGTAGAAGGGATAAAGCGTAAAGCGAGTAAAGGATTGTACAGTTATACTCAACGAGAGTGTAACTACACAACATATACTGATGGTAATGGAGATGTGGTGTACCGGAAAGATTATAAATAAAAATAGAAGAATCACGGTGTAAAATCGAAAAATTGGTGGTGGAAATTGGAAGGAGAAAATGAAAAAGAGTTTGTAAAGATGGTAAAAGAGAGAACAGTGTGGAATAGATTTGCTAGTTGTGTAAAGAATACTGCAAAGGAGATTATTGGTGAGAGTAAGAGTAGAATGCCAGAGAACAAGGAAACCTGGTGGTGGGATGAGGACGTTCAAAAAATCTTAGAAAGTAAGAAAAAGCAATTCAAAGTATAGTAGAAGAGCAAAAGGAGAGAAGGCGAAGTTCAAGAGGTATGATAGGCAACGAACAAAGGAAGGTGAGAAAGAAATCTATAGACTTGAAAAATAAGAGAGAAAAAGACTAAAGATTATCATTATTTAAGTCGTATAAAAAGTGTTGATAATAGGGCACACTCGAGTGATGATGATGTGGAAAAAAGGTTAAAAGAATATTTTGAAAAATTACTGAATCAGGCGTATCCAAAAGAGACGTAAGGGGATATCTCATGGAATGAGGGACTGGTAGAATTAATTAGTGAGAAAGATGTATCAGAGGCTGTGGCATCAATGAAAAATAATAAAGCAGTAGAATCAGATGCAGTGACAGTAAAAATATAGAAAATATTAGGCAGTGTTGACATAAGATGGTTGAAGAATCTTTTAAATAAAATCTCATTAGAAGGGAAAATTCCAAATGAATGGAGGAATAGTTTTTTTGTGCCGATATTTAAAAGTAAATGAGACATACAGGCGTGTGGAAATTATAGAGGCATAAAGCTTATGAGTCATAGTATGAAAATTTGGGAAAATATAATAAATAAGAGAAAAAAAAATAAGACATTAGTATTTAAAAAACCAGTTTGGATTTATGCCTGGTAAGTCAACAATGGAGCCAGTGTTTTGAGTGAGGCAACTAATAGAAAAATTTAGGGAAAAGAAGAAAAAGCTGTATATGGTATTTATAGATTTGGAGAAAACGTATGATAGAGTACCGAGTGAGGTTTTAAAGTGGGCATTAATGAGAAAAGAAGTCCCAAAAAGGTACATTAATATAATAGAAGATATGTATGGTGCACTTGTACCAGGGTAAAAAGTGTAGGAGGAGTAACAGAAAGGTTTTCGGATAAGAGTAAGAGTACACCAAGGTTCTGCTTTAAGCCCTTACTTATTTTCTATAGTAATGGATGAAACTACTAGAGAAATACAAGGAGAGGTGCCGTGGTGCATGTTGTTTGCTGACGATATAGTGTAAATAGGAGAAAATAGGGAGAAAATTAATCAAAGGCTAGAGGTGTGAATATCAGCTTTTAAAGAAAAGAGTTTAAGAATTAGTAGGAGCAGTGGCGTGCTCGGGGGGGAGGTTTTAAGAATAAGTAGGAGTAAGACATAGTATATAGAGTACGAGTTCGATAAAGGAGAACACGAGGTAGGTGAAATAAGGAGACCAGTGACAATAGGTGAGGACGTGATTGGAGAGGTGGAAAGTTTTAAGTATTTGGGATCAGTTGTACAAAAGAGCGGTGGTATTGACGAGGATGTAAGACACAGGATTAAGTGCGGGTGTTTGAAGTGGAGAGAAACGTCTGGTGTCTTATGCGATAAAAATATTCCTATAAGGCTGAAAGGTAAATTCTACAAGACTTAAGTGGACCAATTATGATGTATTGTTAAGAGTGTTGTGTGGTTGATAAGAAAGTAGAGCAGAGAATGAGTGTAGCAAAGATGAGAATGCTTAGATGGATGAGTGGAATGACTAGAGTAGAAAAGATAAGAAATGAGCATATAAGAGGGAGTATAGGTGTAGCGTCAATCGTGGATAATATAAGGGAAAATAGACTTAGATTAGGTTTGGTCATGTTATGAGGAGAAAGAATCGGAAGCTGTAAGAAAAGTTATTGAAATAAATGTTAAAGAAAGAAGAGGTATTAGAGATGGAGGGATATAATTGAATGAGATATGAGGACCACTGATGTTAGCGTAGTGGATGTGGGAGATCCTGTCAAGGTGAAGTTTAGGAAATAAGGTATCCTTCATTCTAAACTTTTTATCCGCTTTAATCCCAACTATTTGGGATTAAGGCAAGGAAGTAGAAGAAGGTAACATTATGAACAATTAATTGCAACAAATTGGTTTCTTATAGGTTTGGCTTATTTATCAAATCATTAATCATAAATTATTTTTATGTAAAGACTTTATAATGGTGTCAAATTAATTTTTTTCAAATAGCGAAATATATAATTAACTAGCTAGTGATCTAGTAATTCCATAAATTGTACAATACATTTCCAGAATCGTAAAATAGGCAATTCAAAGTACTTAAAATTTTCAAAATATAGCCTGTAGTTTTATGGGTTTTAAATGTAATATATAAATAAATATTTATTATAGCGATTAAATATAAAATGTAGTAAAAAAAAAAAAACACGTCATAGTAGTATTATTATCTTATTAAATTTCTCATAAAAACTAAAAAAATTGTGAATAAAAACAATTTCATATTAAATTTTGGTGGAGGAAATTGTAGACCCTATCTTTTTTTCATAAATTTGGAAGTATACAAAATTAAAAAAAATTTCTTTTTAAAAATAAATATTAATGTTGTATAAATTTAAAGTCAAAATAAATATTTTTGAATAAAAAATTAATAACCGTTGGTCTCCTAATACCCCTTTCTTAATACGACAATGCAATTTATATTTATTCTCTAAAAGCACTTTCAAATAAGTGTTTACACAAAAATTGTAATTTTTTCTTTAATAAGTTTTATTTTAAGATATATATATATAAAAGTGTCAGTATTTCCGGGACATTTTCAAAATTTATGTTAAATTAGTTTTACTTTTTATACGTGTCTTATAGTGGCCATTTTGAATCCCATCCTATTACAAGTAAAGGACCAACTTTCAAAACAAGTTATAAAATAATAGAAAAATACCTGATATCTATAAAAAAAATTTGTTCATATTCATCGCATTCTTTCAAATATATGGCAGTTTTAAGTAAAAATATGTATTTTTATCATATTGTCAAACAAAATCGGTTCAATTAGAGGTGAGAATAAGTGAATAAAAGACACAGAAAAACAAAAAATACATCATAGTAAAATTAATACCTTCTACAATACTGCAGTGAGACCAGCTATGATGTATAGTTCAGAGTGTTCGGTGGTTGATAAGAAAATAGAGCACAGAATGAGTATAGCAGAGATGAGAATGCTTAGATGGATGAATGGAGTGACTAGAGAAGATACGATAAGAAATGAGCATATTAGAGGGAGCATATTAGGTGTAGCGTCAATCGTGGATAAGATGAGAGAAAGTAGACTTAGATATGGTTTGGTCATGTTATGAGGAGAGAAGAATTGGAAGCTGTAAGAAAAGTTATTGAAATAATTGTTAAAGGAAGAAGAGGTAGAAGAGATGGAAGGATGTAATTGAATGCGATATGAGGACCGCTGATGTAAACGTAGATGATGTGGGAGATCCTGTCAAGTGGAAGTTTAGGATATCCGCTCTAATCTGCTTTCATCCCAACTATTGGGATTAAAACGAGGAAAAAGAAAAAAAGAAGAAGATAAAGTTGTTATATACAGGATGCTTCTTTAAATATTGGCTACTCAATTTCTCATAAAAATATTAAGAAAATTCTTTTTAGTTTCTATCAATTTAATATATTTTTTGGTTTATTAATTATTACATTTTTTAATACATCCCTTATAGTATAAAGGTTTCAACTTTATTTTTTTAAATGGTCACATACAAATCTAATTAGCTAATAAAATATAAAATTATCTAATTAGAAAAATTACTGATAGAAAACAATTTTTGAAAATGTATTTTAGATGTTATGAACATTTTTAAATATAGAGTGGAAGAAGAGTGTACCAGAGTAAAGTGTAATGATAAAAACAACATAACCCACACTTTACTTCTACTCAATATTTTAAAATAATTATAACTACCGTAATAATGGATCAAAAGTTCTCATCGATCAGGCATTTTCTTAATTAGATCATTTATTATTATATGAGCTAGATAAATATAATAAAGATATTATTATAAAAACTTGTTTTGACTTATCAATTTTAAAGAAGTCATGACAGTTTTAAGAATAAAAGTTTAATAAATGTTAAATTTTACCATTTTCAAATATGTAATTTTTTGGGGATTTTTATCATTAATGGAGATCGAGGGAAAATTTTTAATTTATTGAGGATAGTTTCTTCGATTAGATATAATTTTTGAACTTCTGACTATTCTTTGAAAAAAATCGACTCAGTGAGAGAGCTGAAAAATAGTAGTGACAGACACAAAAAAATAAATATATTTTGGTAAAGTTAATACCCTCTTAGCTTTGCATTAAAACTAAAACAAAATTTAAAGTAAATGAGAATATTGAATAAATATTGAAATATTTATTTAGATTATATAATTCATTTGAATAGATATTTTTTCAATAAAGTAAAAAATGTGAAACAAAATTCTTTTATTTGCATTTGATGGTTTTTGTGTTATATAAAAATATATTTAGGATAAAGGATTTAGCACATCTATAAATTTTAATCTAGTTGCACATAAGCTCATTTGTTTATGAAAAGAGTAATTTATTTTTATTGTTATAAATTAACTTATACGAAAAAATGAAGTATTAATTGTTAAAAATATCTCCCAAGATACGTAAAAAAAAGTTACAAGCTATTATCTAATTAAAAATATTTTTTGTCAATCGTAGCAAGAAAAAACAGTATTTGAGTATGTCTGATGTTTTTCGCATGAACGTATATTTCACATATTATTTTGATGGTATTTTTAAACTATTTCTTAAATTTTTTGTTGCATATAAATGACGGAGGAACAGGATATCATGTTTGTTTTAGACTTTTGATAGAGATTAAAAGGAAATTGATTTTTAGAATGAAACTTAAATGTAAACAAAATTATAAAAATATAATAAATATTTGATATTAAAAATTGAATATAGTAAAAATAATCAATGAATTTCAAACAATAATCATTTTATAACACCGTATTGTGTTAAGTAAATTAATACAAAAAACCGTGATATAGCCAGTTATTTTGAGAAAATTATTGTCTAATAGTAACATGTAGGTGAAAAAAAAAAATTCAAAAATTAATATTTTCGACCATTTACAACGTCCACCGGTTTCTACAAATCATTTATATTGATATCCTAGAAACAATTTTTAGAACACTATGGAGTAAATTTGTTAAATATAAATTAGCTGACCAAATTATCTGAAATGAGTAAAAAAAGTTTACAATATATTCTATAAATACCGACTTTAAACGTTTAGAGATTATGACTCTCCCCACACTTCCCTACTGTTGATAAATCTTATATATGGTGATTATTATTCAAAATTGGTTGTAATATTATTAATATTATTATAAATATGTTCGACTTATTACATAGCTAAAATACTTAATTATAGCTGGTTTCTGTTATTTGTTTCAATGTTTCATTTATTGTTTTACATATACACTATAAAAATAAACATCCGTTGTCGGGTAAATTTGACTAGACTCGTTTTAAAAATTGTTAAAAAACATGAATATAATTATTCTTGAAAAGAAGCTCAACGTAATATTTAGCAGAAATTCTGTCAGGCAGTAGAGATTTCAAGCAAAGTAAACACCGTTACCTCTCACACATGTAAAACTGACACATGACTGTTTTGAAAATTATTCGTTTCCATGGTATCAGTTTTAATTTACATGAAACTATATTGAAATACTCGCTGAAGAAATTAGTTTCCTGTTAGTTTAAATACTGTCACTAATGATATACGATTTAAGTTCTTTCCATCTAATACATAAAAACTATTATTCTACAAAAATATAAGTTTTGTTGTCAGTTACTATACATTTTTAATTTTTTGCAATGTCTTTTTTCATATGTAAATTGGATGCACACATTTAACAAATATTTTGATAGTGTTGTGTTATATAATAATAATAATATTACATTATTTGGAAAGTAAATTAACATTAAACTTTTAAATAATTGTAAACACTTTCTATGTTTTTTAGTTTAATCTATCATCTTATCTTAAATAAATAAATAAAAAAAATTTTTAGAAACAAAAATATAACAAAATGGTACACTAGAAAAAGTTTCTATTTCGAAGCATCATTATTTTGTATGTGTACGGACCAATTTCGTTAAGATATTTGACCTTATTGACAAAACAATACCATACCATTTTAAATTGGACAAATACAATACAATTCTTCAAAGTACTTGTTTATAAATAGAAATAAATAATTCTAAGAATTAAAACGCGAAACTCGAAAAGACTAGAAAAACATACTTTTGAATTAGTGTTATAACAGTAAAGAAAACAAAATTTTGTAAGTCAACAATAAGTTAATAAATCATTTACATTCGAGAAATGTTAAAAAAAGTCAAATTTATTTATTAAGTATCCTGTGTTATGACCATTTTTATTGTTAATGTTCAAACAGTATGCATTTTAAACATTTTTACTGTATATGTAGTATTGTATATTTTAAGAGTATTAGTAAATGAATTATTCATGTTATAATAGTTTTTACTTATCTCTTTGTAGTATAAAATTTTTAACAAAAATGAAATTTAAAAAATCAACAATTTTTTTTTAATTTTTAGATTATATTCTTCATTATTTCACAATGCATTGTAGGTAGATAATGTTGACTTTGTTCAGTTGCGTGTTTGATCATAATTAAAATTGATTTTGGTCAATAATCTGATTATTCAATTATCATACACGACAAAAGTTGTCTAGATTGTCTAATATTGATTAATGTTAAATGTTATTTTTTAAGTATGACACGACTTATGTGCTTTTATAAATAATTGTAGAATAAATGAGATTTTGTTGTAGGATTTTGTTATTATATTGTACAGTTATTTAGTAATAATCATAAGAAATTACTGCCACCAATATATACATAATAAATATATATATACACACGATAATAGTGGTTTCTGCATGTCTATATTATGTATGAATCCTTTGGAAAGCTATAGGCTATTAGATCAAAGCTTTTCCGAGTTTCCTCAATTTATGCCCAACAATTCTCTAGGGTCACGACTGACTTTAATATTATTAATAAAGACCTTTTAGTTATTATATATAATGTGAATGTTATGCGTAGTTCTAAATGAGTTTCTTTATGAATATTTAATTAAATGACAGAAGGATTAAATAAAGCTAAGATTTCTTGAAATGTTTATAAACATGGTGCGTAGCGTGAGTATATACTAAAGTCATGGAATAAAGTAAATTTTATATGTTTTATTTATTTGTTTTGTTTTTGAAAATTATCTAAACGTAAACACTTTTGGTATAGAAGAAAAATGAAATCTAAATATTTAAGGTTTCACAAGAATTGTGCATGGTGATAAAATCTTGAATGAGGTAAAAGAGGATCTTGTGTATTTAAAACCGACGGTAGTTTTGAACTAGAATCCGAAATGAGCAGAGTTAGGTTAAGGAGGATACGCGACGGACGTTCAAAAGATTAGTCGGCCGGCGAAGGACCAGCCGAAATGTTTTCACGCACGTCACGCGCTGACCCGTTCTTACGGTTTAGTCATTATTATTCTGACCGCCGACACCATCTGTGTTAGGTAAACCTTTGCACAACGAGTATTTCCGTCTGAGGAAATGAGTTGACACGATGGTATTAAGGGTTTTGCTCGGTCAAACTTAAAATTAAAACACTAATAACTGTTTTAAAACGAATTAATCTACGCATAATATTACATCCACAAAACACTTCAGGGCATTCTGGAAATGTTTGTTGTTGTACATGTTGTTTTCTATTTCTAACAAACAATTCATTTAGGAATAATTATACACAAAAAAGAACGCATAAATCAGTAAGCTTAGTGGATGACGATGGAATGAATAAAAAAATGGGGTTAAACCTAAAACCTCAATCAGAGTGTTTCAATTCAAAGATACTGTTCATAATTTAGATTACATTATAGATATCATATTGCATATAATGTGATTAAAATATCTCTTATTTCGGAAATAGGCCGTCGAGTAAAAATTATTTTACTGAATTCAATTTAATACGTTAATTATTTATTATCTTTTTAGTATAGTTATCGATAAGTTATCCTGTAAATGGAACAACTCTAAAAAAATTCGATCTAATAAAGTAAGTAGTTTTACACAGAAATAAAGAGCACGTAAGAATTTACACCGGACTAAAAAGCCATTTTTCTCAATCTTATAAGCATTATAATGAAATATTGCTTGTCATATTTTAAGTTATCAAACACTAAAATTGACTGTATCCGCTGTTTTATTTGATGTATAATGACTTAAACTTAGGTCAACACTAAAGTACTGAAATTGTCGTTATTCGAAATAAAAGCGATTTTTTTGAGTTTACTACCAAACAATGATTTCTTGTGTATTGACTGTAGTAGTAAGTTAGAAATCATTTATGAATTTTCATCTGTTTTATTTTAACTTAATTATAACCGTGTTGAACCGACAGTATTATTGTTTTACATTTTAGAATAGCGCAAGTCCTATAAAAATGGGTTAGCCATAAGCGTCGAGACAAAAAAATGTATCACAGGAAGACAAATAATTTTTACCTAAACATAAAGTAATATTTTTTGAATGTATGATAATATTATAATATTATCAAATAACAATAATGAAAGTTAGCTATGAAAAATCTAAATTTACATAGCTGTTAGTATACATCACGCATGCAATTTATCAAATTTTCGTGACATGAAATTATACAATTTATGGTTTACTAAGCTAGGCTATAATCGACAAGGAGGCTTTTTAAGTGCCTCGGGTAATAATAAGAGAAATATTTACGTCATTTACATTCGATGAATTTAATCAACTCCAATTTAATTGGAAATGAAATTGTACAAAATTACTGTTTAATACACAGTTTTCTTTCCTGGTAAATAATATGCTACATAACTGCGACCCTTTTTTTGTACCATAGTTCGTTGTAATTTTGAATTTCTGGTATTATTTGAAATTCTATATATTTATAAACAATTGAATTGCTTTGTTAGTACAGTGTAATTTTATTACGATTAAAATAAATTGTTTAGTTAATGAAATTTGTTGGTTGTTTCAACTATTAACCCCATTTTATGTAAATACGAATGCATCAAACCCTGAATACCTCGAAAAATCAAAACTATTGTGATATCATGTAATATTGTTTTTTATATAAATTTATCAGATTCCTACGCTTGAACTATGTGTATTATAATTTCACGTTATACGTAAATTACTTGGATATCCTAAGTACATACCCACCCAGTCGTGAAAACGTGTCTTACTGGTAGCGTTAATAATAAATGCAAGAAGAAAATGAATCAATTGTTAATAGTCAGATTTAGATTTATAAACGTAACAGAAGGTAGAGATATCTCCTGTTACATTTATGATACAAATTTATCACTTTTAAATGATATTTTTCGTCCTATTTTTCTTAAATGATAAATTAATTTTGAAATAAGTCTAATATCATCTCGTGGAGCTATTAGTGAGCTATTGTAACTTAGATCGTTAAAAAATTGATTAGATTAACTTTATAATCCTTAAAATAAAATAGAATGGTGAAGTTTTAAAGAAATACACTTTGAAACTTTTTAAGAAGTTTTACCGAAGTAATTGTTAGTACAATTTGTTTATGAACCGAACATTTACATTGCAATTCTTTTGTTAATAAGATGTAATAACAATAGTAACTTTTGAACAATTGCATCAGTCAAATAAAATTAAGTTACAAGGTTTTACTGCACTTGTTTTAGTTGTATAAAATTTTTCATCTGCGACGAATTATATTTTTATTTTTAGGCTTCATATAAATATAATTTTAATTTAAAATTAATAATCATATAGTTCAGTTTTTTAATTTATATTTTTAAAAGAAAACTGGAGATCAGACATTGCAAACAAAGTACTTAAGTCTTAAAAATTTTTTGTAGTAAAAAATTCTACAAGTCAAGTAAGTGTCTATAAAATATTTTATTCTCAGGAATTATAAATATACAACCAATTTAAAACATTTTATTCCTTACCTTTAGTCGGTATTATTTATGATAAGAGGTACTGGAATTTCATGAATTTTTTTTTATGAAGTTTGTAGTAGCCTATCAAATCATTAATAATTTTGTTCACGATATATAGTTTAATGAGTATTATAAGTAGTATCTTGTTGAAAATAAACGATGTACTTAAATAAAACGACGCAATAAATATAAAAATAAAAATTATCTCTTGATAACAAATGAAGGGAGATCAAGTGTGGCGTATAAGTGTTAAATATATTAAACAAGTAGTAAAAAAAGTAATTTATTATTGTTATAAAACGGAAATATGTCACTTAGCATTGTATACTTTTTCGGCGGGTGCGAAAACTAACTACGACGGTCAGTAAGAGGGAAACGACTTTTATTGAATTTCCATGTCTTAATTAAAATGCTAAGCAAAAATAGTTTTTGAAGAGTGAAGTTATTAAAACGGATGATAAAAATTTTAGAAATTGAGAAGAATAATTGGATGGTTTTTATGAGAAAGTGATGTGCTAAAAGTGATAATTTTTCAAGAGAGACCAGTAACACAACATATTTCTATCTGGTGGAGAATGGGACAAATGCTGTTTTTCGTTAAAAACCAAGGTGGGTCTAAAATTTGGTCCAAGCTTGTTGCGGGATGTCTGGTACGACATTTTCATCTTGTGAATTTTTAGTGAAGGTGTCCAAGCTCAAGTCGATCAACGTGCCCGAAACCACATGACTATTGTCATACAAATTACAAATAGCTGCGGCTGCATGGAACTGAAATGTATTTAAAATGTTTATATTAGTGTGTTTTTTATATCAGAACTAACGGTGTCGTCATAATGTCAGTGTTTGTCGCTCTTCGTGGCGTCTCTTGAAAAATCGCCAAGCCAAAGTCAAGATTTGGACACAAAATTATAAATGAATAGTATTACGGCTGTGGTGACCCACCGGACACATCATACAGTTGTACGAACTATCGTATACATTAGTCTTATAAGCTCCTGGTACTGTACTTTGATATCAAAATATTGACGCTAATATACCATGTAAACCCGTTGCACTATACCTCATGAACTCCTGGTACAAATATGTAATGTGTTATGCAATCGTAATTTGGATTTTTATCAAAGGATGACACGAGAGTTTGTCCAGCAATTAAATACATTAATTTATTAATTGATCATGTTATTAGTTTTGAAATAACGTTAAAAATAATTTATACACGTTACTAATTTCGTTTAACGTTTAATATTATAAAGCAACCGTGTGGATATTATATATACTCACCTTAAAATAGGTTTTGATTTTTTTAATCATGTCATCCTTGTAAATTAGTTAAGCAAAATAGGTGTACGTTATCCTATGTTATCTTGGTTTTTATCATATTTGTCCAGTAGGAAAGAGTTAGTAAAAATTAAGGATAAGTATTATCAAGTAGTATCATCAAATATTATTACTTATTCAAGTGTACCACAATGGGTCACTATCTCCTTTATTATTTATGAATCATCTAGGAAAAGTGTTTATTCACTCAAAATGTTTATTGGTCACTTATGGTGTTAAAATATTTATTGAAACAAACAATATTACCGTTGGCTCAATCTTCAGGATAACATCCACTGGCTTCATCACTGGTGTATATTGAATGGTTTAACTATAAATATCTCAAAATGTTATGAAAGCTCATTTTTTCGTAATAGGGAAATATATTTATTTATCTATACTATTGTTGGGTTTAATTTAACAATTGTAAATTATATAAAAGATTTAGATATAATCTATTTTAGTAGCTTATCGTTCGTTAAACACATAACATTTATATATAATAAAGCATTATGAATGTTTGGTTTTATTAAGAGGAAATATTGGGATTTTACTAAATATATATATACTATAGTATATACTAAACACATAGTTACAATAAGTATAGATGATATCTGACAGTGATAAAGATCACTCTTACAAAAAACGCTTCGATGGGAATCTGTTTAATTTCGCGTAAACATAAAATACTTGTTAAATTATTAGCTTAAAAGAATATTGTTTAATGCAGTATTTTTTCTATATTGCAATATTTTTTACTTTGACGGCTGATTTCTCATAGAAAAATCGTGTAGTAAATTTTTTATATTATTTTAGTATGCTTTAAGAGTTTTAATTTGATGCTGGTTAAAATGGCCAAATTTTCCGAAACATTATTATTTGAATAATTGAGTTGAAAATAATTTTATTTTATGTGTGGGTATATTCTTTTAAAATTTTTCTGTATTCAGATTTTTCATAAAATTTTTTTAAAAAACATACCAAAAGAAACCTTTTTGATTTTAATGTACTCTATTAAATTTCATGAGAATTAATATATTTTTGAAAAATTATGAACTTTACAATAAGAATGATTCACTTGTATTTAATATTATTTAAAATAATAATTTAAATATATTTTGGATTACGAATTTTCATAGACAGACATAAAAAAAGACATCTTTACAAAACCAATACTTTCTAAGCTTCGCATCGAAGCTAAAATTATGATAAACATTATTTTTAATTTTATGTCTTTTTTAAAAAAAGTGGTTTTGTGATAGCTATCACAAGACTATCATAAGACAATCAGTGCACCAAGAGGTTAACTAGTTTACTTCAGACGTACAGAATAATTGAAGTAATAAGCATAATGTTATTTTTTAGTATTACGAAATACAATATTTATTTTGGTTAACTGCGATTATAAATCGTCCACAGAAAATTCAAGTAAACTATTTTGAATTCAAAGACAGGCTACATTTTGCTTTAGTCAACTGTAATTTTAACTTCTCTGGTTGATTAGATGTCAACCCCAGGCGTTCTAATTACTTTAGTGTTACTATTATTTGTTCAAATTGGTGAGTTTAACGAAACTTCAATTTTTAGTACGTTATCAGTTAACAAGATCTATGGACAGAGTCATGCTGAATGTTTTGATTACCACGAGTAGTTTTATTTTTAAGTACAAAGCTGTTGAAGGTTATGTACCATTAATAAACAAAATGTATTTATATTCCAGTAAGAATATTGCAGCCCAGTTATTTTAATTGGACCATTTTTTAAAATGTTTCAAATGAATTTCTCGCAGATGAGCACAGGTTGAACAGATAAAAACTAATTAAACTTAATGTCGAAACAAACTTTTTAGTTATGCCATTCGGCCGAGAGACATGGCCGGGTTATTCTTTTGGCAACCGGACAGTTATTACTTAAATACTATCATAAATTCTATTTTTGGCGGGTTTTTCAAGACGTGTATTTAAATAAAGTCAGAAACTCTAATGGAAATGTAAGACTGTTTAGAGAAAATGTACATTTATTATGTGTCACTAAAGCTTCGTTGAGCTTTAGATGAATACGTTTTCATTGGTCTCTGTTGCTGCTGTTGTCTGCCTTATTTAACGTCCACTGGCGCGTCAAGTTCAGAGATTAACGAAAAATGCACTAAACCTTTTAGAACATGGAACAATTTTATTAATGATCATTAGGCTCATTTTTTCACGTCTTAAGCATTAAAATAAAATAAAGTATGTAGAAGGAAACGGGGTAGAGTACATAAACTGACAACTCATGATCTGCTTGTCATTTTACATTTTGTTTTAAATTAATGTATTTTTAAAATACATCGAATAAAATTTTTTGTTATTTTTTTTTTTTTTTTAAAAATTTAAAGCACTAATTTAACAAAAAATCGTATGGTTTAATGTGTTATAAAAGTTAAATAGTTATATTTTTATAGCATTTTGAAGTTTGTAAAAATGTAAATTCTATTTATTTTATAACATCAAAAGCTACATATTTAATTAAGGCTTAATATATATCATTTTATACTAAATTTTTGTTTGAATCATATAACTTCTCCAATCAAAGTTATCATCTACCATTAAATATGTATGAAAAACAAAACTGAAATTGTATATAAATGATTAATTATTTGTAATTTTTTAACTATTTGTATATATCACTAAGTAATTTATTATTTAATCAACATTCATTAATTTTTTTATGCACCTCTCCATTACAAATTTCTAAATACTTCATTGGTATATAGTTCTATAATAATGCCACTAGTTTATTAAAAGACAAAAATAGAAATATTAATATGATTTTCTTTAAAATTTTATTTACTCTTATTTTTTTTTTTTATATTGACACAAAATTAAGTCTGTTTGTAAATAAATACTGATGACGGCGGTGAAAGATCTTCTTTTTTTAATGTCTTTAAAACTCTACTACCAAAAGCTCTGTTGGTTCCCCTTTGTACAAACGAGTTTACAGACCAATGCAAGAGTTCAAAACGATCCTAACTATACAGTCTACACTGTTTTTCTCTCTCCTTCATTCTTTACCAATTCGGAAATTCTTTGTCATTTTCTCACAGTTTTTTCATTCACATCTACCACTTCACACTCGTTCTGCACAATAGCAACCGAATCAGACAAACTTTTGTGTGGTTCAGCACTTTCGTGAAAACTTCTTTTACCCTGTCCTTTGCTTCTTTTTCACACTCACCATCACATTCTTTTAACCGCACACGCATTTAAGAATACATTTTGTGTTAACCTTTTGTCTCCCTTCTTCGGTACACCATGTACCTGTTATCATCCTGGGAACAATACAATGTAATTATTTTACATCCGTATGATTTTGAGGGATATAAAAAATATATTTCACAATTATAAAAATACAATAGGAATATAGCTATAAAAATAAGTCTATATTGTTATTGTTGGTATTCAAAGTAGTGGCAACAATAAATAAAAATGATATTTATCATGAATACTTAAGGTAAAATGATTTTTTCAGTTAATATTTTTTATTTTGTTTGCCTTTTACAAACATTAAATAAAAATAAAATAACCTAATATTCTACGTTTCGTTTGAAATTTAGGTAATAATAGTTTTTTATATTTACATATGGGAGTTGTTTTTTCAAATAATTAAACAAAGGTGTAGTTGAAATAAATGTTCTATAATTAATAAATTAAATAAATAATTTTGAAACCGTTGTTAAAGATTAACAAAATATTATATATTTATTTATTATTATTAAAAATAAAATACAACCCATTTCTAAACAAGCATAAAAATTGCAAAAATTATCGGTATACATAAATAAAGGTAATATATTTAAATTATTAGTTTTTAATGTAGAGAATTTTTTTTTCGTAGACTACAATATTTAATTATAATTTAGATTAGTAATAAAATTTACGTTATCATAGTATGATTTAGGATGATATATTTTAGTTGGATAACATTTATATATAGCATAGAGAGTTTATTCACTATATTTAGTTATTACAGTTATCTAGCTAGCTTTTAAGTAAAATTAAAACGATATTAAAAATATTATTAATTTAAAAAAAATATATATTAAATAGCTAGCTTTTATTGAATAAAATAAAATGTCAGCTACATTTTATTCTTGTTAATAATCGATTAATTAAAAGTATTAGCTTTATATTAGTTAAAATAATAGACGAAACTCGTTGTTCAAATGTCAATATTATTTAAGACGAAAAGTTTGAGACAGGAAAATAAGAAAATGTTGGTTTATGTAAAATAAAAATTCAAATTTAACTTATTTTATAGACAATATTTCTTATTTGTGTACGGTAAACTAAACCTTTTTGCTATTATTATTTGCTCATATATTTTCGGGTGCTGTTGTTACTTTTGTGATTATTTTTTCACCGTTTTGAAAAAACCTAATTTTAGATAGTATCTAGACTCGTCTAACATTAAATATTCAATACGCGTAGAGTAATGTTATTAGTACTTCTATTGTACTTCTTACGGAACAGTGATAGTAATTTACAATAGGTCCATCAAGTAGAATAATATTTGACAGCCATTGATCTAGAAATATGTGGTATTATTATAATGTTAAATTTAATATTTGATCTCAATATCGAAGAAAACTTAATTATTGTTGTAATAGAAATTTCTGAGAAATTTCATTTAGGTGTTAAAAATGTTTTTGTAAAAGGTTATTATAAAATATGTTTTGAATAAAGTTTTTCGAGTTTCCGAAGGGTATAAATTTTGAATGCTGTTAAAAGAATAAACACAAATTAAGTACTTAACTAAGTTTTTAGAAAACTTCCCATCTTTCATCATAATATCTTAATGTAAATTATGTATAAAACGATTTAACTTTAGAATTTTTTTTTAATTAAAAGTAAAATTGACTGACCGAAAGATATTTTTTGAATTTCAAAGTTTGAATATTTTTATTTTATTAAAATTCAAAAGCTTTTTATTTGAGTTCTTTCAATATTTGCAGAAAAGTTTAATTCATATACAGCGTCTCTAAACAAATTAACTGACAACGTTAATAATTTTTGTGACTTTTTCTGAAAAATTATTAAAATAATTATTATTTCTATGGTTTCTTAAATGTTGTTCATTTCTATGGATTTATTAAAATTTGCGCGTTTCTTTATTTTCATTAAATATTCAGCATTTCTACTACTTTTTTAAATTTTCAACGATTTTATGGCTTTTTTAAATGTTGACCAACGTGTAGTGATTACTAATAAAATTTAGGTATTTTTTCAATTTATTTACAATTTTATGAATAAAAGTTTGTAGTTTTACAATAGCGAAAATACCTAATTACTTGATACTATTAGTAATAATTATTGATAATATAAATCCACAGTAATGTTTAAATTTAAAAAAAGTCTAAAAAATACGAGACATTAATAAAGCTTTAGAAATTTACAACATTTTAGAAATCATAGATTGTTCAAAATTTAAACAGCCATTTAAATGCATAGTTAAAGTATCTTTTCTTTCTTATTTTTAATATTATTATAAAATCATTTAAGTCGTAAATTAGAATTACCTAGGAATGGGTAATAATATGTGATATTGACATAATCAGAAAAAATCTGAGATTTAATCAATCATGTTGAATATGTGTTATCATACAATTTCATATGTAATGCTAAATCATATCGTTGTTTTTATTGAAACAGTTCTTATCTCAAAATTGGATAAAATAGCATTGTTTGTCACTTAAGATTAAAGTAGTGTTTCTGAAATTTTTTTTGTGAGATTCATGGTTTTATTGTAAATTATGTTGATGTACACAAATAATTATCATAACTTGCAGTTTATTGTCTACAGGTAAGATAATTAAAGTTGTATGTAGTTGATATGTAAAACAATACCGTAGCTCGTGTCGAGATTATGGAACGGAATAAAATACATTCAAGGTATAGTTAAGGTATTAGTGAAATAATAAGGAATTTTACATTTAAGCTAAATAGGAAATTTAATTTAATTATTAAAATATGAAAATTAAAACTCACGTGGACAAAAATACAAATGTATTAATAATCATGTCTGCAGAAAAAGGCTGACAATAAAATAAAATATTTAAACAACAATAAAATAATATAACAAACCTTATAGACGTTATTAGATCACATCCGTTAATGTTATCAGGAAAATAACGAATATCTATTGAGTAGTGGCTGGTATCTGTCTGTTTGTTCATCTTTCTATGGAATAATTTTCAAAATTAAATCGAGTCGAGTTGATAGGAAAATTAAAAAAGTTTTCTGTTAAATATTCTAATACCACTTGAATGATTTTTTTTTGCAAATAATTTTCAATTTAAATAAATTTAGTGAGTTTACACCATAAAGATGTATAAATATTATAAACGTATTTTTGTAAATTTTTTTATATAAAATAACTCTTAAATTTTGAATGTGATATTTTATATTACTATAAGTATATAATGATTCTTAAATGGAGTTTGAAGGCAATACATTTTGGATTTAATTCAATGAACAGTAGGGCTAGCATAAACGTAGTATATTCTTAAAAAAACTACAAAGGAATGTTTTTGTTTTGTGGAAACTAGAGATCAATTGTTTAAATCTGTAAAACTTTCGTGAACTGAATAGAAGCTCAGCGTTAACCTTTCAAGAAATCAGGGGTGCTATCAAAAAACTCTTTTATTGTGAAAAAAAGATTTTTAATTCCATTAGTAAACACATTAATATTTTTAGGAAAATACAATTGCTTTGTTTTAGGTGTAAAAACGACACATCACGTGAGTATTATGCTATAGCATCTGGATAAGAAAACATGTGTAATAAGGGCCTAAACATGCTATATACGTTTAAAGACTACAGAGTATAACGGACGTGCACAAATGAAAATAAATCACCTGGCGATTCACTCAGATGCGAGGATTAAATATAGAAAAACTCATAAATGTCATGTTTGAATAGATAATAACAACGAATTAAGTTTACAAATTAACTGTAGTAACAAGTGTTTATTATTAAACTTTGCATTGGTTTTGAAAAACATTGACAGTTGAGAATTATTTTAAATAAAATAGAAAAACTCGTTGTACCTATCAACATTGATTGTATTAGCAAATCATTTTGGTCGAGTTTGAAACACAACAATCTCATTATTTAAATTTTTTTTCTTAATACTGTTTATTCGATTGCTTTGAATGTTCACAATAACATCGTGAAACGCTTTAAAGAAGTGCTAAATTTTCTACTCAATTGAATAAATTTTTTTCATCTATAGAAACTCATCGACTCACATTTACCTTTTTTCCTTTCTTTAATCCGTGTAAATGTTTTTGTTCATTCTACTAGAGTTACTTTTCTAAATTTTTCGTTTTTACAATTCTACGTCTTTTACAATACGAGTTTTCTTTAATAAAAAAATCAGTTTTTTTTTATCATTAAATGTGTTATAGCTATTTTATAACTACGCACTTTAATGGTATTCTATAGATTATATTTATCCTTGAGCGTAGCTTGAAAAATTAATCTGTAATATCTTATATTCTATAATTTCGGATAATAGATCTGCGCCGGAAGTTCTTCCATCACATTGTTTTTTTAATTTCTCTTCTTCCGAAAAATTCAATTAATTTGTGGTACTACGAACATTTTTTTGAGGCTGAAGCCTCTTCAGTCCCCATGCAAACTACGTTACTGAATTGATCAAATAATCAATTTTGATTACTATATTATCATCATGTCAAAATGGTTATAAGCTGCAATTACCGCATTATGTTATAATGCCTGGTATCAACCAGTAAATTACCTTAATAAATTATTAAATCAATTAATATGTTTTTTTTAACATACTTAAAAAGGTCTAGTGGTGAAATTAAAGTTTGCATATTAAAACGTGTTTATGGTAAAACTTCCCTAGACGGTTAACCGCAACCAATGTGTAAACAGTAGCAAAATAAACGATTAAAATTGCTTTAAGCAAATTAATTATTCAAAAGTCAAGTGTTATAAATGAATAATATAATGTGGAGCATTATAATAAAAATGGTAAATATATTATGTATACAAGATTCCTATTATGCGTCTTAATTAAAATATTGTAGACCTTTGATTGTTAAGAAATAGTTCAATTGTAAAAAAGACATGCTTTCAGTATATTTAAGTATAGGTGTTCTCATCCATTCAGTTACGAACCTTATATCACATGATTGAGAGTTGCTAAGTACTTACTTAAAAAAAAACTATGCATAAGATTTTCATCAATTTTTATAATTTCATTCATAATTACTTGATTATGTAACGGTGAAAGTCGAATTAAATAAATTAGTTTTTTTACAAACAATATGAATTGTTTTTCAATAAATATTATATTACAATTTGTTAGTGAACAGTGTTACTGCATTGTTAGTAGGCATCATTAAATTTTATTTCGGCCAATAAAAAATAATCTATTGATAACAAATAATTGTTTATATTTTTCAATTTTCACTTCTTATATTGTTTCACTTTGTGAACACAAGAGTTGTTAAATTATATAACATAATGCAGTGTTCCTCAAAATTAGTTTATTATGATAGCATTTGGTATACAATTATGCAAAAACTCAACAATTCAATGGAATTAATAAAAATAAAGTAAAAAAATAATCACAAGGGTCGGTCGATTGATTGATACTCAGAGGGATTTGACTTTCCCCAACTATAGAAGTTGAGTGGTATAATTTATTTCCTGGGCAATTAATTATATTCGATAAAGTGCTTAATTTGGTAAAGTTGAACCCAAACGTTTTTTAAGGGTTATTCCTATCTCCTTTGTTTTCAACATTTCAATTTTACTCTCTTAAAAAAGGATGAAAAACGTCACAATTAGCAACACATTTCCATACTATAGTATATCACACAGCGCCTTATGAAACAATTAGTATAATTTTTTATTTATACCTTTTTGCTAATCGAGTATAAAGTACTCTGTAACACAATGATCTTATTTTATACTTTTATGAAAAGCAAGTCTTTGTATGGATTTTGTAGCTTAGTACTTATAATAAGCAGCAAAGCGAACTTCTGTTTTATTTTTTTATATTAAGAGAACTTAGTTATACTTTATACAAATGTTAATTTAATTAGTTTGCTACTTATTAATGAGAAGCTTTGACGAAATAATTTAATGGAAAATAAAACCTTCGACGATCAAGACTATAATTTATTTAAATGTAAAATAAAAATTACATTTTATAAGGTTTCTACGATTTCCGATAATTCTTAGTGGGTTATAATATTACACCTGTTTTATTCTACACAACAATATATTATTTTATTAATACAAAAGTTCAATGTTTATTTTTACTTTGTCAGAAATAATTTATATATTGTCGTACATAATTCTCCGTTAAAAGTTTTTCAAATAATTCTTTATTTAATATTAAGTCTTATGCGCCTGAAGTGTTGTAATGGCTCGACTCCAAGTGTTTCTAATATTATTTTCAATACCATAACAGGTATACTACTATTGCGGAAATATTTTATTTTATGTATTTGGCAAAGCTAGTAGCTGAAATCAATCCAAAGCTCAAATTTTATTCAGAAGTCTTTTTATTTTTATGCTAAACAGAATTATTTATTATTTTCACAAAATTATTCTTAGTCTACTTAATATTTTTAAAATCTTTTGAAAAAGCTGGTTTTAGCTACATAGGAAATGTTTTAATAATGCAACATTTTTTTTTATATCTTTTATACATAAATGTAAATGTATAAGGAAATTATTAAAAAAAAAAAAATGTGATGATAAATAAAGAATAGCAAAGTTTTCATGTCCAACTTACATTATAAGGCGACTCTTCACATTACTAATAGATAAAAAAGAATACTATCACTACAGAAATAAAATTTTTATTAAAACATCAAATAGCACAGGATAAACTTTTTTAAAATTAAAAATCAAATGATTATATTAAAAAATATATATTAATAGACAAGTATTACAGTAGTTAATAATATTTTTTATGATAAAACTTCATTTATATTAATATTTATCATTTATTATATACAATAAGTAATTATACTTTTATAAAATAATATTGTCTAATTTTATAATTGTAAATATTTTATCATTTGAATTTCATGAGATATTAGTGTGTATAGATAAACAGTGATAATGTAGTAAATTTTCTATAGCATAGTAATTATGTTTTAGAATAAATGAAAAATTATTCTTTTGTAACTATTAGTTACAAGAGAATAATTTTAACATTAAAAGTTTAAAAGTTATTATTTAATTTTTTACTTTTTCTTTATATTAATGAATATTTTAAATATCAAAACGAACCCGTTGTTAAAAAAAATACTTTTAAAGTGTTCAAATAGTTTACTTTTGACATTCAGGGGTCTTAATATTTTTCTTTTAACTAAGAAATTCTTTTGCTTGTTTTTTTTTTTTTTGTTATTCAATGCCAATATTTTATTTATTTACATTAAACAAACCGATTTAAGAGGGACTAAGTGTTAATTGTTATGGGTGAAACGTTTGGCTAAAGAAATTGGAAAATTCTCAGTTATATGTTTGTGAACCAAGTCACGAATGACAAATAAAGCGACAACAGATCTTAACGGTTCACGATTAACAAGAGATGTAGTAAATGTGAAAATATACCACCTCGATCTCCATGAATAAAACATTAAGAAAAAATGTTCAATAGTTAAAATAAGAAGGTCCTAGTGATAATATCGTAACAACACGTTATGTGTTAAATGGGTGATATTAGGTTAATACCGAAAATGGTAGTTACTATTAAACCAGAAACGTGAATGGCGTAATATTATCGAATATTATTATCATTTGTATCTTACAAATGAGAAAATTGATGATATTTTCAGTAATGTTCATAATTAGTTAAGTATAATAAGTAGCCTTTAATGTTCAAATTTGTCTGAGAAGCTGTGAATTTGATTTTCATTTGGTTTAGTTTTTGTTAAATGCTGAATTTATAATCGAACCATATTCTGATAACTTAAGGTATTTTGTGTGTTTACAGGATATTACTTGTATGAACAAAATGTTTGTGTATTCATCAAGTACTTCAGTGTATAGGTATATTTGAACTGACTTATATTTAAACGAGAACAATATTTATTATTGTATTTGGTTCTTTATATTAAAATGTTGAAGTTATGCATTTAAATAAATATAAAATGAACGAAAATGTTTAGTGAGTTCGTTTACTACAACAAATACCAAAATTGATAGAAAATATTTTTTTAAATTGCGTTTTGTATTCATTTAAAGTTGTTTACAAACATTCTTTACATTAAAATATTTTATTTTTAATGTAAATATTTAGTAGCAACTTTGTATGTTTACAAATTAAGTGTTTCTGTTTTAGATTACCAGGAGAATATTCAAATTAAAATATGCAAGTCTGCGCAGTAATAATTTTTCAGTGATGTAATTGTCAGTGAAATGTACCTGTAGTCATTGTGATTTATCAAGAATAATATATATTATTGCTGGTTTTATTTATTACATCGAACCAGCAATATTCAATGGAACCTTTGCATTTATTTATTTAAATTTATAATTGTTTTCAATATTTAATTTTTGTTCTTTAATTAAATTAATTTTTATTTCATAAGTTTTTAATCTGCTTATTATAGGTATTATTAAATTATCGATTATGCGAAGCTTGCACACAATATTATTCAACAGTTTAGTTTATGTTTTAGAAATGTATATGAAACTTCTGTTTGTTCAAAATAGGTTTCTATAAATTATTTCCAAAACCATTAAAACGAATGAACAGCGAATTTTAGTTAATAATAAATAATAAAATCGTGACTGTTTTTGAAATATTTATTGTATTATATTGAGTTTATTGATGTTAATTGTACCGTTTACTATAACAAGAAACAAATAAAAATGTGTAATTGGTTCTATTTATACTTTAAAATAATTTTTCAAATGAAACTTTACAGGCAAAATAACTTAAATATAATTGATTCTTTACGATTCACTAATTAAAATTATACTTCATTGACTCCATAAAATTGTGTAATTTGTATTATTCGAGTAGCAAGTTACAGTAATCTCATACGAAATTATAATTTTATGAGAAATCTGTTTTTTTATTATTTTTTTTATGTAACTTCATTTCTTATAGATACAAACGTTACTTTGTTACTTTTACGAATAAATAAAGAAACTATAGATTTTGACTCAGTAATTTTTTAAATATGTTTGTAATAATTTATATTCTTAATAAAAATCTATGTACCGGGAGGTGTGAATCAGTTTGTTTTTCAGTTGCCATTAAATTTGAAATTTATTCACTTACAAAAGCTAATCTAAATAAATAAAATAGAAAAAATCTCTTCTAGTAATTATATCCCAATTTATAAAAGTGTACATGAATAATGCGACTTTAAGTGGACGTTTTTCAATAGATGACAAAGGGACGGAGCGGGAGATTTGTCATGTACTAGGACCAGTAATTTCTGAGTTATTAACCACTACACGAGGACACGCAATATTTCACAGCGAAATTGACAATCGCCAGTCAACGGAAATGATTTATGTGACCAACAAGAGCTCACATTACCCTCCTATCTTTGCTTCTCGTCCAGTATATTTCTTATTACCACACGTTTCACACACGAAACTACATACTTCCCTGTCATATTACTTCGGAACGCTGTTCTTTTGCTGAAATCTACTTAGGTTAACGTGGTGAAAAAAATTGAAAGAAACAAAAAACATGCGAGAGTGCCTGTGAAATCCCATTTACTTCGGTAACCCCTACGTTGATATGTATTAAGTTGTTTCATAAAAAATTTTATTTTTTATTACATTATTCATGTATTATAATGTAATTTTTGTTTCACTTGAAAACGCTTTAAGGGCTATCAAAAGTACATAACCAATTAAACTAAAAAATAAATTAAGAATAATATATTTCCAGTACCTATTAAATTATCTTAGATTGTTTGAAGGGAAATGTAATTATGAAATGATATCAATTTTAAACAGCCCCATTCGAATATAATATATATTTATGGGATGACATTAATGGTAATATGTATTTACCATCACTATAATTTCGATGACATTTTTTATAACGTCTATCTTAGAGATAACGTGACGTTTTATCGTTAAATAATTTATTAGTTATTGTTCTTGATTATTATAAAAATATTACATTAAAAAATGACCATGTTTATAGAAAAAACAGATTCCTTGACTACTTAGTAAAATATTACATATGTATAAATAATAGGGAGTTCTTGTTAATTTATCATGAAAAGATAAAAATTCTTATTGGAAAATAGTGGTTAAAATTTAAATATTGTAAGCATTTACAAATATTAAACATTATAATACACCAATATAAAATTTTTTGACTTCTTAAAAAAAGTTCACACCCATCTCATTTTTTTATTTACTCCAATTTTAAAGTTAAAACTTTTAAGCATTTATAATATTTAATTTTTTTAACAACGTCACAATTTTGTTCTCAAAGCATAATTTCATACGCTGATATTTTTTTTATATCAAAACTTAGGTAAAATTCTTGATAAAGTACAAGATATTTTGGCTGAACAAAAAAAAATTTTGATAAGCATTAAGCATCCAACATTGTATTTTAACAAGTTCTAATAAGAATATATTATTTTTATGAATAATTTTCAGGTTTAAATCAAAAAGTTTTAATAATTGACAAGTTAACATTAAATTGTCCTATGCATGGAATATTTTAGTACTAATTATTTGATGAGACATTTTTATTTGATGTTTAAGCCGTTTTCCATATAAATGAACACAATAGTTAACATGGAAGTCATTAAAATAAACGTATGTTCAACATGCGTTCTAAAACGTGACAAATTAACTAATAAGTGTCTTTGAAATGGAAGACTCGTCAAGGGAGTATAGTACTTTGCTGCAGAATAGCTAGTTTCATAATCATGTATGTAGGAAATTTATTTTAACATTGATCTTTCATAAAATTATTCTGCGAATTTTTAAAAAAATCGTTTCGTATCTAGTTAAAGACATTACACTTACAATAATTGAAACATTTTCTCCTGTTCCTTGTAAATGGTAAAAATTTACAAAAAGTTTATATTTTTAAAACTGAAAAATTTTGATATTTTTTCTTAAAATTGTCATACCTTTTTGAGACAGTGTACTCAACACATACCACTTAAATGACAGATTGCTGATGGTAAAAATAGAAGCAAAACCTACAGACATTTACATTATTCAAGTGTACTTTCCTACATTTAGAAGTATAGATGAAGATATTGAAGAGACATACTGACAGATTGAAGAACTAATACAACCAACAGAATGAAAGTCAAACGTATTTGTCATAGGCTTTGTGAGAAGCTGAACTTCTCAGGAAAATATGAACTGGTGAAGAGAAACGAAAGAGGGGCAAGATTGTTAGAATTTTGTGAACAACAGGAACTGATAGTAACAAATACATACTTTGAAGTCCCACAAAGGAGAAGATACATAAAAAAAGCACATGGAGATACAAGTCGGTATCAAATATCATACTTGTAAAAATAACAATAGTGGAAGTCTATCGCTGGATTTTGTCGAAAGTAGAACTATAACAGTTCTGAAGAAAAGCAATGCAACAGAATGTGGAAACTATAGATCTACTACGCTCCTTTCTTATGCTTCAAAAATGCTTCTAAACATTATCAAGAACTGATTGAAAGAGAATATAGAATGAAATATAACGAGAAGATCAGTTTGGATTTAGGAAAGGGCAAGAAATAAGAGAAGTGATATTAGTACTGATACTGATCCTCAAGAGAAGAATTGCACTGAATAGAAATATTATAGCAACATATATAGGTCTAGAGAAAGCTATTAATAAAGTGCATCGAAGAATCTTTTTCATGGTATTAAGGGAAAAAAGAATTGACTGGAAAGATAGACGGCTCTTTTCAACTTATATAAGGATCAAACAATAGAAATAAATGTAAATAAATCTGTAAAAGAAGCAAGAATAAGGATAGGAGTGAGACAATGATGCCCTTTGTCGCCCTATCTATTATATTTTTCATTGAAATGAGCATATACATATTAAAAACCAATACCAATAGAGTGAAAATAAATGTTTTGAACATATCTTGTAACTTGTCTTTTGTTTCACTGATGAATTTGGCGTCAAACATAGAGGAATGGCTTTAACGGCAATGCATTGCCTTAAATAGTTGCTGATGATCAAATTTTTTTAAAATGAATAAATCTAAAACATTTTTTAGCTTCAATGCAATGCTGAGAAGGTATTAATTTTATCATGATGTGTTTATTTATTTTTTTTATGTCTGTCACTACTTTTTTAGAGATTTTTTTCAACGATTGTTTGAAAGATCACAAATTGTATCTAATTAAAGGCATTATTAAATATTGAAAAATTTTTCCTCGTTCTTCGTAAATGGTTGAAATACCCAAAAAATTATAATTTTTAAAATCGGTAAATTTTAACATTTTTTCACTTTATTTTATAACAATTATTACAACTTATTGAAAAATGAACTAATCAACAAAATTTTTTTAAATTAAAACTTTTGGTATTTCCTTTGATTTGATGTATAACTTTTTTTGAAAATCTGACTCTTACCTGCTCACGGGGGAGGATTCAAAATGGCAATATTTTTACAAAACTCAAAATTTTCAACTTAATTTTAGAAAATGTTCCGAAAATACTGCGTCCTTTAACACAAGTTAAATTAAAGCTTATATTATGTACCACAAATTAAAAAAAAAGAAAACATTTGTCCAGACGACTTATCTTCTGTGGCTGTCGTAGTTAAAATTTTGTGTTTTAATTTTGATTTTGTGTTAAANGTCCTTTAACACAAGTTAAATTAAAGCTTATATTATGTACCACAAATTAAAAAAAAAGAAAACATTTGTCCAGACGACTTATTTTCTGTGGCTGACGTAGTTAAAATTTTGTGTATTAATTTTGATTTTGTGTTAAAATTTTCAATTTTCAATTTTCAATTTTTTTGTTTATTTTAAAATACCTTATAAGAGTTTGCTATAGTAATGAGTCCACCAATTTTTATAAAATGTACATGAATCTAACTTGCATGATATATAAATTTGTATTCCATTCTTAACTCTGTTTATACTTATTTTGATTATTTTTCTTTCTCAAAGTTAAGAAAAGCTTCTTTGAATTTTTGAACGAGCTTAAATTGTCTTTTTTGACTAATATTTATATAATTCTCGGTGGCTGCGTTGAATATAACACAGATTTATACGCTCAGGGTACGAAGTGCGATTCCCGCCCGTCAAAATAACTTTTTATGCATTTTTTTCTTAATTTTATTTTGAGGTGGAAAAAATTTAAAGTTTGTTTGATTTTTATCTTATTTAGATTGAATAACTTCAATAAATATCAAGCACCCAATCAATGCAGGTTCCTAATATTTAACGAATCATCCTGTATATAACAACATTATAACTTTTATAATTTCTCCGTAAAAAATACAATACTAAATTATTAATAACTGAACTATTACATTAATTAGACATTAAATTTAATTACTATAATAAGTGATTTTTCAAATATTATACTTATAATTCATAAAATTTGTGGGCAGGATATAAATAAGGAAATAAGAGATGATGTTACTTTAGAATAGTTTACTAATTTCTTAAAATTAATCACCATCTACAGGTTTGCGTTCTATAAATTTATAAGCAATATTTTTAATAATATAATAAAATTTTTTCCTATCAGAAGTTAATAGTATAATAGTTTAAGTATATGGTAAGTTAATTGTATAAGAAAATGGTATAATTAAGAAAATTGATAACAACTTTTGAACCTGTATTTTGAAAGATATTAAAACTTTTATAATAGGACAGGAAGTTAAATTTGGTTTAAATATCTAGGCATTTATGAACTGTACCACTCTTCCGGCTAGTATAAAAGTACTGGTTCAAAAGTTGTTATCGAACAGTCGTTTTTTTTTTAAATTCAATTATTTTTATTAATTATATAAGTTTCATAGTAAAAATGTTTAGTTGGTACTATTTTAAAGGAGAGAGAGAGACTAATTTTTTATTTAATTGTAGAATATAAGAATAGAATACTACTAAATTATGAAATAAATATTATAACATGAATTGTACTTTAAAAGTTATTACGTTAGTCATAGTTAAACAATCACTGTGTATTTTAATAACGGATATAGATATAAAGTAAGTTCAACTAGGGCAGGGTAAAAAACTTTTTTTTTTTTAGGAAATTTATGTCATTCACTGTATAAAATAGAAGTGGGTTGGGTTTGATTCGATTTATAGAGTATGTGACTATAAAATCAACTTTCTTGTCTTTAATGACACATAAAATGGTGATTATTGTGTGTCGACAAGAGGTCTTTGTAATTGTTATTAAGTCGCATTGATGATTATTACTATTTTTTGAGTAAAACTTATCACACACGCACGTATAATTTATTCATGTAAAATTTAATTTCTGTTGAATGTTTGTTGAGAAATACGAGTTGGCAAGTACCGACTGTTGGACACGTATTGCGTGATTTTAATACCGTCGTTTGGTTTTGTTGGCGTGTTTCTGAATGATTATAGTAAATACCAGCCGGTCTCGATATTTGAATAGCTCAACACTATACTGCAAGAAAGGGCATTGGTTTTTCAACAGACGTGGTCGTACGCGTTGGTCCTCGAAATTGTGCGCTGTAACTCACTGCGAAATGCAATAAACCCGATAATTGTCAACATTGTTGGCTGTTTGCCTCCCACACTGCCTTTATACACCTATATACAACGTTTCTAATGCCGAGAAGAAAATATGTGCTTACTTCAATAGGTTTACTGCGATTGTCCTCGTTGTCGGCGAACACGACAAACGACTTTAATATTTACGTCCGGCCATCGTTGATAAAATCTAGTTGGTCGCAGGCTAAGAAAATCATATAAAATGCTTAGGTTTGGTATTACGAACAACAGTAGGAATATTGGCGAAAACGATTTCGTCGTTGTTTACAGAGTACATTTCTGCTGTTTTATACTTGGCCGTTGAATATATTTTTGTTTTTGATTAGGCGATGAAAGGCAATACGTTTGAGTTGCAGAATTTCTTAGAATTTAGGTCAATTATCCGCTGACTTCAAATAAAAGTAATTTTGTTAATTAATAAATAAGTAATCAGATATAAATGATTTATCTGAACT
Source organism: Daktulosphaira vitifoliae (assembly GCF_025091365.1). Classification (NCBI taxonomy): domain Eukaryota; kingdom Metazoa; phylum Arthropoda; class Insecta; order Hemiptera; family Phylloxeridae; genus Daktulosphaira; species Daktulosphaira vitifoliae. The sequence continues at coordinate 42,461,288 of NW_026099574.1, forward strand.
CGTTAAATTATGAATTTTGCATTTTTCAGATAAAACCTACTCATACTTAATGGATGTACAGTGTAACTAAGTTTCCTGAGTGTCCGACATTTTTATTTTATTTTGAAAATTATATTTAATATTACGCGATCGAATAAATAGGGAAATCGATTATACTGTTAATTTTTATCTTATTCTCGTTTAACTTTTTAATTACAGTTTTTCAGACTTCTGCATTATTTTCTTGTTACTTAAAATGGATGTTTTTATTGCGCTTATCCGAAGATAAATTCAATTAATCTTATGAAAAGTAAACACAACGTATTAAATCATTAAAACCATTCTCTTCAAAAATCCATAATTTTCAAATAAAATATTATCATGCAGACCAGCGTATTCTTATGATACAATTTATTTTTGTTTGAATATTAATAATTTTAAAAATTCAAACACCAGTATTATAATATTTTTAACAAAAAATATAAAATAGGGCATGTTAGGTGAATTTTAGGATTATTACCATTTTTCCTTGACCGTTATTTATTTATTTAAATAACTTGTATGTAAGAGAAGTAAATTTTTTAAATAAGTTAACTCAATACTTAACCTTTTATTGAATGAAACTGAAATACATATTCTTGTTAAATACGTATATTTTTTAGACTAGTTAATATTTTTAGAAGCTGTTAGATATAGTTAAATTGAATATTTTTTAGGATCAATTATGTTATTCCTCAAAAACATAACATCGTAACTGAGCTTTAGTAAAGACCTCGGGCGAGGCTATTGTTTTGTGTATTCTGTAAAATGATTTGTCCTTTATAAACATTACTGGAGAAAGTACAGCTTGAGGACAATAGTAGGCATCGCCCAATAGAATAAACTTTTTGTTATGCTAAAAAATAATGACTTGTTTGATATAAGGTAACAAGTTTCTTTAATTTAAATGTTGTTTATGTCAGCAAAAGTCAACATTTTGTCTGAAAATAATAAATTTAATCAATTTAAACGTAAATTGATGTCTAATGAAAAAATATGTTATATTCAATTTGTTTTAATAGCCTTAATATGGAATAAAACAAAAAAAACAAGCAATTAAAAATTATCAAATTTTTTTTCAGAACAATGCTTTGTAAATAATATATAATACATAAATATATATACTTTAGGTTGATAAAAATAAAATGTCGGTGTAAACTGTTTAATTTTATTAACCACTTCATAAATAAAATGTTTCGTGAAAAATAGTTAATAAAAAGAATAAATTTGAATGAGTAACAAAAAAGTGATTTCTTTCATAAAAATCTTCTTAATAACATTTTTTATGGTATTTAAAATTTAGTATCGATATCCATATAAGTTTAAAAACATTCTCCGCGTAAAAAATTAATTATATTTTAACGAAAAATTATAAGTATTAATAAACTGCTAAATTTTTTGATTTTACTATTTATTGCATGTATTTTTATACATAAAATCTTATTTAGTTGAAGAGTCGTAGATCTGAGATTCTTATAATGAAAGGAAACTATGTGTTCAGGTACAAAAGGGTATACCAAGAACAAACAATAAGTTTTTGGGATTTTATTAAACGACTTTCTCTAAACGTTTAAAAGTGAACAAAACTTTTGATCAGTTAGTTGGGTTTGGTTATTGTTCTAAAATGTGAGGGCTTAACACAAACACCAAAGTCTTACTAGAAATCTCAAATGTTTGTCAAATGGATCTTTTGATGATTATTCAACTTTTTTCTTAAATTCGTTAAAGTGAAAGGTAGCTAGTGGTTGCAAAATAAAATGGATCTTTCTTATTTAGTTATTTTTATTATGTTTGTTTTATTTTGATGAATTTCAATATATTTTTTAAAGAAAAAATAACACTTTAGAATGCATTTTATTTTTTATAATTGTAAACAAAATTTACTGTTGTTGACGTCTTTTGAAAAGTTAGCAAGGACTAAAGTAATTAAGATACATAATAACTGGTGAACAATTCAACTTTTTTATATTTATAGAAAAATTGACATCAAATTATCATGTATCACGAAACTATTACTTTTGATGTCGAACCACATTAAACTTAAAGTAAATTTGTCAAACTAAAACTATATAAAACAAAATCAAACAATTAAAAGAAATTTGAATCTAAACTTAAGCAATCATATTTGTCAACCAATTCAAATGATAATATTTAGTATAAACTTTGGATTAAAAAATTATCAATTTAAAAATCATTCTATATTGATTCAAATGTAAATGGTGTGTTTTAATAATAATTAAAAGTTCAACAAACTGCGTAATCATTAACACCTCTACTTAAAAAGCTTTTAATATAAATATGGAAAATTGAGTAATAGCTAAATATGATCCCAAAACTATTTTTTATGTTTTCAAATACGTATATGAGCGCTAAAAGTAAATTAAAAGTTTTTCGTATACAGTTCTTCTTAAAGGCTTTTGTCTTTTTCGTCAGCTAGAAATTTATGTTTGCTAGTTGTTTGCCAGAAAATCCGTTTCGCTAAACGACAAGTGCGCTGCGCAAATAGCTAAGCCGTTAACATTGTTTTTTTTTTATTTCAGCGTTGACATCTCCGAAGAAAGTTTTATACATCGATTAATTTTACTAGTGTCATTCAAAGAATCTACGACTTGCTCTTAGGATTATTTCGTGTTATATTAAAATAAGGTATTGAACTAGTTACTAATTGACAGAGTAGTTTGAAAAGATAAAATTTTAATGAAACGTTGTAAACGTTTAAAGAAGATTATTACGTTTTTGGTGGTATCTTTATGGCTTATATCGGTTAAGTATACAAAGTTTAATTTACGAGTCCACGGAAGTGCCGATTTACTATGAAAAAATAGTAGGTCTCTGTTTTTGTTATTATTATACATTTGTTTGACTTAAAATGGCGCATTTGGGGTGTGAGGTGCTGTGTGCGACAGGGTCATTTGGACTAAGGCATATTTCATTTCTCTAACGTTTATTTCTTCGGTCGAGTGTTATAATACTTGTCCTGGGAATACGGAACCAGCTCTGTTCCTCGTAGAAAAATGCATTTATATGTTATTATATACGTGTAAAGCTTACTCGTGTGCGGTGACGAAATAATATATGAAACCTCGTCTATTTTTTACCCGGCTGGTTAAAAACCCCTTTCGCCGTACCGCATTCGTAGCGTACGTGCGTCACTTTGAAAAATGCAAATAATCATTCCACGTTTCATTCAGTAACGCGTATATTGTAATATCATACACGGCCGTCTTAGATTCGTTTGAGTTGGCATATTACAATATGCACACCGGTCGATCAAATCTCCAACAACGGTTCTGGATAATTTTTTTTGTGTAATATTTTATTTTCCCAACAGGTCTTATAGACACGTTCGAAGCGAACCCCTCGTTTTACTTTATAATAGTTCACATTATTAGAATCGTCGCATAAAAAACATTTACATATGCGCCTTTTATTCAGCACTTGCCTATAAGCAAACGAAACTAATTATTTTAAACGGCCAAAAGGGGAAAGCAAAAAAGTACAGTTGGATTTTGTTTTTAGTGAAATTATTATTTGGATGAAATGCTTAATGGCTCTACTTTAAACGATACTTGAAAATAAACTTAACTATATAGTTTAATGGCAAGCAATAGGTTCGTGTAATGGTATTTTTTCAAATGATCCGCATTAGATCATCAAACACCTTTTGTAATGAATTGCGCATGTCTGTAACCGACGCACAATTAGATTGGTAAACTTTAGCACTTGGAAATTCTAAGACGCAGATAAACCGTTTGCGGTTACTGAAAGCTGTTGATACGGTAACCCTCCTCGTAGGAACTCTGTTGGTACAGAACGGTTCATTTTGTATTAGACTCGTTACGTTTAAAGTTGGATTGCCGTCATTAAAAATATAAATGGACTATATACAGTTCGCAAAGTATTACATTAATTTACCACCCTGACGAATCGGTAGAAGGTTTTTTCTAGCAATGAAATGAAGAAATACTACATTATGTTTATTACACGGCAATAAATAAAACGGGAGGTGGTCCAATTATTTGTATAAGTGTTGCGTTTTCAGAATTAAAACACCGTTGACATGGTTATGTAACTAAATATTTCAATTTCTCCTGGAAGGGAGATTCCCTTTTTTAATTTTTAAATCACCATTTGTTATTGAACATTTCATTTAATCAACTTGTTTACATTACAGCGGAACATTTACAGAGTGCAACAACGATAGGTTTATAAATATATTTTATACGTTAAGGAAAGCAGTTGTTGATTAAAGTTGATATTTATTTACAATGCAAACAACAAGTTTTTACTGTGTTTATTGTCGAAGAAAAAATTGCAAAAAAATAAAATGAGCTTTTAACATTCACAGAGTATTTCTTAGAAAGCTATTCCGATAAAGGTAGGTCGATAGCATTTTAATCGAGGAACTAGTCAAAGTCATTTTAGATACAGAATTTTGGCAGTTTCTCGTCAGTGACCTAAACTAAATTGTATATGCATTACCTATTAATTCTTTTTCTAGACGCGTTTGGTATTAAATCGACACAAAGACAAAATTATTCTGGTAAAAAAAACATAGGAAATTCCAATACTTAGGTGAGGACGTGATTCCTGTATAAGAAATTGAAACGAAATGGCAAAGTGTACGACAGGCGCCGAAATGGCGGCTCGTTTTCCAACATATAGTTGCTCATTGCCCGTAACAACAGTAGAAGTAACGGCAGCAATAGCAACAAAAACGCCAAAAGCACGTTTAACAGCTATGATAAAGAAAAGGCGTCTAGGGGACCATTTTGTTCAATTTTCCGTGAAAAAAAAATATTGCATTTTTCATTTTTAAACCTACAAAGAGCTTTGATGACAAATCTGAAATAATTAGTTTTAAATTACACTTTTTATGAAGCAGCCTAACCTATAAGGTTTGAAAAATTCATTAACAATTCAAAAATGTATCTAATAGCTTACATACGATGTCGTTAAGTTGAATTTCTTCATAAATAGTGTTATGTATCATAAACATTCGTAGAGGGAGAGGCAATAGGAGCAGTTGTCCTTTCCTCCATTCGATTTATTTTTATTAATTTATATTAAAGGATTAAGATTATTATTCTTTATAGTTAATGATAGTTTTTGTTTATTAAATTTATAGAGACGCTTAATTTTTTAAATAATTCATAAAATTATCAGACAATTTTTTCAATGTTCTTCGCCCAGAAGTGCTTATTAGAATAATATTTTTGTTAATTGTATTTTTCTCCTACTTTGCTACAAGCTACACGTGCATATGAGAACGTACATACATTTTAAACTTTTTGGAGAGCCAATTCGTTTAGTGATTGGGCAAGTTTCTTCTTGTTGCATCTATATAACAAGACCTCCAAAAAAGCTTAGTTGCTAGTCACCATAAGATGACTCTTATGTGGTACATGGTGAATTTTATGTAAAATTATTGTATGGATTCCAGTAATAATAAGATAATTTTTTTTTTTTTAATTACTTATTTTTATTAATATGTGAATATTACGAATACGATATTATAAATATATCTCTTAAAAAGTATACGTTAAGTACAAAGGTTTTAAGCATCAAACGGAAGGTTCAAAATAACATCATAAAACGGCATAATAAAACAATGAAAGTCTAATCAATAATAACTGAAACTTCAGAGTGATCTTGTGCATATAATAAGACAAATATATCACCAGGGATCTATAAGGACAATGTATGTGATCAAATGTCCCGTGGAAATGTCTAACGACTAGTGGCGGTCGTAATGTTGACATGTTATTTCTATGGTCTGCTGTCCAATGTGAATTTGTGGCTAGACTACTTTGCAAGAGCCGCCACGATGTGCAGATACGACGCAAGGGCGATCGTATGTTAAGGTACATCGCGACGGTGTCCAGCGGGGAGAAGCTAAGAGTTTTCTAGAGGTCACAAACAATATTCAATGAAATAGTCCGAATAATGGCAGTGTAGAAAACTCTTATGAGCTCCTGGTACTAGAATTTTAAATTATTTTCGTCAGCCCAAAGTACTAAATTCAACTCTGAGAGCTGTTGATACCTATTTTTAAGAAAATGTTGATTTTTATTTTAATTATAGTTTAATTTGACTCAAATAAAATGTTGATCGAACTGCAAATAACATTAGTTAATAAAATTATATCATCCTTGTAGTAAATACTGTGAAATAAATCGAATTAAATTTATTACAAAAGTAGCGCGAGATAAGTATTTTCGAAATTTCAATTTATTTTAGTGGTTAAAAATGAAAAAATTCAAACAATAAATCAATGTAATTTTAGCTATAAAAAATGTTGTAATAAAAACAAATAAATAATTAGTAAATCAATAGAATCATGTTATAATAATAATAATATTCTATCTAAGAACAAATAAAACAACTAATCAAAGTTTCTGCTTATTCTTGGTGTGAGTTAATATTTAATATTACATTATAATTTATTTATTAAAAACCTTAACTGATTTATTTGAACATTTTCTGATTTTAAATCAGTAACATGTAAAAAACTTTTAAAAATATTCAACGTTTCTTAAGTCTTTTTGTTTTACGCAACATGGATACTTTCATTATTTTTCATTATGAATGAGTTTTTCTCGAAGTAACCTGAATGTAGTGTAATTTTTTTTACTTTGAGTTTACCTAATTGCTTTAATTTTAAGCATTTAAACTACACGAGATATTTTAAAATGAAATTCTTATGTGTACTATAACGTATATTTGTTATGAGTTTAGATTTCTCTTTTATTCGCATAGTACTAAACACAATACTTCGTGTTTTTATTTTAGGGCCATTACCAAAAGACTTTTGCTGTTTTTCTACATTTCAACATTCATTATCTACCATGATCATAATTAAAGAAAGTTTTGAAATTCTTTAGCGTTTTTTTTTTTCAAATAAATCATTACCCCAGATTTTATAATATTATTACCATTGTTTAGATTATCATTTGAAATATTTAAAAGTATAATTTATTATTTTTACAAAGATGAAAATTTAAAGATAATTAGCACATATTTTATTTATACAAACAATAGTCGAGATAGACCATTTTAATAATAATATTTTATATAAAATAATAACAAATTTCTCTAGAATATGAAATATGAACAACTTTTGCATATTTTTTATGTTGTATAGATCCTACAACAGAAAATAACTCTGAAGTTATACTTTTTCATTTTCACATTATACTCCTAGCCATCATTAATTTTCTCTTATCCTATTTATCTTAGTCTAAGTAATTTGTATTACCTTCAGCATATCTGCAGCCAAACGTAACTTTTCAAATAGCTCCCTTGACAATTTAATTGTAGGTATAAAGACTTAGTAATTTACTTATTCCCCGAGTACTCTCATCTCAATTAATTATTTTTAAACTAATTTTGAATTGAATGATAATGGGTGGCACTATATCATGTCTCTTTTAATTTATATACCCACAGTGCATGTTTAACATACTACACTTAGCTTTTATCAGTTTTTAAATTTTTAAATGTTTATACAATGTATTGTATAAGGTGATAATTTTAACATTGACCACTTAATTAATCGAAACATTATATTAATTTTTTTTTTTATAGGTTACTTTAGCCACAAACTTTTTTCAAGTCATGAAATATTTTTTATGTTCATCACTGATGTCTTATAAGGATGTTGAATCTTATTATTCAAATGAGAATATAAATATATAACTAGATTAATTATTGTATAATGATTTAATTAAGAAAATGACTTATTGATAAAAACTTTGAACCAATATTTCGAAAGTTATTAACGTTTTTATATCGAGGCGGGAGGAATAGTGAGATTGACAAATGGTTAATGATAAAAATATCAGTACCCTCTCCTCACCTCCATTAATTTAAATTGTTCATTATTTATGTTTCCGCTTGAATAATTAAATTTGAAATGCTCATAAGGTACAATGGATGAACATAATACTTCATGACATATAGATTGGGAAATATATGTAACTAAAAAATCGTTAATTTTTATTTTTAAAATTTGAATTATTCGATTAATTAAGTGATCAATGATAAAATAACTACAATGTTTAATTGAAACTTATAGCATTATGTTTGTTTAGAAAACATTGTTTGTATTTGATTTTTCTTTTGTATTACTATGTTCATTCGTAATGAATCGCATTTTCCGTGTATTCAATTTTACACCTTGAGAATCGACACTTAGATCTACTTTTATTCCATTAAAATAAGAGTTCTATCACAAAAGAAGTGATGAGTGATAAATTCTAGTTGTTTGTTAAAATGTTTTAAAAGAAGTTTTTTTTTACTTCTGATCTACCGACAATCAAATCGTTCCACAAAGTTCTTTTGTTAACTACAACGAAATTGTGTAAAAACGTTGTCACTATTTAAATATTTTAAATTTAATTTAAATACTTTTGTCATCTTATGAAAAGCAGTTGATGACGAAATGTCTGAGAGTACAGTCTTAAAGCAGTCGTTTCACAAAGCTATATAGGTGTACTCTTATATACGCACTCCACCGTGTCTGTCGAGTTTCGCACACAATCAAAGTCATCATACGACATAGCATAAAAAAAGTCAAGACTCTATCAGAAAGAAAGTTGACGTTTTCTTTTGTCCTCCGTTTGTTAGTATGAGTATAATACAATATATGAGATACGCAGTACATACCGATGAAATTCACAGAACTTTTTATTTATTTTCTGTCTCCATATACAATGGAAAAACAACGGACTAAGACGCGTGTCGACCAAAAGATAAACAACATCAACAAAAAGTAGAAACAGGCTCTGAAACGTCAAAATTCGGTCGGCTGGAGTGTGTCCGTTTGCTTTGTTTGTGTTATGCCATCAAACGTCAAACATTCCGTACGCGACGATAAAAACGGATAACTGGCACTAAAGTATATCAACAATAATATAATATGTGACACACATATAGTAATAAACGATAAAATAAAAAAACGAAAATGAGTCCTTATCTACTGAGTGAGACCGGAAATTTAATTTTCGTCCATTCTCTCTGGCAGCCGGTCGCCCGTAGGACACGACAAGCGTTTTGTTTAAGCTTGTCTAAAGCGCTTATAACTAAATAAAAAAAAAAATCATACCCACATAAATCACACAGCGCTCCTCCCTGGCGTTCCGGTTTTTTCCTCATTTTCTCATTTCCCGTCATGTAGCTCTTCTCGCCCAACGTGTGAAACGATAGTAAATTTTGATATATTCATATCCCGTTCGCTTCTAATACCAACTCACGCTTACTCGGCGAGGATGCACAGTATCTATCGTGTGTCGTCGACGACATCATTTTGAAGCCATATACAAGACTATGTTGTTAAAAAGTAAAAAATGGTTTTATCAAGACGTTAACGAAAAAATATATAACTCTGAAAGAATCTGTCATGTTGAACGCGATTTTCTACTGGGATTAAATGCTCAGCATCCTTATTAAGTATTTTGCTTGTTTCAACAATATTCAGTTGTGTTAAATTTTTTTTTGTAACAAATAACCTAAAGCTATCACACTTTTGAAATAGTATAACTGTTTGAGGGTTAGTTTCGTGAAGATTTAATAACGTTTTTTTTTATAAATTAACTAGACTTCCCCAGCAGTAGTTCTACTCTAGACCCTACAGTCTTCACGTGCCTATAAAAAATTATTACTTCACAATCAGTATTAAAAAAATACAGAAAACATTTAATTATTAAAATGAGTAAAATTTAAAAACGGTCAACAGTTAATATACTTAATAATAATTTTTAAATATTGTTTAATACAATAGGTATGCAAAAAAAACTTTACACTTTGTAAATACCCTTTTTTTAATGGACAAAATAATTTTGTTTATATTTGTATGTATTTATATATAAATATGTGTGTGCATCATAATTATTGCGATGTACACACACAAAATAGTGTCCAAACAAAAACTATGCTCATGGACTTCAAAAAATGGACTGCGTGATCTAGAGTACAGCGAGTAAAAAAAAAAAAGCTCATAATTCAGTTTTGACCGAGTTCGTAGTGTTCGTAGCAATGAAATATTCAGAGTACTTTTGTAATATCTTCGGACAAACCTGGTAAAAATTTCAAGTTGTAAATTAAAAAACGCTGACGCTATTGAACATTTATGATAAGATTTTTAAACTTTCACGGTATGCTAAAAATTTATCTTCTCTTTGCGAATAATTTTCCCAAAATAACATCGCCGATCTCTTTCATTTAAAAAAAAAACTTTGAAAATCCGGATGTCGTTAAGAAATTTTTCCAGCATTGGCTAATTTTCGAATTTTTATTATATAAATAAATAATTAAATACATTTTCGTGATTTTTATAGATTTTTTTGTTTGTTGATCTTTGTATTACATTAATAAATTTCATTTTAGCTGTTTTGCCATTTAACGACTAGAAACTACGTGAATTATTTGTAGGCGTTGTAAATAGGCAATTTAGCAGCACCAGTGAGTATGAACACGTCACAACATACTCAGTGTTATTACATGTGACGCCCATAGGCCGTTTAAAACGAGCTTATGATTTTATATGTGTGAATGATAATATTCAGTATTTAGATTAAATATAATTGCACTTAAATATTACAGCGAAATGCATGTTTAAAGAGTTTACAAGTAAACTTTTGTATGAAGAATATATTCTTGAAAAAAACAAATTCACATCATTATTAAAATGGTTTCTATTGTGAAGAGCTAGTTATACAATATGTTGGATACTGTTAACAATTACAATTCAATGAGTATCATATTGAAAATATACTCTTAATATTATCATAAATAAACTTCAACGCATTTCACGTAAAACCGCAATATAAATACTTACTGATGTAATATAAAATGTTTGAGATTTTTTCATATTATCCGTACACCTGTATTTTTTTATAAAATAAAAGTAAGTAAATCAAGTTATTGTAATAATCTTATTACTTTAATAAAAAAAAACACTTGATCAAATATAATTTTAAGTCCTTTTTGTTTTTCATATAAAAATATATTTTTTATAATTAAATCATCCTTAACTTTTATGTCAAGCTAAATGTAAAAAAGACGTTGAATATTTTATTAAAAACATAATTTAGAAGATTCTTACTTTGTTAAAAAAAAATTTTTGGAAAAGTTAAGTAAAAATTTTAAGCATCAATTATTGAGTCAATACATATTTTTAAATTCATTTAGTTTAATTTGGTTCTGATCACTGTAGGGGTTTTTCTGATTATTTTTTTTAAATATTTATCTTGGCCGATTACCTACAGGATACTTATTTCGAAAAATATTTTGTCCGGTGCTGGTACTTACTACTAGGTCATTGCCTAATATCATCAACGCCTCTTCTCTCCTTGCCCCAAACTTAATTCCGCCATTCCTACAAACAATGTAGTTAGAACAACGTAGCAGCTGTTGATAAAATATATGACTAATGTGATTAATGAACCGTTTCAGACCCGCGTAAAAATCTTCTCAAAGGAATTCCACTCCAATTCCTTTCACACAGAATTGTTTACATTTCATAAACGGACAGTCACGTTTAAAATGATGAATTCAACTAAACGCAAAACACGTAGTACTCTATTCTTAATATATTTTTATTTGTTAATCTTTAGTCATATTTAAATTTAAAATTTACAAAACATTTACATAAAATGTTTTGTTATATTCACCAGTGGAAAACTTAACTATTTATATATGATAATTGTTAGATTGACAACATATTCATTGATAAAAAATACTAAAATACATAATTTTTGGTCGAAAATAATTGTTTTTTTTTTCATAAAAATAAAATGAGTTAAAACAAATTAAATTAAAGCATGCTTATGTGTATTTATTTTTTTGATCACATATCCGGTTGGATGTACACCGTCAGTGTAGACTATAACTAGCAAAATTTAAGAAAAATTTGTTAAACAAATTATGATAATGATGAATTATAACAAATAATGATGTATGATTGAGTGTCAAACAATTTTGAACACTCGATTCAAATTATATAATTATAATATAAATTTAATTCAAATATAGTCAATAATAAATTTTACGCTTAAAATTAAAAATGTATTAACTAAAGAGAAAATTGGATGGCTTTAAAGATGTAACTATAATATTAGAGTTTATGAACAATATTATTGTCCTTAAGCTATTACATATAGTATACATTAATATAACATATTATAATTTATATAATAAAAATACTTATCGTATACACTTGCATAGATTGTCTTAAGCTAAATGAAATTATTATTATTAAAAATTAATATATAATTTAATTATACATACAATTCTGAAAATATTACAACTTTAAAAACTAAGTTACTCGCAGAAGATTATGAAATTTTATATTTTTATTTATTCAATAATGCAATAGTTAAACATAATTTACTTAAGATGTTAAATTATTAACACTTATTTTAAATTTAAATGTGTGGTATAAACATTGCGTGTTTCATTTATTTAAGTTTTAGAAGCTAATAAAATTAAATATTTAGTTAAAAAATTGTCTGTTTTTCAAAAAAATGAAGAAATTCTATTAATGTTTTTCAAATTAAAACTTAAGAACATGTATTGTAACTCTAAATCTTAATCAATTTTAATGTTTTTCTAAAAATGTATTCATTTTTTTATTGAAGAGAATTATTAAAGTTCTTAAAAAGTCTAAGATATTTTATTTATTTACTGTTGTAGACTACTTAGAAAAATAAACTTGATTAGAAAAACGTGTTTAACAACTTTTAGTTTACATTATTTACTGATTGTTTCGTTTTTAATTGATAAAATGCCATGGAAATTTTAATATATTGCCAAAAAGCCAGAAAATATGATGAAATAGCAGTCAATATTTTTTTAGATACTACATAATAAAAACCAACCATATATTATACAAGCAATAAATATTTGTATGTATTTATTTATTCTTTTTAATAAAACTCTAGAAAACCGTATTTTTGGGTTTACTCATTGATTGAATTTGTTTACTTAGATTTTTTTTAATGCATATATTTTTTCGTTAACTTGAAACTATTTATGTCATACTTTAGTTTAAAATAAAAAAATCAAGCATTTAAAATTGTGAAATAAGAAATAGGATATGTTATTTTATCATATTTATTTTTACTATTGACAGTCAATTCAACTTTTTAAGCAAATAAGTTATAATGTTTTTTTTACTTCAGTTGGTCTCTCAAAGAATTTGAAATATTCAAGGTTCATTGCGGATAATAAAAAAACGTTAGAAATGTTCAAAAAATCATTTTATTAGGCTTGTGTAATAATATTATTATATAGAGATTCAAAAATCAGGGAATAGTAATAATCTTATTTTTCAAATTTTTAACTTTCTAATATTGCACGCACAAAATATTATGAAACACTTTTCTCTATTATAAAAATCAAATAAAATAAAATTCATTCAAAAAAATTAATCAATATCTGGCAATTGAAAATATTTTGCCTAATAAATTACTTTTTTATTTTGCAGTAATTTTATGTTTTAAGAATCTATATTAAATATCTTAGGATAATACACAATAGTGTAACAATAGCGACCACATTTTAATTAAATTTTAGTTTTGCACAAACTAGTCAAGAGTAAATTTTAAATATCGTTGTGTATTTTCTTTTATAACATTTTCTGAGATTTCTTTTCTATACAGTAGCCACGAGAAAATGTTAACAAAATGATGGAAGATTAAAATAAAATAAAGTTGCAATAGAATTTTCTTGAAATTAATTATTTAGTATTGTCTATACTTAGAATTAAAAAAATTATACAATCCTATATTTTTGATAAAATTATAGAGAATAGATCATTTTTTAAATGACAAAAAAAAAAACATAATTCTGAGCACTCTTCCCTTGAAAAAATCCTAAATCAGGATCATTATGGTAATAATTTGTAATCAAAAATTATTATTCTCATTACTACGTGTATTTTAGTCACCATGATTGATTTTATTTGATTTTTAGTATCATATCTAATTTTACAATATATTACATTCACTTAAAACAAATAAGAAGTCTCATGTTAATTTTTATACAAATATCTTTATAAAAAAAAATGTGTGTGATGAATTAAATTATATTCAAACACGGTTTTTCCTGAATAAATATTTTGAAAATATTTTAGATTATGTTACTTTGATTATTCCCATTTAGTTTTTAATTTTTTTTATTAAATTTTTTTAATAGACAATTGCAAAGTTTTATATGAATAATGAACCTTTACTAAAACATCAAAAACAACTAAACCTAAATAGGCCTTTTCATTTGATTATCTATGTTGTATTTGAATAGTTTTACACATTAATATTAAAACAGAAAACTGAAATGACTTAGGCCATTATAGTATTATTGCGAAGCAGATGTATAATAAAAACAACGATAATGAACATGACCTTTCTCCATTTTACAATACAATTTCGATAATTATAATTTTCATTTATCCGAGCTATGTACAGCACTTTTTTACTGGGAAAAAGCTCATAAAAGGTCAATGTTATAACAACATAGACAGATAAAGGTGATAATAGCTTAGTGTATAGAGTTGCAGGTGTAGCCCATACATACTTCAGAGTAGGGAAGTGCAATAGAAGTTAATTTAAGGCGGTTGAGTAGGAACGAGTGTTGTTATCGAGCGTTTACAATCTGATCGTTAATGTATAGAAAGGAGAGGGCAAAAACAGCGTTAAGTTGCCGAAATGGATAATCGACTAATTAAAGATGAAAAGACTAGATCGAAGTTCAACCGGAAAACCGATTCGACTGTAATGGATACTAAGCGATAGGAAGACGACAAGTAAAACGATATTGATGACACAGAAACATTTATAAAAAACATATATTAGAGGAATGGGTGTATTCACTCAAAGATATTGTTCCTTCAACTAAATGATTGCACAAATATTAGTGTTAAAATAATGGAGAATTTTTAGTTTTTACTTCTTTAATCTATGTAAAGTAATTTAAATAGTAATTAAATAATCAATTTTTTGAAGTCATTCAAAAAAATATTTTATTTTATTTGTTATACTATTTTTAAAAATATTATTATCATTTTAAGATGATATTTTCTCATCTTTCTGTTTTCACAAATAAAATTTAGTTTAAGAGCAATATGATTAATTTTCAAATTGATTATCAAAATTTTTATTTTATGTTCGTTACTTTTATACAACTACGATTACTAAAACAAGAATAATATAAACATCGTGATGAATTACTTTTATTTATTTAAAATATTTTCCATAAAAATTATTAAATTTTCAAGGAACGTTAGTAGAATAAAAAAAACAAAATTGATGTTTCTTTTTATTTATAAGTATTGGTTCATAAATATTTTCTAACAATTGAGTTAAAAATTTTTTTTTTATTTGTGTAAGCTAAAAATACAATGTAGTTAATGCTAGTTAAGATCCAGACACACTATAAAAAAGTCAAAAATTTAAAGGTTGGGTTTAAGGGATAAAACTAACTGTTTTGTAGTGCCAATACAAATTAAAAAAGTTTTTGTTTACTTTCAAATACTTTACTATTCTATAATGCAAGACAGAATGAATATATTAATGAATAAAATTCATATTAAATTTCTAAACGGTAACTTGGTAAATTCAATAATTAATTAATTTTTATGAATTATTAATAATTATTAAATTCATGTTTATGTACCTTAAATTTAATGGATATTTGTTAATATAGTCATTAATTTATTTACACATTAAATCACAAAATGTTTCATCTTAGTTCATTATATAATCAGACTACAAGTTGTTTAGACTTAAAATATTTTTATAAGATTTTTTTTTTTTTTGTGATATTCAACATATTCTTAGAGAATTGATAATACAGTACTTGTAGATTTAATGTATATTTATAAACTAAATTTTGTTTGATTTGGAAAATTTTCCAATCAAAACTTAATCATTTCAAAACAAAAGTATTATAGGTATATGATTGGAATTCAAGTTAATCCTTGATTTTAACTGGCAATTTTCAATTCTAATTGATTTGATTATATAGTTGTCCGAATGTGTACTGTGTTGTGTCTCCATTAATTTACTCATTACGTTAACACGTTTTATCACTCTGAAATTGACTAATTATCTGACAGCATAGCATATACATGACCATTTTTTACTTACAAAATTAATGATTTAGTGAGATATGTGCCAATTTTCATAATGAATAATACCTATAAAATATGCTTAAATATTAAATTCCAATGATAATTAAATTCTCTACGTGTCACGTTTTCCTACAAATAATTAATTATGAGAGCGTATTTAGACAATGTGTTACAATACGCAAAACAAATAAATACGTTCTCACTCTGTAAATCATTTTAAGTAAAATTTTCCTTATTTTTTGCTAAAATTCAATTGCTTTATCATTACATAGGACTTTACAATATTTTTAATTTTGAATTTAATTATGTAAATATGCAGTAGTTAAACAAATATTGTATTTCTATTAAATTATTTTATCGAAGAAATAAGAAATATTATTAACTATGAATTTCATAACTTTCATAATATTTTAAATTACTTAATATAAAATACAAAACGGTTGTAAACATCAACATATTTATAAAATAAATTTTTTACATTTTTAATAGGAGATTAATCTTCTAAAATAACAATAATTTTGAGAATTTTTTTTTTTGACTTATTTAAGTTGTATTTATTTTTAAGGGTTTAAATACTTATTATGTCCGTTTTATTTAAAAACGGATTTATTTAAAAAAATTAAAAATTAATATTTTTAATGGATATAATATTTTGACATGTGTTGCCATATAGTGAAATATATTATATGTAACTAGCTCATATAATAAAATATCATTATAAAATAATAGTTTAATCCAACCAATTACCTTTTTAAAAACTTTTAAACCGGTAATTCAAAGAATTTTGAATACATTTATATTTTGGTGTGAAAGTAGCGCGGCAGAAATACATAATGAAAAAATATAACAACTCGCAACTCGCCTCCGCCAATTTACATTCAAAAATGTTAACAACTTCCAAAACTCTCATAAATTGTTATCGAAGAATCGTTTTTTAGCTAACCCTTTTTATATTATATGATCTAGTTAAATATATTTGTTGTCATTCAAAAAAAATAAAGTTGATACCTTTGCAAGAATAAGGAATAGACTTAAAAATATTTAACTCTTTATGTATCAAGAAATAAATAATATTAATCAAAATAAAACATTTTCTAAGTTAATATTATTTTAGGACGAATTTAATGATCAACAATAGATCCATCACACTGTACTCCTATTGTGTCTTATCATTTAATTGGCTACCTATTAAATGTATTGCGCCTTTCAAAGAAAACAGAACATAAAGATCGGCTGTAAACTACTTACATCAATATGTCTTATTTATTATTTGCCAATCTAAAGTTTTGTCGCAATTGTCCGGCGACCACCATAAAAACCGTCCAGTGGATTTAATGGTTCAATAATTTTAAGTTTGTACACACAACGTGTTCGCAATTTCGTTCATACAGCAATGTTTTAGCGTCTTGGTCGTTCATAGAGTTTTTGATAAATTCACATCTTTCAAAAAAAGTTTCTCTGAACAAATCACCTACACAGTCTCGCGCATTTATTGTATAATTTAGTCTCGACTCGAGTCTGCCGCGACATTTCACCCTTACAACAATACAATATAAAACCAATAAAGTGACTGAATGTTTGTACTTTTAGTTCGATGTTATTCATAATGTTTAATGTTAGTTTTAATAATAAAACAGGGTTATAGTTTATAATATTATATTTTATTGTAAACTTAGGGCACAGAAATGCTGTAGAAATTTCCAGATCATTAAGAACTTTCATTGAGGTTATTTTAGTGTATCTTTCAAGTTTTCAGAAAAATATCAAAACATAATTTTGTTTCAGTATAATATACTACCGTTTGAGTAATGGCTGGCGATGAACAGCTTTTACGGTATTAATATTTGATTGCCATTCGAGGATAAATTATAAATAGTCGACTGTATTCATCGATAAGAACAATAGATTTTTAGCAAACCTTTTATCAATGATTAGTTTTTGTAATAACTTTGTGCGCCTTGAAAATATTAATTAAAATAATTCGTAATTTCTAAAACTACACGATAAATGAGATTAAAATATCAAATATTATATAAATAATTAAATAACTACTATAATTATAAGTACAAATCATAAGAGGCATAAAATAATTCAAGACGCATTCGATGTAGTATACTTTCGTGAAATAATTAATTAAACTTAACTCTTTTTTGTAATTTTGTAATTTACCAATACATTTATCTTTTTCTTACTTTCAATGTGTTAATATAAATATTTATGTTTAACATTGATTAGTTTAATTTTACTATTTTAAATGAAGATTTTAATAAATATTATAAGCAAATTTATATATGGAATTTAATGATTGTATCCTATGACTAGTTATTAAATTTTGTTATTTGTTTGTCTCTTGAAATTACTATGAAAAAATAAAAATTAATGCAAATATTAATAAAATAAATTCTGAAAATTTTTTTTTTAAATTAAGACTAGCATATTTTAAATGGAAACAATATTCAGTTTGAGATGCATTCCCAGAAAAAATTTCAATGTTCATATAGAAACCAAATAGCCAATCAAGTTTTGTATAACGTATTTTATAAACTATACTAGTGAACACATAAAAACAAAATATTTAATATACCATCTATTAATATACTAATTGACAGAATGGTTCTTCTAAACTCACTGGAAATACATTATAATGCATTATTTTATATTTGATGTAATATTAATTATTATAACAAGAATAAAAAATTGTTTTCCGTTTTTGGTACTTAACAACATCTGGTATTTGAAAATATAGAGTAGTCAATTAATGATAGTGAGTATTACTAGTCGAGACCATATCAAAATTGCGGCGAACGTATAAAACATTTTATATACAATAGAAAATTGCGAGGCAGTACTTATGGCATATCAATCAAATCATATGATGAAATAGTTAAGATATTTTAGATGTACTGCGTCATTTTATTCGATACTGTTATCCAATGGATAAGATGGCAATAAATTTATACTTCTATAACGTTTCAAAATCTGTAAATGCAATCGCGAGTCATGATGACGGTTAAGATGATCTGAAATATATGTCAAATTTCCATAAAGAATATGATTTTTATTAGGCATTGGTTAGATGGCTGTAGGAGTTTTTTAATAAAAAAAAATCTTGTAAATAATAAAAAGGATGAAGCTTTTTTTTTAAATTATAAGAGAAGTAGAGTTCAAATTTTCTTTGTGCTAGTTAATAACTAAACAAGACAACAATATAATACACTAAAAAAAACCTTAGTAAAATCAATAAATTTATTGTTACTATACAGCCGACAAACATTTTTGTTAGTACAATAAAAAATTTATAAAGCAAACAAATGTTTTCTTCCAGTGTCAATAGTATGATTGATTTAACAATAAAATAATTGTCGATCGTATTTTTTTTTTAGTGTAATCGTGAAAATACATCAACAATGTGTATCAAATTTATAATCTATAAAGATAAGATTTCACTTAATAAAAATATTATGTTAATAATATTTAAAATAATTAATCAATTATTGTATAATTTTTGTACTGACAGTATTATTAACACTTAACAAGCGTAGAGATTTCATTATAATAAAAATCGCATGACGTCTATTGAAATACTAAAAATATTAATTATAAATTATAGTTATAAATAGGGCTTGGTACTTTATTCATTTATAAAATTTGTAAGCGATAGAAATTAATATTTTTCAAACATATTTAAGGAATTTACTAAACAGTTAACGAGAATTTCACTAAATCAATTTTTTATTAAATGAGCTTTATGACTTTTAAACATTTTTCATTACTTAATAGATATTTTTTTTTATACTATGGCCGTAATAAATATTTAGTTAAAAATAAATAATAATTTTTTATCAAATAACATATTATTTAATAATGTAAATTTACTTTTAATGTGGCATATTTATCATTATGTATATTTCAGTAGTTTTTTCATTAGAAATTTAAAAAATATTCATTAAAAATCGAAAGAAAATGTCTTGTAAAGCTCTAAAAGCAAATGAATTTATGTCAACAAGATCTTGTGTTTCATGTGAGCACGGATTTATTTACATAATAATTTTTGCATTTTAATAGCAGAAAAGTTTTCAGTAGCATTTTTAGAGTGATTTTGATTATTTATTCTAAAAATCTTCTTCAGTAATGACACATAATAACTAGACGGTATGGATAAAAATATTCACAGTAAAACTTTAAGGGGTACATCAAACAAATTACTTTACACAAGAATTTATAACTCAATTTTCGAGTATTATTAATACACTACCACTATATTTAACTAAATTTTAGACTTTGTATTTTAAACTTCATTTTGTCATTATTTAACTTAAAACAGTATAGTTGTTTAGCTTCATAAATAATTTATCAATAACTCGTTTTAATTCAAAACTTTTACTAACACAACATTTTAAAACTTCCATTCTCAAAACTACAATAATATTTTAATTAATAACTACCAAATAGATTTTTAACTATGTTAGATAAAAAATAATACTCATTGCATATTATAATGCATAACAGTCAATTAATTTTTTTGTTTTACAATATGCTAATTAATAGTATACTACTATAAGATTATTTTTCTGTATATGTTGATATATTATTACTCAAAAGTTTTGAATTATTAGTATATTGTAATAAAAAAAAAACATTTTCCATCTTAAAGAATATTATAAACAAAACTACCAATACTCGAGTTATGGTTATTATGATATTTTTATATTTAAGAATTATAAACTACATAAGCTTAAGTGAAAATATAATTTAAGTTAGGGGGTAGATAAAGCCTTATTAAAATAAAAATTTTTCAATTAAAATTATTCATAGAAGACTCATAAATTTATTTCAAGCAATTATTTCCCTTGGCGTTTTATTTTAATTTTTCCTACTATGGAATGGCAGACAGTCATTCAATTAATAATACCCTTCTATAAGTTTTATCATAAGACGACTTTTAAGACTCTTGTCCAAAGAGTAGCATTAATTAAAAATCGCATAATAAATTAAAATATTATGATTTCTCCGAAAAAAAAACAACTGGCGGTTAAAAGAATATTAAGTTGTATTATTTTTGAAAATAAATTTAAGTTAAACACATTTCATGTATACTTTGAGTACAAAAAGAAAAGATTATATACAGAACCATGAAATTATAATATATTATTATAATTTCATGATTGTTAATGAACATTTAAAAATATGCCCATGTAATTTCTTTGAAGTTTTAAACATACTTTTAGATTAAATTTTTATTAATATATGTCAGTGACTTTATTAAATGATAAGTAAAATTTTAGTTTTGACACGAAAAATTAAATAAAATGTTTTATTTTCATTTAACTTTTATGTTCAAATCAAAGGTATATCTTCCTTTTTTATAAATCTTCAATTTTTTATTGTTGAATAATTTGTTTTGAAAAAAATTGTGTTTAATTCGTTTGTATCTTAAACACTCTACATATTTAAGACAAATATTCATTAAATACTTTTGAATCCCTTAGATTGTGATTAAATTTAACTCAATACAGATGCCATTTATAATAAGTATAATATAATTATTGAAAACATGATTGATATTTATGTATACAATAATATTTATAATATTTAGTAAAACATTTTTGATTAAAAAGGGAAGTTAATTAAAAAATAATGCACTAACATACTCTAACTGAATAACATTAATTACGTCTGTTTAATTTCTATAAAATCAGTATATGATTAAAAAGTTTGAGAAAATATTTAATGGTAATCTCTCTGTTCGATATAATTATTTTTTAATTTATTGAAGAGCAGGCTTAAAAAAACTGAGTGGATTATGGTTTAAGGATTTGAATGTTTTTTTTATGCAGATGTTATTTACGGATTATTGTTTTTTTTTTTTGTATAGAAGTTCTGACATGTTAAAAATGAATTTTCTTTTGCTAGTATAACAAGTCCTTTACTCTTTTTTCATTTTGAATAGAAACTGTTGTTTCAAAACTTACAACAATACCATATTTATTAAATTTATTATTTTACTCTTGTAAACTACTCTTGTAGTTAAAGGAAAACAAAGATTTGAGTAAAAGAAATGTATCTATTGGTTTATAAAAAATACGTCAGTAGTATTTCAAAGAGAATTATTTGATATTGCTAAAATTATAGCTCTTTTTAAGTAAAAAAAAGTTTAATACTTAAAATATAATCAATTGATTCTGTAGAAAATTTGTAAATTGTTCTTATACTATGAAAGGTAATAACATGTCCTTGATAACTGGTAGTGCATTAATTCTCACAATGTAAGTTAAAATATGGGAATATTTATTTGAATTAAATGTTTGCGATTTTGTTATAAACTTACAGCATTCAGTTCATGTGACAAAAGGTATTTTGTTTACAGAAGAATAATTAACAACAATAGGTTTACACGAACAATATTTCTCTTTTAAAAGTAAAATAACATTAGTTTGTTTATTTTCTAAAGTTCATAAATTAATTTATAAAAAATGGTCGTTTAACCAGGAAGTAGGAAATTTATCCAGTACACACCCTTTAAATTTATGACGTATTATGTCATGTATTTTTGTTTTTAAAAATTATGAGTACTGTATGTAATACTATTAATTCTCTACAAATAGAGTCGTGTATTATTAGAAAATGATGGTAAATTATCCGTTGATTGTAAAAGCTGATTATTATATTTTGTTTCGATAATTAAGTGATCAAATAAAACAAAAATTTATAAAAAAAGGCATTGAAAATTGAAACATAATATAATTTTATTATATATTAACGAAGTTTAGAAAGAAAAAAAATTATTATGGATAAACAATTAATTCCAAATTGAAAAAAAAAGATTTTATAATATGTATATAATTTATAATTTGTAAACATATTACTTAAGCTCAAAATGATGTACAATGTATACATTTAATATTGATTATTTCTTTATGGAAAAAAAACCATTTTTTCATTTCATCACAAATTATTTTTAGGTTCGATGCGAAGCTGAGAAGGTATTTTATATTTTTAATTAATTTTAAAAATGTTTGTCGTAATGAATGCAGCTTTTTCGTCAAAAAATGTGACTGGAATATTTCAAAGAGAATCAATATTCAAACTTTATTAAAATAAACCGATAGATCAAATAAGTTAATAAATATTTTAACTGTTTTAGAAATATGTAAATACGCTCACCCAGTTATATTTATAAGCATTAGGTTATTTTAATAAGAATAAACATTTTTATATTTCAATAGCAGCGAGTTGAAATTAAATTGAATCATAATAGAGGTACGATTCAAATGTGCTGTATCATACACATGTGATCTAACATACGGCCATTATCTAAAGTCCTGTAACGGTTTTTTGCGTAACGTTAACTCGTTTGGTTCTCGTGTAATTTTACAATTCTATACATATATTTTGGTACATTAAATAGCTAACGAGCTAATAAAAACTAACTACTCAAAAAGAATTGGTTCTGTAAAATAAAAGTTACACGAACAACGTTATAGTACTCTGCATATTTTTTATTAGCCATCGGATCATGATATCACAGACGACTATTGTGTATCGTGTGATAAATTACAAGTACTCGTTTTTCCATTTGTGTCAAATAATCCGGACCGCATCGGGTCCAGTGGTCCACCCTTCGACAAGTTAATCGACATTAATTTGCAGTTTCCGAGGGGTCGGATTTCATTATCTGAATAGCTTTTAAAACAATACACATTGATTAGGGCATGTTTTAATACCATTAAATACGACCTGCGTACAACCACCATTTTTGGATGCTATCCAAGAGACGTGCCGATGAATACAATATATATATATATATATATATAAGTATACTTCTTATATATATGTGTGTGTGTGTGTGTGTGAATTACACATTATGTACACTTAAAAGCTTCTCTATTCGAATTTCTTTTTTTTATTCAAAATGAAACAAAATGGTAATATATAACTGATGTACATTCTCACGCAAAGAGGTTTAAGAGACATCTTGCAAATGTGGGACAATAAATACATCTTTTAGCGGTAGTTCACTGTTTTATTTTGCATTTATTGGCACTACAGTAGTCCTCACCGTTCGACGTTTTTACAATATTCCGGTATCCGCCCCCAGGTTTCCGATAGATCTATGGGAAGGACACAATATTTATCGAAATTAAATTCTTCAGATACAAACAGGACAGTTGCCACTGCTATTATAAAGAATTAAGATCTATAAGTCTCTTCTACTATGTTTTGTCTCCCCACGTCTACTCCGCAATAGTGTAGTAAGTCTACACTAAACGTGATCCCCAGATATCCAGGTCTCTGTTGCAGGATATCCGACTCCGAAAACGACGTTATCCCTTCGCCTTTCTCCTGTTGTTACCAATTTTCTCGAGTAGTTAATGATATGGTAACAGTGACTTTATACTTTTAATGGGAATAATACCTACAATGCACAATTTATGTAGCCGAAAAAGTGTATTTTTTAACACGGATATTACATTTCTAAAATTGGTATACATTAAAAATGTGTTTGTTATTATTAAATGAAAAATTCTATATAAAAATTATAATTCAAGTAGAAACACACAGAAATTCTACTAACTATTACGTAAAATTGATATTTTACTTTTTATTTATCATGGATAATGTTTTATACGTTTAATTCTTTGGTTTTTATTATAATGAACACGATAAAAAGTACTTAGAAAAATGTATCTATTTCTTAAAGCGACTAAAAGTGTCAAAAATTTGATTGGAAACAAAAAAATGATATAAAGATATTATCTAGTATAATGATATATATATATATAATTTTCATAATATTACAGCTTAGCAATGATACTCTTATATGTGACTTGCTTCTCGTTAAATGAGCAATTAAACTTTTTCTCGAACAAAGCCTATGAATTAGATTTGTTTATCGATTTGTGACACGTTGACATCGTATAGACTATCAGCTTCCGGTCAATGTATACAATACCTTTTTGTATTGTATCGACAATAAAGATAACTTCATTAATATTACATTGTATTATCTCACTTAAATGAACCAAACATAATTTCTAAATACATATAGTTCAACCCAAGACCGGCTAATGTTTGATTGAAATTAAATTTGTTAATTTGAACTATAATCCTTTATAATTTACTGTATATAACTTTAGACATTAAACACTGAATAATATATGCTACGAATTGTTCATCCAATCATAATAATTGTACGAAAGTGTAAGCTAATTTATTCTGAACATAGGAGTTGATGTTCAAAGAAGACAAGCCGTTAAATTAGTATACCGCGTCTGTTTATTTGTTTTATCAAAACGGCCAAAAACACTTAAGTGCCGGTTATGATACTTAAAAAATTAATACAGTCAAATGACAATCAACACTCATATATTCAAAGTCGGATATATGGGCTTCGGGGTATTTGCCCCCTGCATATATTTTAATTATATTTTTTTTTGTTTACAAAGATCAAAACTTGGTCTATAAAATAGCTCTTTTTTTTTTAACTTAATTTAAGAACATTCACATACAAATATTAGTTTAGTGCAAAAAGTGTCTTGGAGGCTATTTTATTTTTGTATTTAAATAATATACCTAAATGATATGAACAACATGCTATTAAAAAAAAAAAATGAACAGTAAGAGATTAATGTTTTGTAAAGTATTAATGATGATTAAATTAAATGATATACAACTTTTATTCGAATTTTTTTCCAAGGCTAAAAAATCATTACTAACATTCTATTTGGTGCGAAAACCTTTTTTTTTTTTTCATTTTGAGTGACCATCGCATAATGAGGGTTGACAAACTGTTGACACAGTTTCTGATGATGTCCTATTGTCCGTTATTTTCAAGAATTTCGTAAAATTGCTAAATACAATTTATTTTTTACGAGATCACTGTCATTGGATTGAAGTCGTTATTATTAGTATATTTTTTTATAGTAATCTGAAAACACATTTATACAAGACAGGAAAGAGAAGTGACTTTTAATACAATAGGGCGAGCTAAAGAAAAACCTTATTTTATGTAATCATGTTCAAAGGTTATAGTGAGCCAAAAGTAAGGTTTTGGTTGGTGTATAATATAATAAATAAAATTGGGTGTGTTGATTAATTAATTTGAATTTTGAGCACTTGAATAAATTTAATCATCTTACTTTCGGTTACTATAATTCAGTTTGTTTAATATTATTGGGGTCGTGGAGTCCAAGGGTTTTAGAGAATGACAATACAATTTAATAAAAGGGTTATGATAAATATTGAGATTTAATGTGTGTATCAAATTTTATAAACTTTGGTGAATCATTTGAATAGTCTCACGTTTCAAAGAGGACGAGCTAATGTCGGCAACTATGAAGCGTAATAAGAAAATGCGTAGGTACGATCTTTGGTCAAGCACTTCGAACGCATTTAATAATTCTCATGAAAAACCAGTTAATAAGTTTAGTATGTGTAAATATAAGTTAATTACTATTGTTTTGTCATTTTCTTCTCGGATTAAATAATTCCAATTTATTGGAATTTAAATGTATCACCTACTTTATAATGTTTGTGTGGAATTGAAATGAATAAAAACGACAAGTTCTTCTTTCTGAATGTTTGAGATACTGGTGGTCTATTGCTCCATTTGACTCTAGGCTTGAGAAGTGGAAATGTTTCNCAACTTTTATTCGAATTTTTTTCCAAGGCTAAAAAATCATTACTAACATTCTATTTGGTGCGAAAACCTTTTTTTTTTTTCATTTTGAGTGACCATCGCATAATGAGGGTTGACAAACTGTTGACACAGTTTCTGATGATGTCCTATTGTCCGTTATTTTCAAGAATTTCGTAAAATTGCTAAATACAATTTATTTTTTACGAGATCACTGTCATTGGATTGAAGTCGTTATTATTAGTATATTTTTTTATAGTAATCTGAAAACACATTTATACAAGACAGGAAAGAGAAGTGACTTTTAATACAATAGGGCGAGCTAAAGAAAAACCTTATTTTATGTAATCATGTTCAAAGGTNTATCAATTTAAGATAATTATTTTGTTTTGAGATAAACATTGCGAATAATATTAAATTTAAGCGATGAACGGTATCATAACAAGGTCATGAAAGTTTTTCATATACACGTCACCCCGACAACTATTTGGATGATTTTACAACACGTGGTCTGAACAACAACAAAAGTTTGTTTTTTTGTTCGTTCAGTGTTAGTATTATTTACAGAATTGCTAAAAATTAAATTTACCAAGTTTTAATTTTTCGAATACGAGATGCACACACGTAAAAGTTCAATCAACGCGCGTGCTTAAGAAACGTTTAATTGCATTAAAAGATAAAGGACTTTTGAATGAGAATTGGGTACAAAGTGGTAGTGCAATTTAATTTACACAGCGACAACTGTTATTTTTTCAACAGTTTAAAGGATTCGCTAAGCTGTTATGAGATTGACGGTGGCTGTAAAATATGTATTAGACACTTAACTTAAGTTGCGTTTAAATTGAACAGCTGTAGTTATTTCCATAAGCTGCTTTATATTATTTCCTTTATTAACTTAAATAGGAATAAAACTACAAACTTGTAAATAAAATGTTATAAAATAAAAATAAATTACTACTTTGTGAAAGGTGCCACGATCGAATGAAAAGAAATAGAGTGTTTTTATACTTTTTGGCATATGAGTGACATGAAATGAACACCCTATTTGGGAACACCTTGTTTTATTTTTAAAAATATAGATTGGCGTGTAAAAATTCAAATAAAAATAAATGTTTGCCGAAATAAAATGTTTAATATATGTACGTATTACATACGCATAACCCATTAAACATCAGGTTCTTTTATCTGTGCGTTTGTGAGTAGTCATGTAAAATATTCACCTATTAGTATGATAAAAAGGTCTAGCTACTTTACTCATCTCAATAAGAAAGGATCGGATAGGCAATAAACACTACGTGTAACTAGAATTGATAAATAAATAATAATTTTTATACAAAATTTCACAAACAGTTTAGTCTTACCATTTGTATAGAAAATCATTACGCAAAGGTTATTTGGCAAATATATTGGCCAAACATGATATATATAATGTATAAATATATCATTGGAATGATATTTCTGTTCAGGTTAGTAGTGAATATTGATTAATATTTTTCATGGTGTACTGTCAGTGGATAAAAAATAAAGTGAATTAAAGTATATAAAACCATTGAATCACTTCAAATAAAAAATACCTTCTCAGCTTCGCATCAAAGCTAAAATATAAAATTTTCACAATTTTATGGTTTATGAAAAAATGATCAATTATAATTGAACTATTAAATTAAACTATAATTTACACTTATTTTCAGCAAAAAAAAAATAATATATTTACTTAGGAAATTTCTAGAATGCAAATGAATTACAGTTTTTAATGCGATTAATATTTTTTACAATCAGACTTTGAAAATTTTATAATTGTCTATGCGTTTAAAGATCCTCAAAATGCTTAAAACTACATTTTAATAAAATTTTCCTTTTGATCGCTTTTCGGGCTGTTAAACGAATAATCCGTTGTCGTACTTCACACAAAACACAATCATTTAACATTGTTCTAGTTGGGTAAATTCATTTCCCAAAAACACAACAGGCAATTAAAATTTTTCATCAAGTTTATTTCTCTCAGTGACAAAATCTAGTGTAATTACGAGTTTAATGGGATCGTTAAAAAACTATCGCATTAAAATTCATTTAAAATAATTTAAGTGTTCATATTTTTCGAAAAAAACTATAAATTTTTATTTAAAAATTAGTAATATTAAGTGACAACAAAAAAATGTTAGTTTAGAATTTAGAATTTCTAAATGCGTTCGTTTTAACTTGAATAATTAACGAAGATAATAAAATTCCTATTATTATTTCGCCAGTAAAATGTAGTTATATTTCTTATAAAACATTTAGTAATCCAGTACAATTTTATTAAATTTAATAATACCATAACAAAGTCTTGTTAATTTATTATGCAAATAAAAGTAATGTAATTTATTACTTTTTTTAAAAATACTCCAGAAAAATTACAAGAAATGTCTTACAGTTATATTCGCAATAAAACTTGGTACATTATATTTTCTTAAATTTATTTTATATTTTCATTACTACAAGTCCTCTTAACCGATTATTTGAATGGAAGATGCTTTTGGGATTGCTAAGCCCCACATGCATTGTCGTTTGCTGTTTTACGGCAGACTTCCTCAGATTCGATTTGATTTTATATGTTAATAAAATATCTCATGGCGAAAAACTACATGATACAAAAATAATAAAAGAAAATGCACATGTCTTGTACGTCGCGAATTTATCAATGGTTCTTTTTTCAACAAGCTATCATTTGTATTATTTTAAATAAAATAATTTAAGCAATATGTTATTTATACAGACATCTGTAATTAGTTATTTAAAAATAGTGATTTTTAAAAAAATTAGATATTTTTTAGTGTAATATATAACTAAAAATAACTTTTTAGAAGTGAAAGGTGTGAAAGAATTTCTTAAAATATTTTTTTTTAATTAAAAATTGTTTGTAATAATTAAATCGAAATTATTTGTGCATTAAAGTCGTCTTGGTAAAAATGTAATTTGTTAGTTATTTATAATTATGTTTTCTCAATAATAATGTTAAATTAGAATGTGAATACGTATAATTTTTTACACTAATTTAAATATTTGTCGGTGCAAAATATCAAAAATGAGTAATTAAAAATATCATTTTTGATAGTATTTTATTTTAATATTATTATAATTATCTAATTTTTTAAGTGTAAAATTAAGATTGACACTTCGAAATATTTTAATAAGCATCCTTAGAAAGATTTGTAATTGCGTGTAAGTCACATCTAAGCCTATGGAAAATTTTCGATTTCAATACTATCATTTTGTAAGGTTTGTCTTGATTAGGCATGTAAAATACGCCTTTAAGTAATGACTAACGGTATTTTCAAGGCGACCCAAAATTATGCCAGTCAAAAAAGCAGGCACGTGATACAGATAAAGTAATTTTTCAAATAGAATTGTAGTACGGTAAGTATCACTGAGTCTCGTATCCTGCACTTAATAACCAATAGAAGAAAGATTATTGTATTATAAACATATATTACTAGTTGTTTTTTAGATAAATAAACAATTAATTTTTATATTCTTTAGACTCGGTCGATCAAATCGGCCATAAACAAAGTTTATAGGATAGGAAAAGCCTTCTGGGAACTTTATAATAAAAACAACTGTAAAAATAATACCATGACGCTGTACCAATCTGAAGTTTGTCCTGAATGCACTATGACTATTGTTTAAAATTTGTACATTTTGATGTTATGTTAAGCGACAGGATACAAATGTCTCCATCAGATTAGCTATAAAATTGTGCACTAAAAGGCTTATTGTTAAAATAGGGTAATAGTTATATTTTACATTTTAAGTTAAAAAATATATATTTTTGAATATTGAAATTTATGATTTCCTACAAATTTAAAACACTTAAGAATTTAAAAATTATTAAACTGCAATACAAACATATAAGATATAATTTTTAATTTATCTAACTCAGTTAATAGGTGAGATATATGTCATTATATGTGTGATACTTTTTTGTTACAAAAAAGTTGTACACCAATATTTATGTATTCAAAGTGCCGTAAAATATAATGTAATACTTCATTGAAGAATTATTTATTTCATCGAATATCACATACTAGTCAATATCGATTGAAAAAACTTTGTTTTTTTCGATCGATTATTTAAAAAAACTTTACCTTAAAACTTTTTATAAAAAGTATAAAAAAAAGGTGAGCCATAGAAATAAAAAATATTTTAATTTTTAAGCTCAAACACGAGTCATATCAAATTTGAACACACTAAATAAATATTTATACTTAAAATTTAAGTATATTATTATTATGTTATTTAATAACAATTAAAGTTTTTGAATATGAATTCTATGTTATTTAATAGTATTATCCATTTAAACTGAACATTACTTTGGAACAGATTTTTAGGTTAATAAATTATAAATAATAGAGAATTTAAGTGATTATTGTTTGGTTTTAAAAAAATTATAAATAATATTAAATTTACTAATTTTATTTAATGATTTTATATTTTTACAAAAAAATTTATCACAATTTTTTCCGGTTTTTAAATGAAAAATAATAAAAACATGTTTACAAACATTAATTACATTACCTTTATTTCAGAAAAAAATTATATAACACAATGTCAATAAAAATTAAACATCATAATAACATATTAGCAATAGAACTTAATCTTCAAGTTATACAATATTACACAAAGATGAAAAAGGCTTCATGGTATGTACAATGACTTTGATACTATAAATGCATAATATACAAATAAAAATAATCGTTTATCGATGAATTTACATTTCTAACAAATTTGAGTTTATAAAATTATGTTTTATTAGAATATAATGATTATTTTTACTTTCCTTTTTCTGTAAAATATAACTAAAATAAGTATACTTGGTAAATAAAAAGTTAAACAACATCAATTAAAATATCTATAAGCTATCTAGAAAAAAATGGTATAAATTGATTTGCCAAAATGGTTATCAATAGGAGTGCATTTCTGGTAACTAAATAGTTCGCTGAATTTATTTGGGGTCCTCCTAGAAATTCGTCATAGTTTTAATAGAACGTACTTAAGTAATAAATGCGGAAAATTCAAACTATTGTATTTAAGATATGTATAATTTAATACTTACCAGCTCCAAGAACGGTCGATGGGCTCATCATTTGGGCGATTTTAGGAGAATCGTCGACGAGTTCTGTAACTGTGTACTTTTTGTACAGCTCGAATTGACTAGACTCACATCGTACTATCATTCGACCACCTGGAAAATATATTGGTCTAGCAACGGTTTCTAATCTGGATTTGCTGGTTTGCATTCCACCAGGTTCAGTCAGCACCCGGGATTTTATAACAACATGTTTTGTCATACTAGTAACCTATAAAAATAAAATTAAAAAATCTATAACTTTCTTTTTTTAAGCGTCAGTTAAAAAAATAACTACATTTTAGAAATAAGTTGTCTCTAAAAATTAATGTCGATTAACATTAAATCGACGTAAAAAAATTACATCTTCAAAGATATAACTTTGTTATGAGTAAATTTTTTCTTATCTCATTACTTTAATACCAAAATGAATCAAAAACACTTAAGGTACACGTGTGTCATAAATCTTAAAATGCATTATAGGTGGTGAGTGATTTTAAATTGCTTTAGTAACGCCTACTAAATTAAGCTTTATTAAGTTCAACGTCATTATAAATGTTCTAAATTACACAACGCTGGAAAAATATTATTGTTAACAAAGTGGTTTCTACACTTATATTTTCGACCTAAATAGCCTCCATAGGAAGCCCAGTTAATGATGTTTCTGACAATTAACTTGTCTTGGCAAAATTGTAAATTCATTGGTACACTAAGAAGAACGAACTTACTCACATAAATACTCCAAAACACCTTCCAAGAATGCCATTTGAGTATAGATTTAATCAGCAGCATAACTGGAAATTATCCAAATAGAATGAACTGGGAACTTATCAGGGTAATCAAAGGTGTAAGCCTCATACATTACAATATAAAAAAGCTTTAGAAAATTATTTGTGTTCTATTACCTTACGATATTGTAAAATTATACATTTTTGTATAAATGAAATATATGGAAGGGGATGATATTTAAAAAATGTTAGAGTACAAAAGTATAGTTAATTATATAGTATTTATGCAAAAATACCAGTTTCAAAAAACCATTTCATATCCATATAATTTTTGAATATTCAAGTTAGTTATAAAATATGTTACAATAAAAAAAATGATATAAAATTATTAAAATGAAATATATTTTTGGGAAGATACAGTAACACGAAACCATTTATAATTCTTAGATTTTGTAGTAAAATTCAAGATACAGGTAGATGCTTTAATATTAAAAAGAGATCGACCGGATGATCCGGCAGCTTTTTTAGAAAGCTTTTTTTAAACCAGCTGACGATAGAAAGACGGCGGCAAAGATGGTTAAATCCATGACAACGAAAAAGTACTCCAAAATTCAATGTGTGGGCTCGTTTACGTTATTTTGGCTGTTAAGTGGAATCTACATTCGTATTAATGTCGAGGTCTGCTTTTCAACATCTTTGCGTCGCTTTGACAAGTTAAGACTAGAGAGGATTGTAAATTTTGTTTTTGGTGGTGTAATTTTGGTATGACAATTTAATTTTTCATGTCATTTTTCTTCGCTATATTTTAAACTTTAATATTTTTGATGTTCATATCATAAGTTATTTTTTTGTTTTACATGATTTTTTCATTTTGATTAAAATTTAAAATAAAGTTTACAAGACTGGCTTACAATTATTTTCGAGAACTTTTTTATATTTAAAATTAACTAGTTTTTAACTATGCACCTATAATAGTGTGTGGTGTTCACACTACGTATTTTAGTGTATAATAATAATTATTTTTAGCATTAAAATTAAAATCGTAAAATACTAACTTAAAATATATATTACCACATCAATTTTTAAATGTAAACAAATTGTGTACAAAATTATATAAGAGAAAGTTTTGATAAACGTATATCTAATGGTTCTGCTATGCATAAAATATAAAAAGAATTTTTGTATAGTATAATTTATTGTTTGTTTAGTTAATGTGTCACATAACTGTAGAGCATATACTAGTTATATATAAATATTTTTAAAAATATATTCACTTATTTGAAGTAGGATAAAAACACCATCAATGATTAGCGTTTCATCTAAGGCTAAAAATAAGTTTTCCTATAACAAATAGTGAACAATCTTCATGAATGACACTACCAAAATAATATCATATTTTGTTATTTGTAATGATAATCGAAGAATAAAGTATTAATTATTGTAGTTTATAAAACTTAAACGAAAACATAGCCATAAATGTATTTAAGAAATCATAGAAAACATAAATCATTTATATTAATTTTCAAACTTAAATATACATTTTAGTTCAAAATCTAACTTCCGTTTTTTATCAAAATTTTTTAGATCAACTGTACATTGGATTTTATTTGATAAATTGTCTTTAAACAAAATTGTGATGTAAAAGTCATTTATCTGTGAAAATCAACTTAAGCTCATTGTATATAAGAAAAAAAATAGTCAATATGCACAAAANATCAACTTAAGCTCATTGTACATAAGAAAAAAAATAATCAATATGCACAACATTTGGTATGCAGTTAAAAATATCATAATAAAATATTTTAGTGCATTAATTTTTCTTATAATTTAGTATTTACCCTTTAATTTTATTGTGTTTGCTTAATATAATTTTTATTTTTTATTTTAAAGCAAAAGTGTTTTACTAAGGAAATACCTATAACATTTTGTTTTGTTCAATTACTTAGATAATAATAATAAATTTTGAAAGAATTATGAAACCATTACAATACTTTAAAATAATATTATATTTTTGCGTATTGAACGTCAAATAAATAACAGTCTAACAATAAATAAAAAAATTCGATCACATCATACAGTACTTCATTGTTGGACCAAATTTTACGCAAAACAATAATTTAAAATCCATTATCCAGGATTATTTATTTTATGCTGTGTAGTGAAAAAAATCTCATGTATACCTCTCCTTTCCAAAATACAATCGTAGGGTAAGTGGCAATTCATCGATTATGTTTTGAGATAAACTGCCTGTTCCAATATTCGGTTAACGCGCACGAAAATTATTAGGATTTTAGACAATTTTAACCACATAACAACTGACAAATGTTGAAATAAAACTATAATAAATATTCATAAAAAAGGTTAAGTTTTTAATTGCATAACGGTTAACACCAAGATGATTATATTTCGGTAAAAAAAGGATTATAAGTTTTAATTTTGAACTTGATATCCTCAAATGATTTTTAATTATTTGGTACTGTTAAAAATAATCTAAAATACCTAAATACTTTTTCATTCAGTATTAAAAAATATTTTTTAGTATTTAATTTGTTGTCTGAATTCATTTATAAATGCATTTAAGGTAATTAATATAAGTACTGCAATAAAAATAAATGGCTGTTTTATGGCGCGTTAATTAAAAAAATAGAAAATACTCTCATTTTATTTGTTATACTATTAAATCAATATAAGCTAAAGATGTTATCAACAATATTTAAAGTAAAAAAATATTATTATAAATTACAAGGACTTTACCTGGGAAGTATATACTGGAAATCTTTTTGTAGAATATAAATTATGTTTACAATATTTCAGCGATACATTTTTTTACACGAATTTTACAACTACAAAGATAAAAGAATAGAGATAGTGGTTGTTTGTAAATTGATATTGATGGATTTGCGAAAAATAGGATAAACAACATATTTAAAAGCTCTCACAGAGAAAGTAATTATTTTCATAGTTACAAGATGTTGTTATATCATCAATTTTGAAATTCGTTTATTCGTTTACAGAAATTCTTCTTTATATAAATTTATTTTAGGTATCTATTTGTAATGATTGTAAAGTGTTCAATTGTTTTTAAAATTCATTTAATACTCATACTCAAATAAAATATTTGGACATTTTTCTAAGTAGTTTTCTATCAAGTATTAAAATACATTTAAATTATTTTTAATTTTTTTACTCAACAAATTTTCATAAAAAACATTTATTATAGACGTTATACCTCGTCACATATAAAACAGTACTTCACTATCAATTCTCTATACAGATGTCTACTAACATGACTACTACTTTATAAATGTTATTTATCTAAAGTATTATTTTTTGATGTGAAATACCTACTTATCAACACTAAAAGTACAGGTAGGCCTTATAAATGAATGATATGACATAAAAAAGTTTTTAGTAAAAGAAATACCGATGACAGAAAAATGAAATGTTAAGTTATATGAGCCTTTAGTTGAAATAATGTTTGCTTTTTATGTTGAATTTAGTGGAAAGCTATATATAGCTGCCTTCTTTAAGATATCTTTGATTTTTATTCATCTTATACAATACAAAAGAATTTTTTATTAGCTTTCAAATATACAATATCTAGTTTTATTGAGTTATTAATGGAAAACTTTTTACCTTATAAATTTTTTAGTCAAATTTAGTTTAATGTCAAGAGCAACGCTCTGTAATAGTAATTTCTGAAAATTTAAACTGTTTTGCTTAATTACCTCATACTTTAAAAGTTATATTGAATAGCATTGTATAGGTACTATTTAGTCAAAATTTACTTATAAAAATGACATGATTATTAATTTATCATCGTACATGTGTAAGCTTAGTAATACAATTTTAAATGCATTTAGTCAGTATAATAGCATACTATTATGAAGTATTAAACAGCATTATGTAATAATGTTAATACATTAGGTTGTTATAAACGTAGATACGGTAAATATTTGCTTGTTTTGTAAGTTTCTGTACTTTTGAGTGATGAGTCGTATTAATATCTAATAATAACTGTTATGTTCAAAGGAGCAAGAATTAAGACGTAGTGATGGAAATTATTTATGTGATCTAACTTAAGAGCACTAGCATTGTTTAAAAAGCAAATTACTTAAAAATATTTTTGCTTTATTTTAAGTTTAAAAAAAAAAACTTCCTTTAAAAATATAGCTGAGTATTAATTTTTTCATATTCATATAATACAGAAGCAACTACATAATAAGTTGGTTATTGTATAACTTACTTTAACATCATTAATGTACCACGTTAGGTTAGTGGCCGGAAATCCTGAGTATGACGTGCAGTTAATTGCAATTGGTTCGCCTTTACTATATTTGAGTTTTCCGGCAAAAACAATTGGAGGAGACTTAGGCTCTTCTATATTTTTGTAAAGAAAAATATGTACACTTTAAAAACTTAATCTAAGTACAATAACATTTTCTTGATTTAAAAACTAACCTATGATGGTGATGAATGATTCCTTTATTTGAGTATGAAACAGTGGTGCATCTGCTGACACTTCACATTTGTAATGACCAGACATATCACGTGGTAGATTGTTCATAGTAACTGCGTGATCATCTGACTCGGATATCTATAAAAATAAAAAGTTTATTTGTTATTTATCACTACTAATGTGTTGCAGTTTTATGTACAGTTGATATAGGTCTTAACATAAATTTGTTTTTTTTTAATTAATTAAATTTAAATATTATTCAACTATCAATAAATTAGTTAAATAATTTAATTGCATGTGATTAAAGGTAGATTAAGGTCGTTTAGAGGTACATAGTTACAAAAAAAAAGAAGTATTACTCTTATAGGTATAAGTTTGTATAGGTTTTAATAAATCTTATAGGGATACTGGGTAATTGTAATGAGAGATAAGTGGATTGACTTTTATTACGCCTCTTCATAAAAGTGCTGAATGACACAAATAAAAAATATACATAATGCTCTACACGCAAAAAAAGAAACAAAAACAAAAGAAGTACAAAATTTAATTTAATTAAAAAAATAGGCTAAAAATTATTTAAAATTATAGATGTTTAAACAAAATTTTATTTAAAGTTGGTACATATTAAAAAACTAACGCACAGAGAAAAAATATAGAACTATATAATAAAAAAACCAAAATGTTATTTTATCTAATGCAACGTATCAATTTCTGTTATGTGATTGATATAATGTACTTTATAAGAAGGTTTTATTTAAAAAACGTCAAAATTTTTCTTTTGAAGTGTTAAAAAATATAATCATAACGCATTGCTGATATATTTTTATTACTGTAATATAAGATGTTTGTCTATATATTTATTTAAACTCAAGATATAAAACATTCGTCCAAAATAAAGAGAGATTTTATGAATGCATATTGGCAAAGTTATTCTGGCTTCTTAGCACAATTTTTCCAACCTAAACAATATTTCTTTGAATAATGTAGATTACACATTATTATGATTTACATGTTTCAGATAAAACCCATCAAAAAAAAAAATATATATATATATCTATACATAAATATCAACTTTATTTTTCAATATTTGGAAACAACAGTAAGCAAAACAATTTAAAGGTCCCTAGACAAATGGTTTTGGTTTATAAATTGTAATGAAATATCACAAATATCCCAAAATAACAGTAACCAAAGATTTAAACATAAATATTGTTGGGGGAAGTCTATATGGCACAAAGAAACTTTGTCTTTGTAAGGGCGTCTAGAGATACATTCATCCGAGCACCAAAACTTTGCTCACTATGCGATCATATAATATTATTATATGCATGAGAATTTTTTACTACTCAATTGGAAACTTGAGAACAATTCGTGTAGTGATCGTAATATTATCTCAGTTATAACTAAAATGTGTCAAAATATGTGAAACTATGTCATAAAATAATTATCAAAAATAAAATATAAAAGCTAATGTGTAATTATTTGATATTTTCTAGTTAGTACTCTGCAATAATTAGTTTTATAAACAATAACAAGTTACTATCTACGAATAATTTGTCTTTTTTACACTTAAAAAATATTTACATATATTTGAATTTTTAACATAATTTTATTCGTTTCTTTAAAAACTTTAAAGTTTCAAATTGTTAAGTTAATATACGAGGGATTACAAACATAGTTAACTAATTGGATTGTTACGACTTAGCTATTCGCTACAATAAATCTAGTAAAATTATTGTATACGGCATACAAAATTAAACTTTTACAATTTTTTTTAACGAATAAGCATTTTCTGAAGAATAAAATGAAAATAAATCAGTAAAAATAAAGAAAATTAGTTATGACTTATTTTTATTATGTGTTTTTTTTTTTATGCAGTAAAAGTGATTTTGTAAGCTATTTATTAAGGAAACAACATTAAAGTTATAATTTTTAAACTTCTTATAAAATTCATTTTACGTGAGTTTTACTTTCAAAATTCCAAGTTAAGTACAAAAAAATGTATGAGATATAGATCAGTTATTTCTATTAAAATTGACTCACCAAGAAGCCTGGTGCATGGGTTAATCTTAACGGATTGGTTCCAAGTTTTTCACAGCTCATTTTTATGAGCGTTAAAAAAAAAATTAAGAGGTAGCGANTTACTTTCAAAATTCCAAGTTAAGTACAAAAAAATGTATGAGATATAGATCAGTTATTTCTATTAAAATTGACTCACCAAGAGGCTTGGTGCATGGGTTAATCTTAACGGATTGGTTCCAAGTTTTTCACAGCTCATTTTTATGAGCGTTAAAAAAAAAAATTAATAGGTAGCGAAAAAAAAAAAGACATTAGATTTTTAAGGGCCACCATCAAATATATATACTGTATATTTGTTTGAGGAAATTGAAAAAATAATAATTTATGATTTTTAAATGCTGTAATATACTAACATCGACAGATGCTGTGCCTGACAATGGAAATACTCTAGTCGGTGGTGATTCTTTTGGCACATATCTGTAAAATTCTTCGTCGCCGAAATACCATTTTATTGAATATAAAGGTGTTCCTTCAAGATTATAATCACAAGATAAATGTAACGATTCTCCGGCACGAATAGCTTCCGGATTCCACATTCTTACACCGGAGAGACCAAAAACTTCTAAAAAAGAAATAACAATTTTAAGTTAAATGTTCATATTTTATCTTATTATACATTTACATGCAGGATAATTATTTTAACGTTAGTGACTGAATTCTCTTAAAATAATAATTATATTTAAGAAGATTATTTTTAGTAATTTTTAAGGTGACAACTTTATTTTTTGAAATGGTCAAATACATATTTAACTAGCTAATAAAATAAAAAATGATCTAATTAGGAAAAAACTGAATGAAGAAAATTTTTGAACCTTTTTTTTATTTATTTAGAATCTTTTTTTTTTCAATTTTTTTAAAATATTTATGTATTTTCATTTATATTATAAAATCATTTTAAATATAGGCTTATCCCTATTATTAATGACAACATACATATTAAACTAACTTAGAAAATAGAAAATGATTAATCAAAAACTTAATTAAATAACTTCGGAAGTTATTCTTATTTTCATATCCAAAAGTTGTTATCGACCTTAATTAGATTAACTTTCTTAACTTAATTTTCTATTGTGTAAGCTAGTTTAATACTATTTAAGAAAATAATGCTGACACCTCTTTAAGATAAATGATATGAAACTAAAAATTATTTTTTAACTGATTTTAATGAAAAAAAATATGTAACTAACAAATACCGAAAAATAATATTTCAAAAAAGCTAATATTTTAAGAGAAATTGAGTGGCTAGTGTTAAAATAATCTCTCTGTATATTCAAATAATTTTAGAAATTATAACTTAAAAAAGTTGATTTTATTTTACTCTTGTATTTACAAGAAACCTATTGTACTAAATGTCATAAGTTTTGGGTTGTTTGACAACAAGCGACCAATGATTTTTTTCTATTTTGTATTATAGTTAAAATTTTATATTTTTATTTAAATACTCTGATAACATGGCAAATAATACATTTGTACAGAAGATTTCAAAATGAACAAAAGTAAATAATACCATAATATTCAAAGAGATTTTTTTTTATGAATTTGTATTTTTTGGAAACATAAGATGTTATTTTATAATTTACATTTTAATAATTAAATTAAAGTTCAAATAAATGATTTGGGATTAAAATAAATCATTTAGTTGAAAATTAGTTGCATTACATCTTATGTATAAAAAAATCTAAAAGTTGAACGTTAATTCATATTAATGACAGCCTCGGGCAATAAATGTGAACAACTTTTTAACGTTGAAGCAATACACAAGTTTCAGTTATCAAATTAAAGCAGTGAAAGTTTTGCTGTGAATATTACAAATAAATTTTTATTAAAACTTTTTTGTCCTGAAAAATAGAGTATGTACATAAATTAATAGTGTATTAAATGTTTTTCATAGTATAAGTTGAGCGTTTGTAATAATTTTAAAAAGTAATAAGCATTATACCTTTAGAATATTGAATATCTAAATTCAAAGACTCGCATGTTACAATTTTTATTATATGTGGTAATATTGTAAGTGATATTTTTTTGACGAATAATTTCTTATAATTTCTTATAATATAATATAATACGGCATATAATATATGTTATTTTTCCTATTTAAAATTAAAAATTATTTTAAAACATTTTTAAAATTAAATTTTCTGGGAAAATAAGTAAGGCTTATAGTTAAAATACAAATACAAAAATAAAAAAGAGAAAACAATTTTTCGAGTTTTTTCCAAAAGATTTTTCTAAATAAAATTACCTTAACCATTAAAACAATATTACAATTGTAGTCTGTACAGAAAAAAAGTCAAAATAAACTATCTTTTAGTTGATTAATAAAAACTATTTATCGTTAATATAGGAATATTCCGGTTTATTATTAATTATTAATATAATTTAATATATATTAAAATAATTTATTATTTAATAAAATGGTAAACTTTGTGTTATTTTTATATCAAATACATTTTGATGTTAATATTTTAAAATAAATAAATAACTGCTTAATCTTAGTTTTTCCTAAAAATATTAATTTTGCAAGATACTATATTACAGCTGTA
Source organism: Daktulosphaira vitifoliae (assembly GCF_025091365.1). NCBI lineage: Eukaryota > Metazoa > Arthropoda > Insecta > Hemiptera > Phylloxeridae > Daktulosphaira > Daktulosphaira vitifoliae. The sequence goes on from NW_026099574.1 coordinate 42,502,984, forward strand.
TATATTTATAATAAGTTGGTTTGTTTCAGACAACCCACTATTCCCAACCAAATAGAACGACCAACAATATTTATAGTGACTCTCAAATGGTAGTTTTCAGTTACTGTTAGTGAATTCCTTGGACCATCTTTCAAATAGTACTTCAGTAGGGTAACAGACTAGGAAGGATTACAATGATTTTGGATAATAGAAATTAACATTATAACGTTCATTCTACCAACCAAAATCCCGGAACTCATATAATCATCATATAGAACTAATGGTATTCATTGTAAATATGAGTGGTAAAGTCGACATTGGTTCTATAAACTGTTTCGCTTAAAAATGTAAATATACGTGTATTTTTATGAGTGCTTTAAAGAGAAAAATGAAGGAGAGCCGGGTTAAAAAAATCCTTTAAGCACTTCCTCCGCGGAGTTGCATCATTCTTATCATTTCGTATATCTGGTTACGGTTAAATGGATTCGCATTCATTGTAGTTCACCATCCTCTACGTTAATCTCTAGACTGCCAGTTCTTTCACTATAACCCTGCGCCTCTATCGTTATAGTAACAACCTCCACCTCGTGACACTCTTATCTGCCATTTTTAAGACTTAACCGCGTTAAGCCTCCTTTGCGAATTTATTTACCACCTTTTCTACCATCGAATATAGTAGATTTAGAAACGATATTGCTGCTGAAGGAATTAATTGTGCTGCAAGTTTAATTTATTTTAACGCTTTACAAATTAGCAAGCAGGTAGATGGCAACAAAAAGAAGATAAGTAAACGTCTTCTTGTTTTTTCATTAGAACAAAGAAGAGTTGATAGATAGTTGTTGTCCAGTGTCGCAAATTCTTATAGAAATCAAGAATACCTAATCCAGAGACAACACGCTAAGAGAAAGATTTTATAGGCAAAAATGTTCATATTAGGATGTAACTTTTAGCTTCATGCGTAACTGAGAAGCAATTGGTTTTACTCTGCCGAGTTTATTTTTGTGTTTGTAATCTAAATTAATCAAATTTTATTCAATTGGACTGAGTTTGCCCAACTATACTTCTAAAGACCATAAATTGAATCTTTTTAAAGCTATAGTCATCATAATTTTGAAAAATTCCCCTCTATCTTTGTAATAAAGGAAAATATCCTAAACAAATACAATTGTTACAAAATAGCCCATATTAATATTTAAGTTTTTATTTTATTTTATAATATCTATTTGAAAACTAGACAGATTATTGCAAAATTTAATTTGAATTTATTGTTTATTATAAAAGTTCTCAAACAAAATTTGCTATAGTATTTTAGTGTTAAGTAATTATAAAATTTATTAAAATTTTTCACTTAAATTTTTGTTTACAAATTTCATTAATGTCATTTGAATAATTATATAATGCTCATAGATTTATATTTATTTTTGTTTTATAATTGGATATTGTGATAAAGTGTTTTTTAAAGGTTTTTAGAACTTAAATTTTTCATTAAATTGCATAATTTTAAAAATATTTAAATTTTATTAAGATTTTAATTTAAATCGAAATTATGTTAAAGTTATAGTTTTTTTTTATCGGTGCTTACATGTTAATACAATGCAAAAAGGTAAATCTGCTTTTGCTGATATCGAATGTAATAACTCTTTTGAAATATCTTGAAAAATGGTAAAAAGAGACTGCAGTAGATTGTATATTGTATTTAAACGAATGTCATTATATAAAATCAAGTCGTGCGAAAAGTTTGCATGGCAAAACTACGGCTGTTCTTTGAACCTTATAAAAGTAATTGAAAAGCCATACAACTATAGCTCTTGGCTACTAAGCAAATGGTTTAGTTTATACAAATAGTGTGGTTGGTTTGCCGGCTAAGAGACTTTTTAATTATGTTTTCAATAAATAATATTAATAAAAGCGCTATGAACTGGTGAACGAAAATTAATCTTATTGGTAAACACAAAAGACGGTTAGAAAGAAACTATTAGGTTTTGTACGATGAATATTATTTGTGAACCGTTTCGAATCCAATTCTACCAGACACAGTACGTGCTTTATGAGCTGTGACTTCAAAGAGGTTTTGCACGACAAAACTTTCCGCTTCTCGAACGATTGTCAAACGTATTATCAAAACTTTAAGTCTACTTTGTCAGCAGTTTCGATGAGTCGTTACTAGAGGTGAGGCAAACAGTGCCGTGGTTTATGAGTAAAATCATTAAAATGGTAGCTTTTGATTAGCATCCGAAGGTTTTTATTACCGAGGCTTTCTACTGCTTAACATTAGAAACTATACAAATTAGTTGATTGCTCATTGAAGCTAGAATAATACGCTATTTTCACATATGTCAAATTATACATGAGTACAAGAGGATTCCATCTCTGATATTTCCACCTCTTGTAGTGAACGGTTATTAGCTTACAAGTTTATCTTACTTTTGGTAGCAATAAAGTTTTACACAAAGCAGTTATTTGCGCGATAAACGAATTGTTATGATGTTGTATCCATTGATGGTCATAAATAAAAATGTTTAATAACAATTTACTAGTTTTTGAACTCAATACGTTGTAAGCTTTGAATGGAATGTTAGAGCAAACGGTTGGGCGTAACATTGACAAATCTAAACTATTATATTACACGGCAAATACAAACTTGAACAATAAAATAAACGTGTGCAGTCCATAAAAGTCTTATCTACACTCTATATTCGACAAAGTCAAGCTATAGAAAATAATCAATGTCAAACGAAATCCCGTAAATACGGTGACCAATGGAATGAGAACATATGATGGTAACTAAAACTGGCATTATTTATTTCCAATAATGTAAAATTAAGATGAAGTCTGACGTGAAGAGTATTAACTATTTTTGTTAACGTCATATTTAGTACCGAAAAATAAGTTTGTTTTGTTTTTAACTCATTTAAATTGTGTCAGTTACTAAACAAATTGTTGTGACAATATATTTTTTTGTTTTAAATTTTAGTGATTAGTAAATAATTGTATTTGCATTAATCTAATCTAGTTAAAAAAGTATAAATTAAATGTAAATTATATTTTAATTAAATAGAATAAGCAATTTTATTTGTTCTATTGCACTTGCTTGAAATAAAGGGAATTTACGTTATCTAATACCTGAATGTTTGAAGAAAATAAAAGGTTAATACATGAAACTCAGAGGTCGAATAGATTTCTATCACCTCTTTCAAATGCGTTAAGGATAAATAAATACTTATAACCCTTTTAACCTTCACTGTGTAGAATGCTCTCAAAGCAAGCCGAGGGAGTGATTTTGTTTTGTGAAAAATAAACATCTATTGGTAGCTAACACTCAATAAGTGTATTTGCTATTTGCAGTATCTTTTTAAAATGAAGTCTTTCTAAAGAAAATTCTTTGTGCATTGAACACATGAAAAGTAAACATAATTCTGTTACAGCTCATTCATCCGTATCATTACATTATATATTTTATATAAAAATGCAACTACATAAAATAATATCAAGAATAAAGAAATTTTCGGATCTTATCATGAAAAATACTCAAAGTTTGCAAAAAATAACTTTATTATAATAATTTAATCTAAGTTGCATCTTCACAGATTTCTAATTTCTTCAACTACTTTAAAAGAATTATTTAATATATGAATTATAATGTAAAAGTAATATTATCATTTTAGTTAGGACAAAATTAAAAACCCAGCACAGGGGGGTCGCGGCAAAGTGGTGACGTGACATAGTTGGATCAAGTATAATGATATCTGATAGTGATTAAAATCACTATCAAAAATAAACGCTTCGATGCAAATCTTTAGATAGTGTTTAATTTTAAAAAAATTGGTGTTTTATTCCAAAAGCTACTTGATCTGCTGGTTCCTTATTAATATCTCGATTAAGATAAAGTATGTCGAATGAAAAAGGGTTTATTAAAAAATATTATTTCTCATAAAAAAATTGTGTGGATCCATAAACTTTTCAATAAGTTATAGCATTATAAAGTTAAAT
>NW_026099574.1:42508193-42582524 GCF_025091365.1 Daktulosphaira vitifoliae
AAAAAAAAAAAAAAAAAAAAAAAAAACACATCATAGTAAAACCAATACCTTCTCAGCTTCGCATCGAAGCTAAAATTTATCCTAACTAAAATATGTACTAGTATAACATTTATATATTTAAGTTTAAGAATAAACGAAAAATAAGTTCAGTACCGTCAGATAAATACAACATTAATTTTAAAGTCTTCTCTTTTTTTAATATAAAACACTTGTTAAAAATAGTGTTTATTACGAAAATTTGAAAATAATCAATTTCATCAATGAAACTTTTATTATAGGAGTGTCATTGTGATGGTAAAACGAAAAATTCACTAAATAGTGTTTCAGCGTTACAATTTATTCGATTTTAACTCGAGAATTGTCATTACTCAACTTTCATGTTATTATAAATGGAAAAAGCCGACATTTACAGTAATTCCAATGTCGTCTAAATATAAATAACCTTTAAAAAAAAAGAAAAGTATGACATTTAAAACAAGAAAAACGATGCTTACGTTTAAGAATTGACCGATTCTTTGTAAATGTGTTCTGTCAGTTTACAACAGCCGACTGTGCATAAACGAATAAATCAGATTTCCCCTTTTGTTTAAAAACAACCGCTTAGTATTCCGAATAATATCTGCATAATGTATGTAGTTTTTTACTGACGTTATTCTAAGGGTGATATGAATAAATAGGCGAAAAAGTTTCATTGATAAACTCGTAGAATTATTATTTTTTGGTAATATCACACTAAAATATTGTGAAGTTTTTCAAAATATAACTAAACAGTACTCTTAAATTAACATCAAGAATAGTTTAGAACAAAAAATAAAAGAAGTATTTGATAAATTTGACAATNAAAATATTGTGAAGTTTTTCAAAATATAACTAAACAGTACTCTTAAATTAACATCAAGAATAGTTTAGAACAAAAAATAAAAAAGTATTTGATAAATTTGACACTAAACTTATAATGAAAAAGATTAGTACTGATATGAAAAATAAAACTATATACAAATTTAAAATTTTATATTTAGTTGGATTACTTCAGCATAGTAAAATAGTTGAGATTAATTTTATCAACGCCTAATGAATTATAGCGTTCTTGGTAATTATACATTACTAATGTAAAATTAGCGTATCTTTTATGTACTCTAGGGAGTCAGACAACTTAAACCCCTTTTTGATCACTACGGGTTAGATAGCATAATATTAACTTCAACGACATTTGTATGACTTCTTGGCTACAAACCAATTAGAAAATTGGGTTTCCAATCAAACAATTTTGAAATGCATGCCAACAATTTTTCTTGATACCAAGGCGTCAAAAATAATAAAGTAATTGTTTTTTTTCTCAGCTGAGTAGTAAACATAACAGTCTTGACAGCTATTATCATTATTGCTTCTCTCAAATAGAAATGAAATTGCTTTTTTTTCTACATTTGTCGATTGTGATCTGTTAATTTCAATAGGAAATAACAATCAATAGTTAATAGGACATTTTTGTTTGTGTGGTTTATTCAGTTGCACTATTTCAAATTATAATTATTTAATACTTGAAATATGTTTTTGTGTTTAACTAATATTTTGTGGTTTTAATCAAAAAGAGTTTGTTGGACAAGATTTTTATATCATTTAATTTGTTCTTGATTTAATTTTAATAATAAATTATTGATACTGATTAAAACAAATTCCGTTAAATGAAATAAAAAATTTTATATTGTTTATTATAATATGCATAATTTATTAAATAGAAATAAATAAACATAGCTTATTCTAATTATGTATAAATAAATTAGTAATTGCTAGTTTTGGCTACAAGTCATTTCCAGATTACTGTATAAATAAATATAATAATAAAAGTCACGCGAATATCTCTCAAATGATAAACGATAGAAAAATATCATGATTGTAATATCTTTGAGTATGTAAATTTGGTAACGTAAAAAACAGTTAAATATATATATTTTTTATTAAAATAAAAAGTTATTGGGAATATTAAAATATATTATTATATGTATTACTTTTAATTTCATTATAAATTTTTAATTCATCTAATGCAGTTTTTATGTATATATATTTTTTATTATTTAATACATCTATGTTTTTAGTTATTTCATAACCAATATTGAGATTATCTAATTTATTTTTTCAATACTTTGATTGGAAATTTGTTTTGTTTAAATTAATTTCGGCAATGTGTTTTTTATATCTAGTTTTAAATATACCTTTTATTATTCTATACTGAAAATAAAACATAATAATCAATTTGAATTTAGTCTTATTTCAAAAAATAAATCTATTTTGAAGTTTTAAATACTTCTGATTATTGATTGGAAATAATTTTGATTAATAATTGTGTTAGTGGTAGTATTGATTTCATTGATTAGATAGGGTCTGTTTTATTTTTCATTATTTCAACTTATAGAATATTCAAAGTTTCTAAATTAGATATTGAAGTAAATAAGTCTTTTATGTCAGAAAAAATCATTTTACTACAATATGGGAGTTAGTGTTATTTTATTTTTCTATAAAGTCATGCGTGTTCTTCATCATTGTACTATTATTAAATTTCACGTTTTATTTAATCATTTTATTTAAGTATACTACTCATTTATAAATAGGTCTGGCTTAGTAGGTAGAAACGTATGTTTTGGCGCATGAAGTCCATTGTTCAATGCCCAGTATGTCAATGAGATTTTTTTTGTGATTTTTTCGTTTTGCGATATCTGGTCTCTGGTGCATGTCGGCGACTATCCCGTCCCGTTTATCATTATCCTATCAGTTAAATGAACTAATCAACGAGAAAAAAATATTTTAATTTAGATTGAAGATAACTATTAGAAATATTAACAAAATATACCATTTAAGTAATTAAAAAGAAATCTGATCTTCAAGTAAAGTATTGAATATTTATTAAGTTATTAATTTGCTTGTTATATATAGTTATTAGATTTTCATCTAAATCGTTAATGTTATTTCTATTTATGAATTCATATGTTTTGTTATTGATATTTGTGGTGTAATCAATTACTATACCATTGGGTTTATCAGCCAATAAATTCTCAGCTTTTTTTTTTTTTTTTTTTTTTTTTTTTTTATTTTAAAAGTTTTTGGGCAATCTTATTAGCTGTATTTATTTGTTCTAGAATATTGTAATTTTTTTTTTGATTTTATATTTGTTGTTAAAATAAAGTATTTTTGGAGTTTCTATGATGTTATGTCTAGTGCTGTTTAGGTTATTAAATTGTGTGTAATAAATAACAGATTGACATTGGCTATTTCTTTTTTAATAGTGTTAAACTTAGTGACTTTGATAAATATTATATTTATTACCTATATTTAGTAAGTTAATTTCGTTTTTGATCAATTTAATGTTATTCAAGTAATATAAGGTTGGAAATTGTATGTAGAGTTATTCTTTCTGTATAAATACTATAATTAATCTATAAAATAAAATATTTATATTCGACATATTATGATTCCATTTGATTTGAACATCTGTAACATAAACTGTTTCGGAAATATTTGTTTAGTTTTTAATCAAACACACCAATAACTGTTATTAAGCTATAACTCTTATTATATTACACAACTAATTGAATAGTCGTTATTAATACGATTCAGTTATATTATTGTCGCTTTTTCAAGCGATAATAACTTCAATGAAAAAATTTATATCTACAATCAATATTTCTTCTTCTTTTTTGCCTTTATCCAAAATATTTGGGGTCGGCCACCTTAATCCTAAACTTCCACTTAACACGATATCCCACATCAGCTGTCCTCATATCCCATTTAATAACATCCCTCCATCTTTTTTGATGTTCCTCTGCCTCTTCTTCCTTCAAAATTCATTCCATAACTCTTCTCGTAGCTTCCGAATCCTCTCTTCTCATAATATGATCAAACCCTCTAAGTCTATTTTCTCTCATTTTATCCACAATTGATGCTACTTCTATACTCCCTCTTATATGTTTTTTCCTTATCTTACCTTCATTAGTCACTACACTCATTCATTTAAGCATTTTTATTTCTGATACACATCTTTTCTGCTCTATTTTCTAGTCAAACACCCAACACTCTGAACCATACATCATAGCTGATCTCATTACAGTCATATAGTACTTACCTTTCAGTCTCATTGGAATTCTCTTATCCCATAACAAACCAGACGTTTCTATCCATTTTACCCATCCGCACTTAATCCTATGTTTTACATCCTCGTCAATACCAGTGTACTTTTTGTTCCTAAATACTTTAAACTTTCTACTTCTCCTATCACACTTATTGTCACTAATCTCCTTATTTTATATACCTCGTGTTTTCCTTTGTCAAATTCGTAACTTTATATACTCTATTTTACTCATATTTATTTTTGATTCATTTCCTTCAAGAGCTGATTTTCACACGCCTAGCGTTTAATGANATTTCCTTCAAGAGCTGATTTCCACACGCCTAGCGTTTAATGAATCGTTTTCCTATTTCCTCCAATTAACACTATATCGTCAGTGAGCAACATGTACCATGGTATCTCTCATTGTATTTCTCTTGTAATTTCACCTAACACTATAAGAAATAAGTAAGGACTTAAATCAGAACCTTGGTGCACTTCTACTCTTATTCTTATATTTTTCTTTTACTCCACCCATACTTTTTTCCTGGTACAAGCGCTATCATACATAACTTCTGTTATGTTAATGTACCATTTCGGGACTTTTTTCTCATTATTATCCACTTTAAAACCTTTCTCGTTATTCTATCATATGCTTTATCTAAATCTATAAATACCATACACAGCTTTTTTTTTATTTTCCTTATACTTTTCTATTAATTGTCTCACACAAAATATTGGCTCCATTGTTGACTTCCTAGGCAATAAAACAAACTGATTATTTGTTATCAATGTTTCTTCTCTTATTCTTTTATCTAATATCTTTTCCCAAATCTTCATACTATGACTCATAAGCTTTATATCTCTATAATTTCTACACTTCTATATGTTTCCTTTGCCTTTAAATATCGAAACTACAATACTATTCCTCCATTCTTTGAGCATTTTCCTTTCTATTATAATATTATTAAAGAGATCCTTCAACCAACATTGCCTAATATTTTCTATACTTCTATAAGTACTTCATTTGGTACGACTACTTTATTCTATTTCATTGATGCCACAGTCTACCATACTTTTTTCTCACTAATTAATATTTCCATATTTCCTGAAATTCTACCTCACTAAAAATCTCCTTTGCAGTATTATTTACCCATCTATCAAATCTATTATACGCATCATTTATGTCTTCCTCGACATTCAACACTGTTCACACTTTTATCGTCTTTAAAAACTCTTTTTCTTTTTCCCCTTTCAATTCCCTTGCTAACTAAAGCAAGATCTTATGATACTGTGAAATCCAGGATTCTTTTTCCAGCCTCATTATTAGCACTAAAACTATACCTTCCATGTACTCTTTCATATACTCTTTCATATACTCTCCTTTCATTACCAACTCGTCCATTTATGTCTCCATTCAACACCACATTTTCATTGCTAGGTATTCCTTGCATCACCACATCTATCTCTCTCCAAAATACTTCTTTGTCTATTTCATCACATCATAATTATGGTGCATAGATACTTATTACATTCAACACTTTTTCCTCAAAAATTAATTTTACGACTATAATTCTGTCACTATTCCTAACTACTTCTACTACTTTACTTTTCATCTCTTTATTATTATTATCCCTACACTATTCTTTTTATTGGTCTTAATGATTATATAATTTTATAACCCTCGGCCATTTTTATTGTTTTCTCTCTCTTCCACTTAGTTTTCTGTACACAATAAATATTAACTTTACTCTTCTTCAATACTTCTACTAATTTTCAACTTTTACCAGTTAATGTACCAATATTCCGCATACCTATTTTTACTTTATATCAATCTTTTTCCTTTATACTCCCTTATATTTTCCCCTAAATATTATGATTGTTTTATCCTTTTCTTAATAACATACCGTATAATAAATGCAAAAAGTTAAAAATTTTATAAATTTTAAAATACTGTAGTAATTTATTTACTCAATATTAACGAGTATTTACTTTATCCAATTGTTTCTAAAATTTTGATTTACAAATGGCTATTATGATATTTTTATTAATATATCATAAAAATTTATGTAAATTTTATATATTATATAAAATTAGAAAATAATATTTATTATATTATTATTGGAGTCCAAAAGTGTGTTAATTAATTAAAAATATATCGAAAAATTTATAGATGAATCAAAAATGATTAAAATTGTCAAAACAAGCTGAACCACACTTTAAGTGTATAAAAATACTTTGTGGTAATTAAGCATTCTAAAATATATTGAACAAAAAATAAATTTGATTGCCTGTAAACTTGAAAATGTATAAAAGTAAATTTTCTAGAGTTTTAAAACGTACTAGAGTACGTTAAGGTAGATTCAGTCACATCAATATTGGTGCATATATGACTTTAATATACATACATAATATGTCAAAGTTCATGTACAACGACACAAAAAAAGAATTTTTTGTAAAAAATATTTAGTATGAATTGTTTATTTCTGAATATTGATGTAAACAGAATAAAATCAAAAATATTGACAATCACTGACTAGTTTGGTATAATTTTGTAATTAGGTATTTGTGGTTCAGTAAATTATATATAATGGTTTACTATAAAGTATGCAATTTAGTTAATTTATACAGAATATTAACAATTTAATAATTTTGTATCTACGAGAAGTACAAAATATATTTAATCCCTTAAGTTTATTAATTAAAACTCGATTTAACTTAAACTTAAAGTAAACCTAAAAATATAATATTTATTTTACAGTTATTATGTATATATAATTTGTATATATTATACAAATTTATTTGGTAAAAATGGACTTTAATATTTGGCTTTTATATAGACTAAAACATTGATTTTATATAAAAAAAATTTTTTTTGAAACTAATATATGATCATTTATTTTATTCGCTTTCAATTTTATTCACAACAAATATTGGCGCCTTACCATAATATAATATTTCAGATTTACATTATACAAAGAAATGTAAAATTCATACATTGCTTCGCAGAGAGTGCTAAGAGAAATCTTAATGGAAATTTAATGACACGATGAAGTATTATCTTGATCGAGCTACACATTTTGATATTAGATTAAAATTTTTTTAAATGTAAAAGAAACATTGATAAAAATAGTACATAAATCTAATATTTATATGCTAATAATTTATTCTATATTATATTTGATTGATTTCATCATATTGGATTATATTTAATGATAAATGTAAAGTCGGAATGTTGTTTCCATAGATCATAAACCATTATAATCTAATTTTGCTATATTAATCCAGTTTTAATTTTTCTTTAATTTTAATATCTTTTTTGATTTGTATTAACAAGAATTATATTATGTGAAAAACAATTTATTAATTTTCATTAATATTCAACATTTTAATGATATAAAACTAACTCATGAAAAATATTAAACTATAATACCTGAATTTAAAACAATCATAAAAACTATTAAAAGGCATCCGACGATAGCCGCTGGGTGCCTTGGCCGAGGCTCCATTCGCTTGGTAATAAAGCAATACGTTAGATGTGTTTATTTGACTTAAGTACAACGTAATTTTTGATTCAAATATTTCACTGTATCACTATTATTACTGAAAATATTTAACAAGGTTCAATTGCACTACTATAAAAACATTAGATAATTTATGTAAAATAAACTATAGATCATTGAAGTCGCGACCGGTTATAAACAGTAACAATGAAAGCTTACTAAAGGCATGCGATCTATTTGGCGGCAAATGTGGTACTGCTGCCGGCATCCGTTAGGATGAAATTCGCAATGGAGATCTTTTGAATGTGTGTTAGTTTAGGTACAGCGCTGTGCAGCCGACGGAAAGCGTCGTCACTTAAATGTATACGATAAGGGAACTAAGCAAAGAGACAGTGTCATGTCGTCATGCATAGCTGTAAAGTCCACAACTAAAATTACGTAGTTTTTTAGGGTACTCTGATTATTAGTATACCTTTATATGAGACATAAACTATTTTCTTTTTTTATGTAGATAAATTTTCTGTTTAAGTATTCATTTCACGAAACATGGTTAAGTTTGAACTTTCAGTATTATAAAATATAAACAAATAAGCAAAAAAAAAAAACAAATAAAAAGTCAATTAAAATTGTAAACGGATTAAATAAAATAAAATTAATAGTATAAACACTCACTGTAGTGTTGATGGTCAATTTTTCACTGTTTAAATGTTACAGTATGTGATTCTATTAAATGTTTTATGTTTTTTTGATTTTGTAGAATTAAAAATATAAAATCATTAAAATAATATTATTATAATTTTATTTATTATTATTATTTTTTTTTAAATTTTTATTCTTGTATAAATATCTACATATTTAATATTACCTACAATGAAATTTATAAATTCATTATAGGTAATATTACAATAATACAGATAATAAAAATTTTACTTTTGATGATTAACAGCAACAATCTGAAATTAAATTTGATAATTAATATATGACGTACATCTGAATTCAAAATATTTAATGTGAAGCATGAATAATTTTCTGTTTGAAATATTTGGAAATATTATATTTATACTATTTAAGCAATTTAAATATTAATAACATTTATACAATATCTGAAAGACACTACTAAGTTAAACCACTCTCAGAACCTATAATCTAAATTGATATTTATAGTTCCTATTTTAACTCCTATATTATGGTTATATGATCTCGTGTAAAGTTAATATATTACTGAGTATGTCCAGACGTTCCAGTTGTAATTCTAATTAATATGCTCTAATAGACATAGTTAATGAATTAATACACTTAGTATCAAACAATTACCAATGACCGAGAATGTTCTATCATTCAGCATAGAATTTTAATCTACACAATAATAAATAATTTTGTTAAAGCTTGAGTATTTTATGTCAACTCTTTTATAAATAAAAAATTATTGCACAGATTCCCTATTGTACTAATTTTTTTAAGTTAATAAATAATGACCATCGAAATGTACTAAAAACTTTTCCACTCATTTTTTCTTAATATTCAAATGCTAATATCTCAAAAAAAAGTTATCAATCTGTCAAAGTTATATTTAGATCATTTTTTATTTAATAGTAAAAAAAATAAAAAGGTTCCTAAGTAATTTTTGAAAGTTATCTCTAAGATTTACTTTTAGGGATAATTTTTTCTTACAATAAACTGGATATTTACAATGGTTTATAAAATTTAATTAAATTTTATAAACCATTGTAAATATCCTATACGTTTTTAATAAAAAATCATTATTTAATGAAAAATAGGGGGTTTACTTAATAAATCACACTGTATATGATGTATGTAAAATTTAATAAGGATAATTTTTTTTTGAAATAAACAAATTAAAAGCAAGAAAAAAAACTTTAAACTTAGTTAGAGAAGTTGTAGTTTAATATTAAATTTATAACTCAAACGGTAATAATCTAGGATATAGAAATTAAATTAAAGTTAGTTCGATCAAAATGTATTTGTAACTTAAAAATATACATTGTAATTCATTTAATAATATAATTTTTTAAAGATGACACGTAAAATATATACGTCTTTTACTTCTTTAAATGAAATTCTATTCTTAAGTATTTAATCATAATGAAAATTCAATCCAACATATTAGTTGATATCGACAAACATTTACTATGTATATATTTTATGAATGTTTCAGACAAACTGTGGAATTTGGTAGTTTAATAAAATGCTACAATATTACAATCTAACGAAGTTGTATCATATTTCTCAGCTAGTTATATAATCATATAGTACCCTTTGATACTTATTAACCCTAAAGTCGTTTGGCAGTAAGAATCTTCCTTTATAAGTATGATCTCATCTAAATTCCAACAAGTGACATCAACTTAAACAATGGCTAAATAGTTTTCAAAGTTAGCGTATTTTGCCAGATTTCAAAAATGACCAAAGTTTATCACACCGAAAATCACCTGGAATGGTTGGGAAAGACAATTTTATATTGATTGATGCTAATAATTAATATTTTATATAATTTAAGAGTTTTTATTTTATTATTATTCTTGAGATAACACTAAAATGTCCATTTGCATTGCTTATGTCAATAAGTTTTATATTTTTAAATAAGAATTAAAGTAGGTAAAGATTTAATATAAAAGAAAATTCGGAAACATGACTCAATGCGGCCTAATAACAGAGGTGCTGGTCTGTATTTGCATAAAACTTCAACTAATTTTTTATCATTTATAGTGCCACCGTTACCGTCACTCGAGCATTTTAATTAACATCAACATTGTCACAAAATTATTCTATTATTTGCGTTGGGCATCTGCCCGGAATGGTTTTTGCCCCTTATAATTGTGTTAATTTCCACTCGGTAGCTCGAGAAATATTCAAAATCGATCCACTGCATCAAACTCGGATGATAAGATTAGTGTGATTTAAATTTTGACTAAAAATTTGTATAATGATATTCAACTTAATGAAATAAAAAATAAAAGCGTATTTCATATAACGTATTTTATAAAACCGGTTAGTTAAAAACTTTAAATTTTTGATCAAATGTATTGCACATTTATTATGATTTTAGCTATCATATAAAATAGTTGCTAAATTATTAGTCAAAATTAATTTTAGTGTTAAGTTTATTATATTAATTAAGAATTGCATGAATTTGAAAAATTGACAATCATTTCATCAAGCACAAGTAATTTTTAATTTTTAATAGATAAAATTACTTTGTAAAATATTACTTGAATTTTTTTTTATAAAATGCAGCAGTTAAGAAAAACTGATATTAAAAAAAAACATTATAATAATTTAAATCAAACACTACTTAAATAAAAACAGACATAGATTTTTTTTAAATCAATTTTTAAATTGTAAATTATTTGGATATTTAATTTTTTATTTGGTTTCTCTAAATTATTAAAATGAGCTGATAGTAGAACTTTTCATTTTTGAATTTTATGTTTCTTTATATAATTTAACTAATTTTCATTAGTTATATGTTTTTGGTGGTATAAAAACAAACATTTTATACATGTTCAGTTTCAATTGGACTATCAAAACGCAAGTTTAAAGTATCATAGCTGAATTTGACGTTGAGTGTGAGCATAAAACGGAGAGGAAATAAATATCGCATACGAATGTATAATGTAGGATAAAATCGCAGTTTACGGTTTTAGGGTTTTTGGGTTCCTGTTAAAGATTCTGACTTCAATATTTATGCCACCGGTGTTACAATAAATATAAAAACGGGTTAGTTGTAAAATTTTTTGATATTATCATAAAATAAATTTGTACCGCAAATGTGTGCTAGGGGTCCCTATTAAATTTTAAGATTTGTTAGTAATTTTGTATTTAAATAATCTAATTTTAGTCTTTTCCTCCATAATTTTTCAATAGACATAACTCGGAGGTATTTATTTATTGATGCATTTAGTTTTATAGGTAAAAGCTTTATGAATTGATATTTTTATACTAATAAGAGTTTCAAAACATTTATTTTATTATTATTTGCAGTTTTTCGCGTCTACGACCAGTTATAATCAAATCAAATTTTAAGATTTTTATTATTTCCAGTATTATTTTTTTAATATTAAGTTATCTGTATGATAATGGTTTACACATGATTTCATTGTTAATTAAAATCAATACACAAAATAGAACAGATCTAACTGACAACTCATATAACATATGATCTACATAATATTTTATAATTTTTTTTTAATCAACTTTTACAATATAAACATTTTGCTTTAATTTAAAATTAATTAAAAATATATAATATATATTATGTAAATCATAAGTTATATGAGTTAGATTAGATCTGTTCCACTATGTATATATATATATGTTTTATTAAATTTAATATATCGACTGATTAATTATTGTTAATATTAAAGTTAATTATTATTATTAAAAACATAACAAAATTTCATGAAAATTTGTAATCCACGATAGTTGAATAAATTAATAAATTAAGTTACTGATATTTTAAGTTATATTTAAGGTAACCTAAATGGAAAAATACTTACATTTTACTGAAAGTCTCCTGTTTTATAGATTCAATAGTGATAAATAATTATGTGAAAAATTACAATTATTTTACAGTTCTATTTCATAATTTTTAATAGAAATATCCTAACTTTTTTAAGCTTATGATTTTTTTAATGAAATTTTTTATCTGTCACTATTAAGACAGCATGTAATAGTAAATCATTGAAATACCTCTACATTTGAAATCAGTAGAGTGTTTAGGAATTTGTCATTGAGGAGAATATACCAGACCGGATAAATGTTTATGCAGATTGGGGTTTTGTAAATATTATTCACAGTTCTCGATTTAGTAGGTACATGCTATATTTTATATTAATGTAAAATAATATTTTAATTCCTTAAAATTTAACTTTAAATTTATTCAATGAATATCTGATTAGATTAGAAGTATCTTTCTTTAATACAAACTGAATAACATTTTATTAATTAAAACTTTTGAAATTCAACATTTTTGTATGTTTTTATTGTGACCATTTAAAAATAATTATCAATATTTGATAAAGATTAGATTAGGCTTTATCTAGTTTATTTTTTGTGCGCAATAGCATTACACGAGGTTTACATTTTTAATATTTTTTTATATTAAATAACTATATAAATCTGTAATGAAATATAACATGTAAAATAAAGAGTACAACTAAAATACTGAACATTTAATAGAAAATGTTTTTGAACACGTCAATAACAAAACTGTCAATTGAAGTTAATTTTTTAAATTTGTAAAAAAGAATCTTTGTTTCTTACACTAAAACTTTTAGCTTTTTTTAAGTTTTCTAACTTATTTGAATCTGATACCACTCCGACTACAAATCACAAATACTATTTACATTGTTGTCAAAGAATAACTTTTTAAAAGACGTACAAATTATTTCACATTGCAGTAGTTTTGCTTATGTACGCTTATTTAGAAGATATCTAAATAGGCTCATTGTGATAAGTTTTCAATAATAGTCCTAAGTGGTTAAATTAATCTAATAAGCCTAATTTTTGAAAATATTAATTAATGAGTAATAAAACTGCGATAAATTCCCAATTAAACTTTTTGTATTGGTGTAACGTAACGAAAAATTAAAAATAAGTAAATGTTTTTCCGACACAACTTAGCTAAAAATAACATTTACATAACCAAAATACATAATTACTAAAGCAATTTAAAAATTAAATTACATAAAATCCAATTGAAATTCAGCAAGTTAACAAAATTGACCAGTACTATCCAAAATTGAACTATTGCTGTATATTTTAATCAAATTTTAAATTTTTAACGCGCAATGAAAATCTTAATATATTGATTAAATATATCAAGTATATTAACTTACTCAATATATATATATATATATATTAAGTATCGAAATACTGAACGAATTTCTTTTGAGGACTTACAAAACGTTCCATAGTTATAAATCTACATTAAAAACGACTTTTTTTACTTTTAAGTCAAATAATTTTGTAAATTCACCTAAAATTTTCTAATTGATAATGTTTTCCTAAAAGAACTATTCGGTATTTGTTTATATTATTGTGTTAGGCACGTATAAGAATAGGAACACAATAGTCAGTTAAATTATTGTGCTTCCTTTATTTTTTCCACTTCGGTACATACCTACTTAAAAAGTGATTTAAAGTGGTGACGTTTTATACGGTCTTTTTATTGCTTTTTTTTTATTTTATTCTTCATGACCTAACTTTAAACGATTTTTGCGATTCTCTCTGTCTTTTTAACTTCTTTTCGCGGCTTGACACGATAACACGATATCTACTTTTGGGAGTTATAATTTTAAGTTTTTATCACATTTCAGCTAAACAAACCAAATACTATTTAGAGGTTGTTCATCCGTAAACGCCTAACGGAAAACGTTGTTTTCAGCGGTTGTTATATTTTCTTGTTGATAAAAACCTCAAGTCCATTAAATCTCGTGTTAAAATAAAAATACAAATGATTACACGACTACTAAATTTTGTCCTTAAAACTTTAAAAAGAACAATGATTTTCTAGTAAAATAAAATAAAAAAAATATGCATATAAACATAAATCTCAGTAAGAATTTTTCAAACATTCAATTTTCCTTGGGCTAAACATCTTTTTTCGTCGACAGATGTTTAGTCGGAAATTAAAAAAAAACGATTTTTTGTATTTATCACAGCGTATACTTCCATAAAATTTCCTAAAAAGTAATCAGCGGATTTTACATATTAGAAATACAACAATAAGCTTCAATGTCAGTATTTTAGAGTATTTTCAGGTTTTATATACTAAATAAGCTTTGTCTATTTTTAACACAATTTCGTATGAACAAACTACGATATTTAATGCGAATAAATCGATATCAAGATAATAATTTATTACAAAGATTTATTACGAAGATAATTAATTACAAAGCATATGATTAGCAGGATCAAAAAAAAATATTAAACATTGATTTCATAGAAAATGGTAAATACGTTTTTATTCGACGATTTTTTTTTTGAAGGATACACAATTTTGAATGAAGTTCTCAGTGTCTAAATATTTCTTACCGTTTATCACAGTGCAAAGTAAGCTAGGCTTGATTGTTTTTTACCAAAAGAACAAAGAGAAGATAAACAATGTTCAAATGGCCATCAATATTATTATCGAAAACGTGTTCTGATCGGATATATAAGACGGAAGCACCGGATAAAATAGAAGCCCTGTGGGGACTATACACGTGTGGAAGTAAATCGCGGTGGTTCATCGGATCCAATCAGACCACTAGAGATACGCGGCATACATAATATTATAACATCACCGGAAATGAGTTTCGAGCGACAGCAGAATTTGCGACAACAACGTTTTCTGCTGCTTCCGTCCCAATTGAATCACATTATGGCAAATAATCTAACCTTGTAGAAGTTACTAGATTAGTACTAACTTACATGTTTTACGTTAAAGTAGCATTAAGTGGTTGTACATTTGTAGGCAACACCCTAACAAATGCCTTGCTCTGAAAATAATGTTAATGCGGATTGTTGTTTTTAAATGTATTAAGCAATTTTATGATGAAATGTTTTAAGTAACACTAATAGTATTAAGGTAAGCAAATTTTTCTTGTTTTTATTTTAATTTGCATTTGCGACGGAAAAAATTGAATATATTTTTTATTAACAACACTAATATTCAAACAAATTTGAATGAGGTTCACGTCAGTACTTTTTACTCGTTACAGTTCAACATAATTTTACCAAGCAACAAACAACCGTAACGAATTCGGTAAATATTGAGCAAGCAATCATCTTTGTTAGCCATTTCGCGTAGACATAAAAAGAACATAATAAAAAACATTTTTCTTTATAGAAAAGACACTTTTAGGGAATGTAAACACCAAGTGCGACTTGACTCTTATTGGTGACTAAATCACCAGTATAAAAAATTGTCAGTTAACATAACATCGTATGAAAATCATGCGATGATAATCACATCAAAGTGTTTGATGTCCATCTAAATACATGTATTTGAACACCTATTATTTGTCATGATTAATATATGATCATATCATTTTTTATATTGTCCGAAATTCACATGTATGTTAAATTATAATTATTTCCTACTAATTTTTCGATAAATTGAACGAATTAATGATTTCGAGCAGTATTTCTTTCAGACAATTAAACTGTGTTGTGTTGACTCTTATCTGACGACAGTAAGCCGCCGTTTACTGTGATATCAAAATTAAATTTTTCTAATATTTCTTTACTATTTTTTGAATTTTCTTCAGAAGGGTCAGTCCTCCTCCGGGAAAACGCCTGAAATAAACACTGATTTCGAGTGGCAAAAAAATGAATGTACAAAACATTAAATGTTTAAACATAAAGTCATTATAGTATACAGTAACAGTAAGAGGGCGTTTGAAAATTTTGTGAATGACCCTTCACGATTTTAAATCAGTGCCCAGACTGTGCTGGGAATTTAATCATTTTTCTTTTCCTCTCACGTCGAGTATTTTATTTTTTTGTTTTGCACTACAAAATACATATTTTATATCCGGCAACCGTATATCTCTCATTATACATGCGGCCTGCGAAGAAATGTAAATTGTTCCGTATTTTTTTCATCTCATGTACATAGTGCCTTCTTATATTTATTTATTTATATTTTCTACCTTCCTACTCGCCTTGGATGACGGCTTCTTGTCTTGGGAAACCGCATGGGGATTAAACCAAATGGTACCCTTGTGACGAGTCTCGCCTATTTCGGACATGTTTTTTTCAGTTTTTACACAACTCTTGTCTGATGTTTCGAAACCCATTACAGTAGTCGGTTTTAAGTTTTAAAAGTTAATTTAGAAACAAAGGTAATTTAATAAATAGCTAATCATAATAATTTAAAATATATATTTCTTATATTATATACAGTAACTCAGTGTGTGTACAATATTACTCGAATTTGGTTTTATTATCTCATGATTAATGATGATATTTACGCATGTATTATATAAAGAGTAGACTCCATGAAAATGTTTTATCTTTTCTGTTAGGTTTTCTTTTTTTTTTTTACTGAGATTCTATTTAAAACGTGACATAAGAAGCTTACTGTAAATTTACTGAAAATATTTATACAACTTCTAAATAGTGATTAGTGCACTTGACACTTAATCAATAGCTCACTTGACTCCACTAAATCAAAAGTATTGCAAGACCTATTACGTGTATTCCAGATGTTATAGGTCCCTCACGACATAGAAACTTTTTAATATATTTATACAATTTATCTAAATCTGACATAATCATTGGAATTATACAGTTTTGGTATTTTTATTAAATTGGCGGTATTACCATAATAAATATATATTTATCTACTTCGAAATAACTCATTACTTTATGTTATTAATTTTATTGATAAAATTTCAATTTAAAATCGAAATAAATAATTTTTGTAAACGACGCATAAAGAGGTCGATATGGATAAAACTTACATTAAATGTTCCAGAGCAGAAATCAAATGAATAATATAAAATTTATCGTTATTAACTGAACGAGATTAATCTCCTCCTGTTCAATTATTATACGAAAATAATATTGCATTCCAGTGATAGAGATTGCTATGAAAAAAAAAATGTATACAATAAGCCGACATAATGGCGGCAAACAATGAATGACCGCCGGGGAATAAAATATAAAAAGCTTCTAGTTGTATGTGGAAAAAAGTTTGGGTAGCAATAAATTGTTCGATAACCGAGAAGACTATTTTGCGTCAACTTTGTATCATCGTCAAACAATATTAATAATTTATACATATCGTCCATTGAATATAAATTTAAACATACAAACAACGATGGATGACAAAAACTGCATTTGAATCAATGGCGCAGTTTACAAAGTGTTAGATAATATTTTACGGTTTTTACAAAGTATTAAAGTAAACTCATTAAAAAGATCAAAATCACACTTCCGTAACAGTATTAAAGATTAAAGGCTTACAAGATTAAAATGTATCAAGTAGGTTACTGGCATAATCACGGGGGATATGACACCCGTGAAAAAAATAATTACTCGGTGAAGACACACTTTTTTATCGTTTGGAGATTATAGTGAAAATGTTATATAAGTCCAATTACCTAAATACCAAAAATACCTAATCGCGGCACTGCATGAGGTATCGCGCGACGAGTTTTCTATGTAAATATTTTAGACCGGCAGTGGTAATTTGGGACAATTATCAAAATATAATACCAGGTATTTGTTAGACAAATACATGCGATCATATGTCTGGTGTCTGGACAAAGTGTCCAGCAGCGCGTCACGATTGTAATTTTGTCGTGACGTGGTAAAACAGTGTATTGGACATGAGATTACACGAAATAACGATGCTATTTTGTGTGATCTGGTGTCCAGTACGCAACTCTACAAAAGTGGCCACTATACTCGTTTACACTGCATCGCATTCGCCACAACTGACATCGATACTCTTAGTACCAATAACATAAAAATGTCAACGCAATTTTTTGTTTATTGGTGAATCATTGCCCGTTTTTATGACTTGTACCTTACCGTTTTATTGAAAATTTGCAAGGTTGAATTTTTTTAACAGAAATTTATAAGGTAAACGAGCCCACACAACTAATATTGTAGACTGACATTGATATTTCGCGACAAATATGAAAATCTAGTGCTAAGAATTCATAGGGATTAATGTTAGCAATCTTTTCTTCGGGCTCATGTTAGATTTGACAATTACAACTACCGCGTAATTAGTAAGGCCTATATTAAACAATTTTTTATGGTCCCAAAGTACTGATTCCGGTTCTAGTTAAATCATAAAGAAAAAATATATTTTCATGTATTAATGCTGAAATACTAATAATAATAATCAATTAGTTCCATATCAATATTGTATGAAACGAATGATCAAATGCTTTTCACCAAACACTATTGGATGTTTGAACATTCAATGTAAAAAATATGTATATATTTTTTATACATACATAATGGTCCGAAATGGTTTTTGTCAAAAATATATTGGTGGACACAGTCCCTACATTATTTTTACCACTTTACATTGTAACATTGAGTTTACTGGTGATATGAATTTAACGTAAACATTACTTTAGTACACAATTTGTCGGCTTATACGACACTGTGACGCCAGATGTACAAAAATAAAGATTTAAAATGGATACAGATTTTTTTAGAAAGTAAATCTTTTTCAGTGTACCTCCAATATAAAAATCTAAATCTGTATACAAAGTATAAAAAATATATTATGCCTCGTACAAAAGTGATGACTGTCTATGTATGTGAAATAACTCATCTGGGCGATAACGCGAACATTTAACAAAATGTATCTGAAAATATATACAGTTTATTTATTTTTCTTTTATACTTATTGACTTGTAAAACTGATTACCATATAAGCGAGCAAGCCGCACTTTTGAAGCTCTGAATTAAATATAGAATTCAGAATTCTCTTGTCCACATGATTTCTCTTAACTAACCGCGACCCTGTGTTGCCGTCGGCATATTTTTGTGCTTATTGTAAATCCGTCATTTGTGTTAAAAATTTTATTATGTGATATACCCTTGATATCTTCACTGGCATGAATATTAGTCTATTTAAGCGAGATTTTGAATTAGACATTTCTACGCATACTGGATCAGCACTCAAAGTGACTTCAAATAAACGAGTATTAATTCAAATACAAAATAAGCCAATTTGATTTATCACAATTATCAGGAATTAAAAATCAGAGTAAAGAATAATAAACTAATAGATCAATATTCTCTTTAATAATTTTACTAATTTGTTCGCACATAGACACATTATAGAAACTCGAGGGTTGGATTACCGCTCCGTTGCCTCAGGGTTCTATTAAAAGGTCTTACCAATTAAATAGTCTTTATTCCTCAATAAAGGAAATCTACATTTGTTTCTTTATATCTACTTGTCTTTATTGTTCTAACCCTCGGACTCTACGATCTTAATAGAGATAAAAATATAATATTTTAATAAACATGTAAAATCATACGTAAAATTTAAATAACATCATCATCGTGCTAAATTGAAAAACTAAGTAAAACCCTCTATTTACTTTTATTTTGAGTTACTACATGTGTGCCTTTCAAATGCATAGGTAAGCTTATTTCAGCTTTGGTGCTGTATTTTTTCTTTTTAGGAATTGTCACATGGTAGAAAAACAGATAAGTGTATTGTTTTTAAATTTAATATTAAAAGAAATTTCAATGTAAAAAATATCTGTTCAGTAACTATTTAGACAAACGTATCTGACTTATTAAAAAATCTACGCAAATAAGATATAAAACATAATGAAATTACTTAAAAAATAAGAATTAAATTTATAGTAAAAATACCTGTTTTTTTATACATTTTATTTCAGATTTCTGAAATTACTGGTTCTATGTTTCTATTACCACATTATTCTATTTGAACATCTAATCGTAAACACCTGTATAACATAATTTATTTTTTTAATATTCTTACAAAAAAAAAGTTTACATTTAATTAATTAATAATTAAAACGATTTTTTTAATATTTAGTATTTATGTATTATATAGTGTATAATGGACATTTTTTGTCTTTAAGACTTATTTATAGTTATCGCAAAATCTGGACGAATAAGTAATTAAAGTCTTGAATAGTGTTGGAGATTCTGATGGTATCACTGAAATTTTCGACAATTTGACGATTTGACGATTTCCTCTTTTAACTTTTCAATCAAAATAGTTGCTTCAAGAACATTTTCAGCAAAACATAATAATAACATACTAAATTAGAATAAAATTAAAAAAAAAAAAGTGAGATCGTATACGAATCCGCAAATCTGCAAAATACACTGTAGCATTAAGGAAATGTTTGAAATCAAAACAAGGCATCAAAGATACTGATCCAAACTAGGTAAAAAATATGCTGAAACGTTGTGCCAATAAACTAACTGACGCCGTCATCTGTTAGAAACTTCCCAATAATTACCAACTATTATCCTGTAATTAACATTTTATTGGTAATAAAAAAGTATTGAAATCATTTATCGAGATAAAAACTATCTCTCAAGTTAAATAGTTTTGGAATTCATCGCAGACAAATATTATGCCACGGAATTTTTATATACATATATATATATATATATATATTAAATAACCCACTATAGTGTTTGTCATATAATATAGTAACTCGAATAAAGAATAAATTAGGGTAATAATTGATTTAATTATTAAACAATGAATAGGTGTTGGCGAGTAGTCGCCGTTGTTTCGCCAACTAATATTATTCAATACAATATACGAGATCCTTTGTGATTGAGTTACTCTTAAAGAAAATAAATTATTTTTGTCGGGTTACCAGTAAGAGGGTTCATCAAGAACACACCTGAGCATAACTTGCGAATAGTCAGGATCTGCTGGAACACTTACGTTAAAGAATAAAACAAAAAACTAACTATACATTTTTCAGTGTATTATGTTTGAAGCAAGCTCAGCAATAATTATTTCATGAATCTTTAAATAACTTACCTAAGGTTTCGTTTGTGATTCAAAATTTTATTATATGAAGGTGATTAAAGTTGAATAAATTTTAGACTTCACTTGCAGACCTTGATAATCGAGGTGAATATGAATGAGATTGTTTATTCGAGTTGGGCGCGGACGGACTACTGAGTACGATATTTTTAGTAGTTTATTTGGAAACATATTTCAACTATATTATTTTTATGGAAGAACTCGATTATCAAAAGGCACCTCTTGTGATTCTTTATTGATTATATAAAAAGTGTCATAGTATAATGTACAATTAAATACAGTTATGCATCATATAAACATTACGTTGCCATCCGATTGAATGACATATCTACATAGTTTAAAGTACATTAATGTGACTAAATTATAAAAGTTACGTTTTTTTGAATAAAATAGTTGTGCACAATATTGGTTACATATTGTTTGGAATAATTTAAATGTAAAGGTTTATGGATATTACAACAATAATTACTATATGGTATTTGTATTATGACAATTTTATTTTAGTTTAACTGTTGATTGACACTGATTTTTATACGCAACCCAACTATGGGATGCTCAATTATGATTAAAAAACAACATCTCTAGATTACTCAATGGATGACTAAAAAGACGTAGGCTACTTAGAAATCGTTGGTTACACAGGACAGTAATGTTGTTTATAATCGTAATATTATTTTCACAAATTATTAAATTACAAATGTATTAGTATAAAATAATAACCAAAAGGTCAAAGAGCAGACCACATAAATATATAAAAAGGATTTACATAAAATCTCAAAAGGATATTAAATTCGACTTTAACCTTAGGTATATTTAATATTGAGTTGTACTAGAGAAATAGTTACATGTGAATTGATGTAGTAAACTATATTAATTATTATATTAAATATCTCGTAGTTTGAAGTGCGTAAATGGACATATATGTTATATGTCAATAATAGTTAGATTAATAACAAGAGTCATAGCAAACGAATATTTGTTTTACCAGAATAATTAAGGGAAAATATTAATTGTACAATAAATCCACAATAATACCTTAACTGAAGGATTTTAAGTAATAAACAATAAGAGTAAAGTAGGCCGCCAAAAATTAATCGACTAAAATAGTTACTTAAAAAAAAACACGACATTCATAGATCATACAAATTCGTGTGCATAACATTTTTATGTAGGAGCCAAGTAGTAACCTTTTGTTGTCCTTTTATCCTATTTCACATATATCAGAGGTGCTTTTTTATGCATACATACCCTGAGATCCTTTCACTTTAATTCTATTACTGTCAGTGTCCAATAACCCCTGAGACGATACTACAACTACCAGAACCTCTTATTTTTTTACTTATTACAGATTATTTTTTATTTAATTGTTTACTTAAATGGCCTTATCAAAATTAAAGTATTTCTCCTACATTTTCTACGAGTTCATAAAAAACTTTATGTAATTTATTTTATCTTATTTATGGCGTGATCATTGGATTTAAGTATTAAATCGATAAAACAATTATACTCTAGTTTATGTTGATACCAAGCCATTGTAACTATTTTTTCCTAAGACCAATCGACTGTTATATACACTGTTGTATACACTGAGATTTTAATAAGTTTATTCGAATAAATTTAAACTTATGTATTTAAAATTTTTAACTATTTCATCATTTTTAATTACAATCAGTTTATAAAAAATAATTAATACATTTTCGACAAATAACAATACAATATTTTTTTTATGAATTGGAATTTTAAAATTAAATTTTGACGAAATTTCGCTAGTTATTGATTATACTAAGTTGAAAATTCTCTTATAAGAAAATATATAATAAAAATATATATTTAGACAAATCATTATAGAATATTTTGTTTATGTTTCGTTGTTACATTTAACTTGTTATACTATTCATAGGTTTTATCGGAAAACATTGAAAAACACTCAAAAAATGATGACATAAGCGTGTTATTTTTTAACTTATCGTTGAGTTTTCTATTTTGTTTCAGTCTCTCAGGAATAGAAATAAATGAGCAGTTGACGAATAGAACGTGGAAGAGGGTTACATACATTGCCACCACATACAACGAGCATAAAAGTCATGGGAGATCTATGATGGAGTGGAAAAATTGAACTACTATAAGAGGAGGACATGCGCATCCGACCTAAAGGGGTGATATATAGACGATTATAAGCAACGATAAACAATTCGAATGAAAGATGTCCGATATCGAAAAAGCGGCCGACAGTATCTTAGGAAATTTATGGGCTGACTTTAAAGCGGATATAGAGTCTTTATTAAACGTCAAAAGACTGAACATTGAAACTGTACGGTTTACAAGCCAAGCCACCAGAAAAGTAAGCGATGAAATTTAATCCATTGGCAAGCCACTAAATGATCTGCAAGAACGTTTATCAACGTTGGTCATTACATACTGATTATAGTTATTATAGAAAAAACAACTCACAAAATTCCTCCATAATACATTTAGTGATTGTGAAGGTTTTCAATATTATTCTCTCTTAACATATCTAAAAAATGAATTCAAACTTGCATTTGCATAAAACTTTTTTCATGTTAATATACTAACATTCATTTAAAGTGTACCGGAATTCGTGTGAAAAAAAGACGCATTTACAGTATTAGAATTCACGACTCAAGACGTCGTAAAGACAAATCTTATCACTAGGTCTCTGTGCAGTTATTATTCAGATCCCGATACTTTTATAAAGGTTGATAATGTAAAATGCGTCTGAAAGAAACACGGTACTCTGTCAATACCTAATAATTATTTTTATAATTTCTTAAAAACATTCTAGTTTTATTGTTAGCTCAAATATTTAAGTACAGTGTTTACTAATTTAGTACTAATTTACCCTTTAATGGTTATCATTGGTTAAAGTTTAGTCTTACTCCACTTTTTAAATGAAGACTTCCATTCAAGTTGTAAGCATTATTTAAGTATTTAAAACTTCATTCATATTACTAATAAAATTATACATTTTCTAAAAAAAATTTATAATGAAGTGAAATATTTGTTGATCAATTATTTTTAAATTATCATTTGTTGTTGTCAATAAAATTAAATTGTAATCCAATGTGGGAAAATCTTGGCCAGTTATAAAGCCAGTTCCATAACTATATAAAGAAATTATGTTTATACTCTATCAATGACACATTTTACTTATAATAAAAAAAGCCACCTCGTTGTCTCATAACGATACTATTAGTAAATTGAACTTAATTGTATGACAGTTTTGACATATAAAGCTTTCATAATAAAATGGATTTTTAATTAATTGTTACTTTTGTTTCGAATAACTATAAAATAATAATGCCAACACAGTATGTTACGATAGNAAAGCTTTCATAATAAAATGGATTTTTAATTAATTGTTACTTTTGTTTCGAATAACTATAAAATAATAATGCCAACACAGTATGTTACTCATATTTTATTTTAAATTTAAAACTTAACCTAACATGTGAAAGTAATTGATAATTTAATTTAATTTAAAAAAAAAAGGTTGTTCTTATAGTTTTATTACTTCGCGCATATCGCCCGTCTTAACTTTGTTTACATGAAATAATTTTAAATTAAATGTAAACTTCGCGGTGAAAAATTACATTTTAGGCAATTTCTGAAGTATATTACAAGATGTGAATCTTAGATGACAGATTGTAAAACCAATAACTCATCGAAGTTTAATACAAAGTATGAACTTATGACTTATGAGTAGTAGAAAATCAACACATTTATGAAGTTCTATGCGCGTTAAATATATTCATTTCACATATCAGTGGCGAATAGTCTCTGGTGATTAGATTTTCTATTAACGGAAACTAACAATAGATTATTTTATAGACAGATCGATGCCTAAATCCTAAACGTTACAAGAATTTTTTAAATATTAATTTATGATATAATAATACTAAGATTTAATGGGTTCTCATATAAAATTATAAATTATCGTTTATAAAACTCTTCAGACTATGACTAGAAATTTCAGATTTTCTTATTCGACGGTGATACGATTTTAGCAAACTGAAGCATTTCGCACATTGTTAATTGACATTTAAAGTATTAAATTTGTAATTTTAAAGTTCGATTTAATGTATATATACCTATTTACCAACATGAAAAGGGTAAACAAGGTCATTGAAGTGTCAAGTTGGTTTAGATTATTGGGTTAGAAAACCTATGGTTAGTAAATACTAAATACCACAATAGACCAATATGGTATATATTTATACTTGGGCATATAATAACATGAATATAAACACACAGTATTCAACCATTGATTTGTTTTTGTGACAAATATCTCCAACAACCTTGACACTTATGGTATGTGCAAACTTTTGAATTCCAGAATTCCCAATTATCACTACTTCTGTCGCTAACAATCAATAGCCTACTTATAGTTGAAATAACATTCTTAAGGTTATACTATTTAGACTATATAGATGTAGTATCACTATATTGACTTATTAATGTAATAATATAATCGTCTCTTTATGAATGTATGCATTTAAATTCTAAAAAATTATTATTATTAATACAAAATTATTTATTTAAAAATATTCAAATGTTAATTTTAAATTAAAACATTTTATATTAGGTAAACAATTTTAATTCCCTTGCTAGTTTTCTGTTTTAGATTATATAAATATTACATCTACGTAACGTTCGTTGTATCAAAAAATTAAAAAATGATATAAATTATTAATTTAAATGACTTTTAATACATAAACTTTAAAAGATACTTTTGTTAAATTAAAAAAAACACAGCATAGTGGGGTCGCGGCTCAGTGGGGATGTAGCATAATTGGGTTAAGTATAATGATATCTGACAGTGATTAAAATCACTATCATAAAAAACGCTTCGATGCAAATTTGTAGATAGTGTTTAATTTTAAAAAATTGGTGGATTAGCCCAAAAGCTACATGAACTCCTATTTCCTTATTTATATCCTTATTGCAAGTTTTATGATTTATAAGTGTAATATATAAATATATAAATATATATATTTATAATATATAAAAGGAAATGGTTTTATTTAAAAAAAAAGTAAGTCGAATGAAAGAGGTATATAAATTGTATTTATCATATAGTATAAAAAAATTGTATTGTTCCATATATTTTTCAAAAAGTTATAGCATTACAAAATTAAAAATATATAAAATTATTTTCCACCATGAAAACAAACGAAAGTCTGAAGTTTTCCTTTTTCATATTAAAGTATATTACATAAGCTTTAATTATATACATAAAAGTGTCAGTGTTTCCGGAACACATTTAAATATTAAGTTGGAAAAGTTCTTTTTTCTATATGCATTTTTAAGTTGTAAACTCCCCTTGTATTAAGGAAAATGGTTCGATTTAAAAAAAGTATGTCGAATGAAATAAATAATAAATAGTATTTTTCATAAAAAAAATTGTATTGATCCATACATTTTTCAAAAAGTAATAGCATTTTAAAATTAAAAATGTAAAATATAAAATCGAAAATTTTTACACAAAAATAGCATACGGTAGCCATTTTCATCGTGAAGACAAAATAAAGTCCGAAATTTTATTTTACCATAATAAAGTATATTACAAAAGATTTAATTTAAAGTATATATAAAAGTGTCAGTATTTCTGGAATACTTTCAAAAGTTAATTTTTTGTTAAAAAAAGTGTCATTTTGAATGCCCTCCTGTTGGCAAGTAGGGGGTCAGATTTATAATAAAAATATATCAAACGATAGGTAAAGACATCATGTATTGACAAAAGAAAAAATTATATTAATTTAGTCATTTTTTAAAAAGTTATAGTATTTTTAAGAATAAAAAATCGAAAGAATTTCGAAAATTAGCGATTTTTAAATTTATAATTTTTTGGAGGTTTTCCCCATTTACAGGAAACGTGGGAAATTATTTCAATTTTTAAGGGTAATGTCTTCGACAATTTGTGATATTTTTACGTATTGTTAAAAGTAATCGGTTGGGTGAGAGCTGAGAAAAAGTGATAACAGACACAAAAAGAAATAAATAAAAAAAAAAAACACATCATAGTAAAATTAATACTTTCTCAGCTTCGCATCAAAGCTAAAATAAATACAGATTGATCTGTTTATCATAAACTATTCAATTTCACACAAAATAAATATAATATTGAAAACAAAAATTGTTGGTTCTTTTATTTACATATAATTCTTTATTTATCAGCTATTAATTATTCTTTAGTATTATTCCTTATGAGCTGATGCATTATATAAAGATCTAATTAAGAAAATGATGGGTCGATAAAAATTTTTGAATCTATACTTCGGAATTTATTCACGTTTTTATGCATAGTCGGAATGAGGAGTGCAGTCGAGAAATATCTAATGACATAAATAGTCTATCAGTCATAATATATCAATAAATCAATAATAAAATTGATATAAAATATAAAATTTTATATCAATAAATGATGTGTAATATACTTATGGTAAATAGGAAGTGGTAGAACGAAAGTATTTCAAAATGAATATCTACAATAACTGACTATATGTGTTTCCTCTCTTAGAATATTATACTGTTTACGGAGTAATTGCAATAAATACAAGGTGACGGTTAAGTCTCTCGAAGTTCTCCACCCGGTAACATGTAGAACGGCTATGACAACTGCTGCCATTATAAACAACACCATTATGGACTGTATACACAAACAATCACAGTTTCCCCAACTAATAAACCAAAACCCGTAAGTACCTTTATGGGAAAGTTTTACTATGATGTCGTCACCACTAACGATCGCCTATATCTCTTAAAAGTTCTTGCACCCAAATCTCATCTTTCACGTATGTACTTACACATGCTCACTGACGTTACTGCCTTTACATCGTTATTTTTATACATTCAGCATTTTCGTGGGACCCGTTTTTTATCGTTTTATCCTTTGCTTACTTTCATTTTTCTGGTCATACGTGGGATAAAAATACCAAACAATTTTTGTAATTTCTAAATGCTCTTCAACCTAAATTGAATACACGTGTAGTTCGACCCCCATAGTTATAATCAATAAATAAATATGTTATACAGCTTGAATAAAAACATATATTTAATTTAATGAAATTATTATATATATATATATGTCAAAAATGTTGAAAATTAATTTTAAAAAGCAATTAAAATATGAATAATTTATGAGTTATTCATTGAAAAATATCCTCGTTGAAATTTCTAAAAGAAAACAAGATAATTATGTTAGAGAATTTGAGTGGTCTAAGAGTCAAGTAATTAATTAAAAAAAATGGACAAATTTGCATAACTGTACTTTTTTTTTAATTTTAATCAACAGTAAATGAACTTTTAAAAAATATTGATTATTTGTAAGAACACAGATTTAAATTATTTTCCTATAATTAAAGTAATGAGCTAAGGTCCAACTCAACTTTTTTTATTATTAGTTATTTATTTGAAATGTTTGAAATTTAATACAAAACACTATTGAAAATTCCAGTGGAAACTATATCAGCTTTAATATTGTCAAGTTATTGATATGAATTTCTTTTTTCCCTTGAATGTTGCTAGTCAAATTATAGTATGTACCACATGTGCGATATGGTCAAAAGTTTTTTTTATTCTTTTCTTTTTCACCTACTCTATTGGTGATGGCGGTGAAATGCCCACATACTAAAGTGTATAATCCAAAAAGCTTTTATACAATAGTGTACCAGGAATAAAAGTTCGGCGCCGGTTTGACTTAAATGTGACCACAGTATGAGTGAGGAGTCAATAAGGGTGGAAAGAACAAGCACCAAATATTTTGGGGAGATTTAGAATGCAGGAAGAATGTCTATTAAAGCCGGTTAGAGCGTAGTAGAGAAAGTCCGACAGCTTCACAATAAACGAAATTGATATCTGCTCATGACAGTTGATAAGTTACCTATATCCACCGTTACTAAATCCAAGTCCTGTTTAAGTAAAAAACCTAATCCTCAAAATACAATATATTCAAGAAAAATAATTTTACAAATGTTCATTAAAAATTTAATTAATAAATAAGTTTAATTTATTTTTTTCAGATAACTTTACAGTGTACATTAAAAAAAACAAACATATTAGTAGATTATTAAATTAGTAAATCATTTAAATTTTTTGAAATGTATTAATAAAATTTTCTATTTGTTAGACTTTAAAAAAATCTACTTTTAGTAAATTGTTTGAATGAATTAAACCTATAGATAAATTTTATTTATAGGTTGTAATAATAATAATCTAACCAATTATTCATTTTTAATTGTAGTTTATGGATTTATTGGTTAATTTTTAATTTAAACATTATTTATAAAATATCATCTATCACATACATTTCTATGTCATATGTATTTTAAAATTTTTTTAATGAATTATGGTGATAAATAATATTAAAAAGTTAACAAAAAATAATAATATAGTTAATGTAGTGATGCAACAATGTATCCACACTGAAATTGTTAGCTATTCTAGAAATTTGTGGTGAAGTATAGTCAATTATTGAAAAGATTTTTTTTATGTTCATTAAATTTAAATTTTAGGCAATTCAAAACTAATCAGGGTAAACTTAACTGTTTTTAGTTAGACTGATGCTATTTCTTTATTTTCATTCTTTAATACTAAACAAGACTATCGATGAACCTTAAATAATTACGAGGTATATGACTGTAAAACCAAAATATAAAGGAACGAGCTTAGAGGATATCGATATTGCCATTAAAATACTCAAAAATAATAAGGCTGAAGGAAACCATGAAATAGCGGCGGAATCATTAAAATATTAACAAGATAACCTTAAAATAGAGATATGTAATATTGTAAAAGAAGTATGGATTATAGAAAAGATGCCGGAAGATTCAAATACATCAATTATTATTATTATCAATTATTTAAATTTTTAAAAAAGGAGATGCAATAGATTAGGGTAATTATGGGGGATATCCCCGCTTATAAAATTCTCTTTAACATTATTCTTACGTATCTAAAACTGTGCGCGATAGATATTAAAGGATATTACCAAAAAGACTTTTTAGCAGTAAGATCGAAAATTGATCATATATGCGCGATCAAAAAATTTATAGGACAATAATATGAATTCAGTAAGAAATTGTATATAGTATTTGTGGATTTTACACAAGCATACAACTCGATAAAAAGTGAATCGTTATAGGAATATTTAGAACTATTAGGTATACCAGCTAAATTAAAAGCGATAATCAGAATGTGTATATTAACAGCATGATGTAAAGTAAAATTCGGACAAACTATTGTGAAGTGTTTAAAACCATATTTGGACTAAAGCAAGATGATGCGCTCCCT
Source organism: Daktulosphaira vitifoliae (assembly GCF_025091365.1). Taxonomy (NCBI): domain Eukaryota; kingdom Metazoa; phylum Arthropoda; class Insecta; order Hemiptera; family Phylloxeridae; genus Daktulosphaira; species Daktulosphaira vitifoliae. Next base: position 42,538,630 of record NW_026099574.1, read on the forward strand.
CCTATACTCTTTAATATCGCACTAGAGGAGGTAGCTCAAAATATTTAAAATAAGTATAAAAGAATTGATGACGGAAAATCTGTATGAATTTTAGCGTATGCTGATGATATCGTAGTACTTGTAGAAATTGAAGACGACATAAAACTAGCAATATAATAATTAATACGAAGTGCCAAAACAATAGTATTTGATATAAATGAAAATAAAACCAAGTATATAAAAATAACAAGAGAGCAATCACAAATACACCAGAAAAGGAATATACAAATCAGAGGGTACAAATTTGAAAAAAGTACATAGTTTTAAGTATTTAGGTACAGAATTAAGCAGCAAAAACAATAATTTCGAAGAGATTTAGAAATGTGTTTTAGAAGGCAACAGGAGCTCACACGCACTATCTAAGTGCCTGAGCTCAAAGTTGCTACCAAAGAAATTGATAATGAAACTATACAAAATAATAGAAAGACCATCATAACGTGCAAGACATGACCAACAATGTTAGAGGATAAGAGAATATTAACTATAGTAGAAAGAAAGTTTCTAAGGGAGATATCAAGACCTAAAATAAATAATTTAACACAGAGGTATAAAATATAGTCAAATAAAGAAATATATTCGGAAAATCAAGTATAATTGGAGTCATTAGAGTCTAAATACAAAAACTGGCCAGGTCACATACTAAAATCTAACAACTCTGTATAGGAAGTACTAAGTTGGAAACCGCGAGGAAAAAAACCTTTAGGCAGACCTAAACAACGATGGTTTGATAAAGTATTAAAGGATCTATAAACGCTAGGAGTAGAAAACTATAAGAAAATGGCCATGGATAGAGTGAATTGGAAGGAAGTGTGTATTACACAATAGTTTATGTTGTCTTCAGTAACAGAAAAACCTACACCTGCGTTTAAATGTTATGAAATATTTATAAATAGTAGATAGGTTATGATAATTATTTAATGGTAATGAATGTGAAAAAGACTATTTTGTCTACTTAAGTCTAATAGAATTTCTCATGCATTGTATAAATGCTGACAGTAAGATTGATTCTAAAAGCACTTAGATTGACACATCTAATGTTTTGATTGTATATGAAATCTAGTGAATTAAGTAAATTTTTCTTTAAAGAGTAGTACATAATGGCAACATAATCGATTTTAATAAGAATTAGTAGCTCGTAGATAGTAAGGAGATAATTTCTACGAGATACCCATGGGTAATTAACTAACATTTTGATAATTATATTCTTATTGAACATTCTGATTTAAGTTTTTTAACCTATATTATGTTTTTATGATATTTCATGTTCAAAAATGAATCTAAGTATGTGGATCTCATTTGTAAGTATTAATCGAACCTATAAATACTTACTATACCTATAGTAGAACCTACAAACTTTAATGAAGGTCGAATTTATTTATTTTATAATAAAATTATAAAGATAATATTATTTTTATAATTAATATTCAAATTTATTTATTTTATGTACACACTTCTATAATGCATTATAATTATAATACAATATTAATATTAGTATTTCATTTAAACATTATTTTATATAATAATATATTACATCCAAAAAATGTCCTTTCTACATTAATAAAAAAAAATGATTGGCATTAAAACAAATTAGTTATCTTATGAGTGTTTATTTACTCAAAAATTACTCAGTTAGTTGGGTGACTCTATTTTTGTTAATACTAAAATTAGATAATGAAAACAAGAAGAACTATTGTATTTTAATTTGTATGTTCTTCTTGTTTTAATTAACCATGATGAACAGCGGCTTTCGTGGCAATAATTAAAACGGTACAACCCGGAAGTGTATTAATTACATTGATTAACCAAAATGAGCTATTCTCCGCATCAAAAGCAAACCACTATTCAAATGAAATGTAGAGAAATCCCACGAAGTTGGTACAATTTATCCGAATTATTATGCAATAAATAAGAACCCTTTCTATGGGGTTAGGCCATTTCAATCTCTAATGTTACTCTTGCAAATGTTTTCTTAGAATTATTATTTAACGGGTATCCAACAAAAAATATTTTCAGATTTTATATTTAATCGTTTATCATTAAAAATTATTCTGGAAACTAACTAAAAACTAAATTATAGTTCGACTATAAGTAAATTTAGTAAATGATTTGTTTATTTCAACATAATCATAGAATTATTGTTTGAAAATATTTTATTACCTTAAAATGAAAAAAAAATTAATGCAAATTATTCAACTTTCAAATTAGTGATTTTTTTTTGTAATTACCCATTAAACATCTTTGATATTTTGACTGTACTATACAGAATGTTGTACTGAATGTGGTGAAACATGAATATCAATTATTTGTTAGTTATTAGATGTGCAAAATGACAAATTACTGGAATATAAATAAAATATTTTATTGTTTAAACCATTTTTATTTAGAGTAGGTTGATAACATCAGTGAATGAATATCAATGAATTTTTAACTAAACATTATCAAATCAAAATGTAATAAGTTGATGTTCATTCATTAATAAATTCCAATTTTCAATACTAAATTATAAATTAAAATTGATAATTTAAAATACAAGTTAAAAGTTATTAAAATTAATGAACACATATTAAATATAGGTAAATTGTAATTTTAGATAAAATATAACATTAGATTAATAGTTAATATAAATTTTAAAATTAGTTATACAAATAATATTTATTATTAATAAAATAATAGTAGCAATTTATATCAGATATTAGAAAAATACTGAACTGTGGAAATTCAGCCAAAGAAATTTTTAATTCCAAAGAAATGAAACATTGGATATGTAATATCTTATAATTCTTATTTATTTTTTATAATATAATAGTTGCAATTAAAAACTATAATTTAACCATTGTTTTTCAGAACTTAGAACTTTTTGTTCCCTGTAACTCCGTAAATAATGAATATATTTAATATAATTATAAAACGTTAAAAACAACTAATCTATCGAAAAAAAACTTTTTTTCAATAAGTCACATTAGATAATTATTATTCTAACATGACAATTAACAATTATTGTAGAATAATAGTCTTTAATAATTTATTTATTTATGCAAATAGTATTTAAAAAGCTTAATTATGCATTCGGTAGTAGTTATCTTCAATTTTTATATAATTTTATTACTACTACTTATTATTGCAAGTGTTTGAGCATCACTTTTATCACGCCTAAAATTTCATATTAAATACTAAAGTCTGCACTTAAGTTAGTTTTTGTAAATTTAGGAATGATATATGTGTTTAGCATGAGTAAATGATTAGCATAGGAAATCACTTCTACTACATATTTTTTTTTGTTAGAATAATCATAAATATAATCTTAATTTTTTTTTAATTTGATTATTTATAAAATTACAAAATATAACCAAGTATAAATTCTTGATACATAATCTTAGTTAATATTAAAAATTGAATTATACATTTCTTAATAACATAGTTAAAAAAAAAACTCAGCTCAGGGGGGTCGCGGCACAGTGGTGACGTGACATAGTTGGATCAAGTATAATGATATCTGACAGTGATTAAAATCACTATCAAAATAAAACGCTTCGATGCAAATCTTTAGATAGTGTTTAATTTTAAAAAATTGGTGTATTATTCCAAAAGCTACATGATCTGCTAGTTCCTTACTAATATCCTGATTAAGAAAAAGTATGTCGAATGAAAAAGGGATTATTAAAAAATATTATTTCTCATAAAAATATTGTGTTGATCCATACATTTTTTAAAAAGTTATAGCATTTTAAAGTAAAAAATGTAAAATATAAAATCGAGAAATTTCACACAAAAATAGCATCCGGTAACAATTTTCACCACGAAGACAAGTCCAGAGATCAAATTTTTTTTTTCATAATAAAGTACATTAGATTAGTTTTAATTTAAGATATATATAAAAGTCTCAAACCTTCCGGAACACTTTCAAAAGTTATGTTGAAAAAGTTAATTTTTTGTGAAAAAGTTGTCATTTTGAATCCCATCCTGTGAGCTGGTAAAGGGTTAAATTTATAAAAAAAAATATATTAAATGATAAGTAAAGACATCAAGCATCTATAAAAAAAAACATTATATTGATATGTTCATTTTTGAAAAAGTTACGGCAGTTTTTAGTAAAAAAAAATTGAAAAAATTTCGAAAATTAGCGAATTTTAAATTTGTAATTTTTTTGGAGGTTTCCTCCATTTACGGGGAACGAGGGAAATTTTTTCAATTTTTGAGGGTAATGTCTTCGATTAGATACGATTTGTGATTTTTTGACGTATCGTTGAAAGAAATCCGTTCGGTGAGAGATGAGAAAAAGTGGTAACAGACACAAAAAAAAAAAACACATCATAGTAAAATTAATACCTTCTCAGCTTCGCATCGAAGCTAAAATAATAATATATATAATAAAACTGAAAATGGTGTTGTGCAGTTAATTTCGGAAAAATTATTCGTAAAGATCAAAACAATAATTTTAGTACACCACAAGTGTTAAAAAATTTCGACTAATGTAAGAAATGCTTACTACTGCTAACATATGTGGTTTTATAACCTGAAATGTTTAACAGATCTGCCCGAAATCAGTTGAGGGTACTTTGTAAATTATTTTGTATTCCGTTCAGTTTTGATCAAGTTATGGCCATTGTTTTTATTATTATTATTATTTTTTAATAAGTTTGTTATAATATACAAATTTAAATGAATAACAAATTGATCGAATCAACTAAAATAATCCTTTCTCAAAGAAAAAGATTCTGCGCTCTAGTTGACAAAAATGTTTTCTATGCCGATTTAGTTCTTTTATCTAAAATAGCACTAGGTAGCACTACATATTATTTAAACATAAAAAATCTTTTTAAAATATTAATTGTGGTGTTGTATAAAAACTAATATTATATAAATATAGTGATAATAAATGAATAACATTACACGATTTTATTTTTAATTACATCAATATATGTTTTAAAACATAAGACATCATAAAATGTCTGAAATAATGGAATATTTATATAAAAAAACTACAATTTTTTAAAGAAAATATAACTGGTTAGTTGGTTAAGTCTAATAAAAGATTCTTATAGAAAAAAAAAGTATAACAGCTGTCTGTGGCGTATTTAGAAATTTATAATGGGGGGTCACAAAAAATGTACATGAATAAGGTACCATAAAACGACTTCTTTTTTTGCTCATAAGTTTTGTTAACACATATTTTAAGTTTTTTAAAAAAAAATCTATTATTTGTTTTGAATCCATTTTTATTAATAAAAATATTTCTGTTTAAATTAATGTGTATCTCTATGCAATAAACACTTCAAAAATAGGTTATAACATTAACGGGACTACTGTGCGGGCGTCAAATTTTGTTCCACAAGACAACTATATCGACTAACATTTTATAAACCTATGTTATAATGGATAACTAAAAAATAACTTTTTCTAATGATATACGTTATTACATTGCTCAGTAAAATATTTACATGACTCAGTCAATGAGGGGGGGGGTACGAGCCCATGTGCTCCCCTCTAAATACCCCACTGGCAGCTGTCCAGAAATTTTTTGAATACTTATTAATTCTTTCTTTGTAGTACTTCACATATTTCATTCTTGAACTTTAAATCTATTAATTAACTTAATGTTATTTTTTTGTAAATAGTACCATTAGTAACACATCTTTTAACTTAACTTTTGAAAATTTTTCGGAAATACTGCGTCCTTTAAACATATGTCAAATTAAAACTTACAATAAATACTATATGTTCAAAAAAAAAATTTGTCCCGAAACTTTTTCTTTTATGAGAAAATAGCCGTCGCATTTCACGAAAAATGTAATTTTTATGTAAAAATCACTGTTTAACATGAAACATTTTAATACTTAATAATGCCATAACTTTTTGAAAAATGTACAAATTAAAATTATTTTTTTTATATTGAAACCTTAGGTCAATTTCTAATGTGCAAATTGAGCTAATTATTATGATAATAAATTCATTTTTTTTTTTTATTATAAACTTTTACTTCAAGGACATTAAAAAGTANGTCAGATATCATCTATACTTGTCCCATCTATGCCTCGTCCACACTGTGCCTCGACCCCACTGTGCTACCGTTTTTTTTGTATATTTTTGATATTTTACATATATACATTTCAATACTTTTTGCATAAAAATCCGGCCTTTAACTATCAAAGATAGTTGAAAAGAATTAAATTGGATATTATGATTTAGCTCTTCCGAGTACTAAGGTTAATGATAGAATTTTCAAAAAAAGTATATTGTAAGTTATGTAACTGTTTTACATCTAGTATAAAAATAATTTCCTTGTATTAAATATTTTTAAATGAATAAATAAAAAATTTTAATTTGAACTATAACTAATATACAAAATAATGGCGTTGTTCTAAAAATTTTTCTAATTAATTAAAAATTTAGATTACAATTCAAGTTTTTTCGATCCATGCGTTATTTAAATAAATATGTTTGTGATTTTCAGTCAAAGATTATTGTTGATCATAATCGGTTTAGTAGGAGGGGAGTATTCGCATTTACGAACACAAAAAAAAAAAAGACACGGCAGAGCAAATTCATTAATTTAGCAACAAATAGTCATAAAATTCAGTCGTTTTAATATTTTTTTCAAAAAATATCAGTAGGTGCAATATTGAATAGTTCTGATAAGTGATGAACGAAATATTATTAAATTTATATTTATTTATTGGTAAATCATGTGGTAGTAGTTATAAGCGTGGCATCTGATAATAAAGTCCCGTCAATGAATAATACTGAGATTATACATATCTTATCAATCTTAATCACATTTAATTACAATATTTGGCGAACATTCCGTTGAAAAAATCATAAATTGTATTTTTCCTGCAAAGGTTTCTGTGTGGGTTATGCTGCTTATATATTTAATGCACAATGATCATCAAATAGCTCTATTTATACGAGTAATGTTCTTTATGTACCTTTGTATTTTCTTTTCACTTTTGTGTCTTCCCAATAAGTTTTCAAGTAAATATTAAGATAAGAAACTATGTCTAATACTGAAGTAAGTTTTATTAATACTCAGTTTTTAATATTTTTAACTATGTTGTTTACTATTTTACTATGATATGTATTATATTGAAGGATAATGCTAAGGCATGGTTTTTAAAAGGAATTGAATGCGAACGTGATGGAAATCATTATGAAGCTACACGATACTACAGACGAGCATTCAGACTAGATTCAGATATCGAAGACAAAATTACAGATGATGATTTAGTAGGTCTACGTGATGATAACAGTTGTAAGGTTGTGTTATTTTTTGGAAAACTGGTGTATTTGTAAAATTTTTACTCTATTTGTAGCTAAAGAAAGTGATAGTGATAACGATTATGATATTGAAGAAAATCTTTATATAAGGTTTCAAAAAATGATTGGACCTCAAATCTGTTTCCCAGAGTACAATCAACAAGTGAGTAAAAATAGAAAATATTTTGAAATAGTTATTAATTATTAAATTATCTTGAATGAGACCATAAAAAAAGGATAGGAAAAATATTGTTATTAGTGAAAATTATCAAAGGTTATTAATTTTTCTTTTTAAATGAGATAAGTAATACGTTTAAAATTAATAATTTTCCCTATCATAAGAATAGCCTTGGTTGTTGTATGAGTTAAGTTTTCATTACTTTGCTAATTTATATTTGTATCCATTTTCAGTATTCTTTAAATGTTAGTGAATTATTGTATTTACTATTAAATAATAATTTCCTACTTAATTGGTTATGTTTTCTTAAATAAATCTAAAATTTAATCAATTTTTATATTAAAAACCATTTGTAGTAAATTTACACAGTACTGTGTTTTCTTCAGTGTTACATCAAGTTATCAACTTAAAAGAAAATGTATTGGGATATGAATCATAAGTGCATAGTGACCTAGTGGTAAGGTTTGTCTTTATGAAGCCTTTGGATGAGGGTTCTTGACCTGTAATATGGCTCTTTTTTCACATGATTTCCAGTATACTTTCAATGACTCATGTCAATCCCCCGTAGTCATATCAAAAATACTCTGATATAAAGTAAAACAACATGGAAATAATGAAAGTCTACATTATATGTTTTAAAATTATAGATATTATTTTGCTTATTAAATTCATTAAGAATACTATTTTATTATCACATAACTTTTTGATTATTACAAAATACTTATATATATAGATCAGTGGCTAAATAACACCCCCGCAATGCGGGGGGCGCCAGCAAGTCATGGGCACCAAATTACAAATACTCAATACTGCTTTTACGAGCGGAATGACCAGAGAAAGGAAATTCCCTATATTAGTTCATAGGAAGTAAAACAAGAGAGCGCTGCAACCCCTTTCAATGATTGAAAGCATAGTAAAATTTAGTAAAGGGGCGCTGTTGAAAATTCTGCGGGGGGCGCGCGCTTGCTTAGTTACGCCACTGATACAGATAAATTATAAATATTTTTTTTTTTTTTTTTGTAGACCACTCACTTTTCTGCTCTTCCTACAGAGTTAATACTGTACATATTCAGATGGGTTGTATCATCAGATTTAGATTTACGAACTTTAGAAATATGTTCTTCTGTTTGTCGAGGTTGGTACATGTATGCTAGAGATTCAGAGTTATGGCGTCGAGCTTGTTTAAGGTAAGAAAAGGTATAATTATAGAAAGTAATACCAAATTGTAAAACTCAAAATACTAATATTAAAGTATTAGTATTCTATATTTAATGTTAACGATAGAAAATAAAATTTTATAGTACATCCTAATATACTTATAAATATTTGGTAAAGTTAATTACAAATAGATGTTGTATGTTTATAATAAAATTTAAACTTGATAAATTAATATTAATTAGAATAACGAGTAAATTATTATTGGATTTAAAAAGACTTTCTGAATTTTGTATGTGATTAGTATTTATCAATTTTTTCCTTATATATTTCATAAATAAAATAAATACTATGTTTTCATGCATTTTACAATCAAGTAACTTATATATAGCTATTAATTTCTTAAACAATATGGTACTACATAAATAGTAACTATAGTTTTTTTAACTTTATATTAATTTTTTTTTTATCAAAGCTTATATTTTTCTTATTAAGAGTTTGGAATAAATTGAATATTGACAATTTAGCTTCAGTTGATGGTAGTTGGAGAAGGCTGTTTATAGAGTATCCTCATGTTTTGACAATAGGGTGTTACATTTGTAAAATATCATATGTTCGTCAAGGGGAAGAGGCATTTCAAGATTTAAGTTATGGACCTTCTTTTAATGTAGTTTACTATAGATATCTCAGGTAACAAATTATTTTTCATTAAAAAAATTTATATATAAAAATTTATTTACTAACAGGTTCTTTTCGGATGGCCATGTTTTCATGATAGTATCCAGCAGTGAACCAGCAAAAATAGTACAAAAATTGAAATCTAAGGCATTAGCTCCTCCAGATGTTTGTTATGGTTTCTATCATCTTTCAGATAATAAATTATCTCTTAAACTAGATAGTAGAGTGGGGAAAATTGAACAAAATAATAAACTAAGACGCAAAGTAGAAAATGTTCAAAGAAAAACTACATATTATATGGTATTTAAAAAAAATATATCATCATAAGTAATTTTAGTTTTAATTAATATTTCTTATATCAGTCCTTGGAAATTTTGAAGCACAAGTCTAAGCATAACTGCAAACTTGTTTGGAGAAATTATGAAATTGTTCATCGAAATCGTGTGAATAAATTAATGACAACTAAGTATGATTTATCAAATAATCGTTTCCCACCATTTATATACTCAAGAGTAAAAAGTTATACAACTGAATCTGAAAATGTGCTATAATTTATTTCTATTATTAAAATTATTTGTTATTGTTAAAATATGTATATTTTATTTAGATAAATATTTTTATGTGTTTTGTTGTATATGTACTTAAAATATTTTAAAAACTGTTACTGATGTTAGACATTACTTCTTGTAATTTGTACAGAAGATAGCCATAAAATATCTTGAATGTTAACTTGATGCATCCAGTACATAGCTAATAATACTAATAAATGCATAATATTATGAGAGTTGAAAACAAAGTCAAAGTTTCCTGGAAAATATTTTTCAGGCCATCGTGAAGCATTTATTATTCCTCCAATAACTGATGATAAATCCTATTTTTAGGTAGTATTTTAATAGATTGATTCTGAATCATATACTTCATTTTTATATTACCGCAAGAACAACATAGCCTAAAGCTGATTGACTACCACCTCCATGTGAGGTTGATCTTAAAATAACTGAAGTCATTCGAATCGTTATTGGTAAAAAAAAGTAAAAACGGCTGGCTTTAATAAAATTATTGACTTTAAATACCTGATACAATAAAATAGAACATAAACTATTTTTTTTTAATTATCTTTTCTTTTATACTTTATATAATCCCCAGATGCATATCGCCCAGTAAAAAACTCCAATAATTACTTTGGTGTAACTAGGTAGGTAGTAAATGGTCACAGACACCACTGGTATTCCTCCTAGTTAATAAAGTAAAATACCAATTACATTTTATTTTATTTTAATATTAAAACAAATCTTTTGATAAGAATATGTATTGTAATACATTTTAGAAGAAAGTGTTTTTATCTTACTTTACCCATATATTGAGCTAGCCATATACAAATTAAATCGGCTTTCAGTAGAATATTATAATATCTTTTGTTGCCATAAACATTCATGAATGTGTGATAAACAATGCTTCCAATCCACGGTATGATAGTAGCAATTACATGACATAATTTAATGAATTGTAAGTCCTTAACTTCTCTTAAAGGTGACGTATATATCAAACTTATTGATAGTATCAGTGCAATAACTAAAAAAATTTAAAAACGGAATTTCAATAAATTGTTTTTTTATTATAACTTACTATGTGTGTAAATATTTAATGTTTCGTTGTGTATGGTTAGTATGCTGCTAAAACATTGCAGTGGTCGCATTGGTGGTCGGTATCCTTGGTCTATGTATGGATTAAAACGCAAGTGCTCAGGTAAATTTTCACGATAACATAACATGGTAATTTTTTTACTATTATATTTCATTAAAAATATAAAATTTTTTAAAAATAATTTTTGAGTTAAAATTTTAAAATAATTTTAAATTATAAACACATTATTAAATAAAGCCTATGTTACCAAGTGAAATAAACTCCAGAATTAGTAAAATGTTGAACAGCCATTTTTTTTACACAGAGTTATAGACGACTACAAAACTGATGGTAAGGTTACCATTTTTCTACTATGGAGTTATGAGTACCTATGTAATTATATACAAAAAGCACAGGGTCACTCATTTTATTATTAATATCATGTGTCCTTTAAAAAAAAATTATCAATACCGGTAAAATCGATAAGACTCGAAAAGTGTTTTTTTTTTTTGAAATACTATGTTACATTTTTTTAATTTCATTTTATAATTATTATAATTATTACAATAATGCCATTGACAATGAAAAAAAAAAATCACAATATAAATATTTTTTTTAGTATTTTGCTAACACTTCTTATGTCTTCTTAAATAAGTTTAAAATTCAATCATAAAATTTGAATTTTGTAAAAAAAAAATAATACGTGTTTTAAATAATAAATTATAAATCTTGATAATAAAATTTATTAAAAATAAATTATGTTAATCTTTTGAAAATAAGTAATTAAATTGAAAGTACTAAATTGTGCTCCATATTGAAACAAATTATTTCACTGGTATTTTAAAACATAACAAAACCTACAATAAATATAGAATAATTATTTATCATAAATATTGGACTACACAAAAATTTCGTTTTTACTAAATTTAAAAGAATATAACAATGACTTAGTAAATTAAGAACCTAAATTTTTTAATTCAACATAAGACTGTATCTACTGTCATTATAATTTGATTCATCCTGTATATAACAAATTTATTTCTATAACTTGTTTTCATTTTAAGTATAGAGTGTATACTAGGAATGGTTTGTTTCAATTATGAAAATATTAATCTGTTAAATTTGCTTGTATAACACTTATATTTCCCAATTGAGGCGTTTATTAACCGTTAATACTCCAGGATGAGTGTTTAATCTGTCACTCTCTTTTGGTATTAGATTAAACAAAGAAAAATGACCAGTGGAGTATTAAAGGTTTCAGAGAGGTTTTTATTTTATGACTTCTAAATTTTTTTGTTGAGCAAAAATATTTTTTTTCAGTTTCCCTTCAACTAAAACTTCTGAATACCTTACTGCAAGTTGTGGTGAAGTGTGGGTTATGTTATTTTTATCATTATACATTTTATCTTTACTCTGTCATGCTCTCTTTCACTCTACATTTAAAAAAGTTAATAACTTCCGAAGTATTATTTCAAATGTTGTTATCGATTAGATAATAAGATAATTTGTTATTTTATAAGCTAGTTAATTGTGCATGTTGCCGTTAATATTGAATTTTGATAAATAATAAATGATGAGTTAAAAAGGTAATTAATAACAGATAAATAAAAAAACATACAAAACTTAAAGAAAACAAAACCAATTTTATATCATAATTATTAATTCAAGAGAAATCGGGTAGTTAGTGTTGTTAAAAAAAACCACGTATAAAAATTAATATCAAAAAGACGGTAGGTCTATTGATGGTATTTAGATATATTTTATTAGTTTGAATTAATATTTATATTTTTTAAATTCTTTATTGGAGGTTTTCAATTTTTGTTATTTAATTAAATGTTGTTCTATTCACGAGCATATTTAAATCTCCTAGAAATATTTGAATTTTGAATAGAAATTTACTATTTTGTTTATTAATATAAATATGTTACAACATTGAGTTATTTAACTACATAATTTATCAAAATATGTAAGATGTTTAAATTTATTTCATCTAGAGTAAAAAAAAATACTAAAAATATATCGCGAGTAATCTAAAATTTAAATAATATTTTTCTTATTAACTGATCTCATATCGATCTTAATTTATCTTGAAATTTAAAATATAAATAAGCAAAGTGTGCAACTTTTTAATTCCATTTCCCTTTTAATCGCCCTAGGATTCAATTATCGTGAGCATTATTTAGAATTTAAATAATGCTGACGAAATAATAAAATTGCTTTATATTCATCTGTATATATCTGTCTTTAACACATGATAATTTTATTTTATTTAACTATTTGATTTAATTTTAAATAAAACAAAATTGTTTTGCTTTTATATTAGCTGTTACATTCAATATTTTTTGGTTGGTATATTTAACGTCAACATTAACCTAATAAATATTGAATTTAGAATAAAATAATCAGTTACTAAAAAAGTTTTAATTATTTTTATATAATTAAAAAGTAAAAAAATATTAAAGTACAATTGAACTACTAAGATTGCGTCGCTGATGGTTCAGCGGTGGAACCTACACTGATTAGACTTATACTACTATAGACACATTTCCAACCAGAAAAACAAAGATAAAGATATTATATTATATTATGACTCGCGCTAACATTAGCTTCGATGCGAAGCAGAGAAGGTATTAATTTTACCATTATGTGTTTTTTTTTTGTGTCTGTTGCCACATTTTCTTAACTTTCACTGGACCGATTTCTTTCAACGATACGTCAAAAGATCACAAATCGTATCTAGTTGAATACATTACCTTAAAAATTGAAAAAATTTCCCTCGTTCCCCGTAAATGGGGGAAATCTCCAAAAATATTACAATTTGTAAATTTTGTCATTTTTTTCTTAAAACTTCCATAACTTTTTCAAAAATTATCAAATCAAAATAACTTTTTTTTATATTGAGACCTTAGATATTTCCCTTTCATTTGATATCATTTTTTTGAAAATATAACACTTAACCAGCTCACTGGGGGACATTTAAAAAAGCTACTTACTCATCAAACTCAACCTTAAAATATATATCAAATTAAAGCTTATGTCATATACTATAAAAAGAGAAAAAAAAATTGTCCTGACACGCCTAAACGGTTGCCGTAGTTAAATGCTATTTTTGTGTTAAAATTTTCGATTTTTAATTTTCAACTTTAAATTGCTATAACTTTTCAAAAAGTGAATGTATCAACACAAATTTTTCTTTCTAAATACTTTATATATATATTTCTTTTATTTGACATATTTTTTATTTAAATTGGATAATTTTCCCTTATACTAGGAGCGTTTAAAACTTGAAACATACATATAAAAAGTAGAACTTTTTCAACTTAACTTTTGAAAATGTTCCGGAAATAATGAATCCTTTTAATATATGTCAAATTAAAGCATAAATAAGTACTATAAGTTCATAAAAAATAATTTCTCCGGACACCTTTTCTTCTATGGGAAAATGGTCGTCGAATTTAACGAAAAACGATATTTTTATCTAAGTATTGCTGTTTAACATGAAATATTTTAATACTTAAAACTGCCATAACTTTTTGAAAAATTAGAAATATTTCTTTTTTATATTGTAACCTTAGATATTTTTCTTTAATTTGATATAATTTTTTTGAAAATCTGACTCTAAACCTGCCCACAGGGGGCATTCATAAAAGCAATTTTCACACATCAGTTAAGCTTTTTTAGTTTAATTCTTGAAAATGCTTTCCCAACCCTTGATTAACATACTTTTTTCAACGATATGTCAATTGATTACAATTCGTATTTAATTGAAGATATTACCCTTAAAATTTGAAAAAATTTCCCTATATCAAATAAAAAGTAGCTTAACCAACTTTCTCCATACAAACAATTAAAATGATTCATTTCTAATATTTTTAATGTATTAATTGTTGAATTAGATTTGATATGATAAAAGTATTAAACTGCAAAAAACAAAAATAATTTTAATTTGTAATTTATTAATTTTTTAACTCTATTTGTGTGTGTTACTAACAGTCTATAATATTCCAAATTTTTTAGTAATAATTGCTACATAACACAAATCTAAAAAAAAATAGTTTTTTAGTGTAACCTAAATTCAACAATCTATTTTTACAATTACAATCAAATTTTATAATATGCTCAATTGAGTAGATCTCTTTAACAACTTTTTTTTTATTGGTTTTTTTAATTAAAATAAATCATTAAAATAAATTAAGTTCTGAATAATTCAATTGTAAAATATTTTTAAACACCAAAAGTTAAAAAAATGATTACTATGATTTATATTTAAGTGATCTATTACAATATTTATGCAAAAAAAATCAAGCTTTTCCGATCAATTTTCTGTAAATAGTAATTATACAATTTCCTGACTCCATATTAATCTTAGCAATAACATTTTTTCCTATTTAATGATGTCAATTTCTAATGTGCAAATTGAGCTAATTATTATGATAATAAATTCATTTTTTTTTTTTTTATAAACTTTTACTTCAAAGGACATTAAAAAGTAGGTTTAAAATGATTACTTTTAACATATTGAAAATCAAAATCAATAATAATTATAAAAATTATATAATATATAATTAAAAAATTGATTATTATATAATTATATATTATATTTTTGAATCTAAGAATTACTAATCTGGATACAATTAAAGAAATAAAAGTTGATGTTGCTTTTGTAATTATCCACCAAATTCTCAGAACTAAAAACTATGTAGATAGTCTTCGATTTACATAGAATCGTTTCTAATGATAGTGATTTTAATCACTTTCAGATTAAATCTATACTGGACCAAACTATGTCACGTCCCCACTGTGCTAGTTTTTGTTGCGGTTGCTGATTTTTACCGCACTCGGGTGGTATTAATGTACTAACGAAAAAAGAAAGAAACACAACACCTTTTGGGTTCAAAGTAACGTATACTTTATTTTAGCTTGTACAAACTTTAGATTGTTATATATACAATTATAACAGAAGCAAACACCGTAAGCAGTTCTTTTACGGAAGATATATATATATGTGTGTGCACGAAGACAATAATTGTAACGGCGTGTTCGGCGAGCAATCCAATCGGTGTGGTGTCACGGAGATGACTTAACGTATATTTGCGGCGGGTCGTAGATGGACGTGCGGCACTTGCTGGACTTTGTACCGTGGCATATCGCACGCGGTGTTAGTCAGTCAAACTACCATATGCACGTAGAAGGGCGGCGGCTGATAAAGGTGTCACGGGTCGCGGGGCTCCGTGTATAGAGAACGACGCGGGGCTGTGTCATTTTTTTTTTAATAGCTTCATCAAAATCCAGTCTAATTAAATAACACCAGCTAAACAACTTGCATATTTACAAGTTGTTATTTGATTATACTAGTATTTATATGGCTGTAAATACAGTACTGTCGTTTGATAAACCAAAAATTTTGATAATTTTAATAAATCATTTTTATTTTATACAAATATTATGACAACAATTAATTAATTTGTGTAATATACAGGGTGATTTTTTTATCATAACCCACTCAATTACTTGCAGAATAATAATAATTTAAACATTTTTTTTTTTTATTTTCTTTAGTTACACATTATTCTTGAATTATTAACTATGTAATACTTTTTAAGTTCATCCCTTATGCCTTGGAGGGGGGTAAACTTTGTTTTTTTAAATGGTAACACATATTTTTAATTTAATAAAATGTTTGAGTTTTTAATTTAATAGTAAATGGCATTTGAATTTTTAATATAACTTAATTCGTTTATTAGATATAATCATTTAAAGTTTCAAATTTTTGAATTAATATACAGGTATAATACACAAGGGATTACAAATATAGGTAGCTAATTGGTTTTTTATAACATCGATATTAGCAGGTACACAGCATTGTTATTATCAATTGTAGTAAGGCACATTGTTATGAGTTTATAAATACACTAACAGACAATACAGAAAGTATATCTATTGATAATCATAATTGATAATAAACAATCCGTGACTGAGACAGCAATGTCATAAAAATCCAATTAGCTACCTGTATTTACAATCCCATGTGTATTATACATGTATATTAACTCAAAATTTTGAAACTTTAAATGTTTATATCTAATAAGCTAATAAAGTTATATTAAAAATTCAAATGCCATTTAATTTCAAATTAAAAACTCAAACATTTTATTAAATTAAAAATATGTGTTACCATTTAAAAAAACAAAGTTGACCCCCTTCCAAGGCATAAGGTATGAACTTAAAAAGTATTACATAGTTAAAAATTCAAGAATAATTTGTAACTAAAGATAATAAAGAAAAAAAATGTTTAAATTATTATTTTTCTGCAAGTAATTGAGTGGGTTATGATAAAAAAATCACCCTGTATAATCAGGTTGATGTTTTCTCATGAATGGTAAAAACAACACACATTTGTTTCTATAACTTTATTGTTCGTATTATAATAAATATTCATTATTATTAATGTTATTATAGGTATTTTACAATGTATTTTTCATAACTTTATAAACATAATAGCATTAAGAATATAGTAGAATTTCACGGTTTGTTATAAGGGTTGTAACACAATTAGAATTTAATTATTCTTGTTAAATTAGATATGTATAAGCTCACCTTTTCATTAAGAAATTGACCCTTTGCTCATAAAATAAAATAATAATTATATTAATTGAATAACAATTATATTCATGCGTAAATGATAACAACTGTTTAAAATAAAAATTTTAAATAATGATATCGTTAAGTTTAAGTTTAATATTTAAAAATAACTTAAATTATAATCAATACATATTCTAATAACAATTATTAATAATGTTATATTTTAACATTATTTTTCTAGTATAATTTGTAAAAATAGGATATACAATGTTATTCAACTTTCAAATAAATTATTAAATTTTTCAAGATAATGTAGATTTAACTAAACTAGAATTGTTTCTACTAAAATTCACTGATATCAATTACACTTTAATATTTTCATTTAAACATTATTAAATGACAAAGGCCCAATAAAAATAGTATTTTATTAGATATTTTTTAATAGGTTTACACATTAATGTAATCGATATCAATATAATCATGACAGTNTTAATAGGTTTACACATTAATGTAATCGATATCAATATAATCATGACAGTAACTTATTAAGATCAATTGATGTGTTATAGGATAATCCTTTTTAAAGGTTAAATAATTTTAAATAATAGAAGTAAAAATGGAAGATATTCAAATAATTTTTATTTCTTATCACATTTAAATTAATATTTTATTTAAAAAATATTTAGCTATTTTAAAGTCATGTAAAGCATATTCGTCGGATTAGGAAAATATTGACTACAAGATACATGCATTGTAAATTGTCATTTTCAAGGCCAAGCAATTTTCAGGAAGATAGAAAAAAAACGTTGACCATTAAGTTTCTTAAGTGTGTTGTCGTGTTTTCATAGTGTATGCTATTCATATAAACACTTTGCATAGTAAATAGGGGTCACATTGATAGATGTGTAAAAAAGGTTTTTTTTATACAACACCTTTAAATTGTATTTAAATAATATACTAATTGGGATATTGCAGTCTATGTAATAATACTATAATAACAATTTACAAAATAATTAAATTATATAATAAATAATAAATAGTACAATGAACTATTAACTCAAAATAAATAAAGCACGGTAATTACATTAACAGTTCTGTTGCTACTTATAACCTTTACACAACATCATAATAATCTATAGTAAATTAATAGACATAATAATAATGATAGTTAATTTTAATTAATTTAAAGTAAATATAATAATATGTTTATTTATATTATAATATATAATGTACACGTCAACGTTTAAATCGTGTAATCATAATAAAATGGATCAACCATTAAAAAATCTTTTTCTTAACAATACTCAATTTTGGTAATTTTTTTACGGAACAAATTCAATAACAATTTCAAACGAACAATTGATACAACTACACAATATTACTAGATTTTCTCTATACAGACATTTATCATATACTAAATAAGTATTGTAATGATAATTAAAGTATGTTTAATTAACATTGGACTAGAAATATTTTATTTCACATAATAAAACTATTACAACTATAAAATGCCTATGCACACCAATTTATAAGTGCAAAACAGGATTAATTTAATTCGATAACTTTTTAATTTATTTTAAGTATTGATTTTATTTGCTGTTGATTCTTGTCTACTTGCTACACATCTATACAATATTGTACATCCGCTCAAAATCTCTAGCTTTAGAAATACTCTGTTAGTGGATTCAAAATTATTAAAATATTTTTTAAAATGATTGATATTACTGAGAGCATTAAAAATGCTTTTATGTTAGTTTAACCCACTTCAAGAATATTTGTCGTACAATATTTGTTAACAACTACAGAAATTTAGAAAAAAGTTTAGTTTTTTTAAACTAACCGTATAATATTCAATAAAAAAGAAAAAAACATTATTTTAAAGAAGTTTAATATAAAGAATATTATACACGGTACTGGCTTCAGTGAAGTGTTTTTTGGATCACACATTTATTAATTTATTTAGAATACAGAAAAATAATTTTTATATCCTCATTATGCTTAACTACTCTGTGAGTGACTAATAGATATACTCGAATTTCAAACAAAACAGACTTTTTTTTAACAATTATTGTCCAATATGTTTAATAGTTTAAAGGACGTTGTCAAAAAAAATTTAAAACTTGAAAAATAAACTAAGTATTGAAACAAACTTTCATGAGGTAGTGATTATTACAACATTAATGTATTTTATACCCGAAACGTCTCTTGTTTTTAAACACCTCAATAATTTGTCTTCCTGTTCTTTAATTTAATAAATATATATATAATATATATATATATATCAATGAATTTTTTTGAGTTGTAGTTAGTTTGATGCTCGTTAAAAAATATTTTAACGTCTAAAATTAACAATTGCAATTCTGATTACTCGGGCCTTGTGGTTGTTCGGTTAGCCTTGTACCTTTTGCACCAGCTACTAAAGTGGGATCTGAATCTAAGCTCTCCGACATTTTGTCACATATTATGTCAACCAGACGTTCAAAAACAGCCTGAGAAAAATAAATCATATATCACTCGTGAGCTGGTAAAATAAAGATAAAAGTTAAAGTAACTGGTTTGTAATTGAATAATTATAAATATTATCACATTATAATTAAACTATAGTGTAGTGTTTGACTACATTAAAGTTTTTCTTGCCAAACATTTTTTTATCAATGTAATTTTTAAAAAATATTATATAATACAAAATAATATCTATAATTATTAGTAAACATCAAGTAAATTTTAAAATAATTATAAAAACTAGTATTCATTTAGAGATAATAAAAATTTATAATTCTGTGGTTAATGGAAATCAGTTTAGAAGTAAAATTTTAAATAATTAAATGAAATTTCGTACTTACAATTTAATGTTATTAAAATCACTGAATATTTATAGGAAAGAATGTTGGTATCATCTGGGTATATTAGAATCTATAAGAATTGTACTTGAGTGTCTAAGATATCAATAAGTTATAAAATAACTTATAGTAAACGAACATCACTAAGTTTTTTAACTTAGTTAAAGTTTAACTGAAAATATTTTATAATTTGATTGGGATAAATTGTTTTTAGTAATTTTTCTGCCTAAGAAACTATTTAAAAAAGTCCTACTTACAATATCACAATGAATGATAAATGATATAATATCATTTACTGTGTTATTAAAAATAATGTAAATAGTTTCCAGAATAATTTATTAAAATTATAAATTTTTATCACACCAACCTTGACATTATGATTATCTTTAGCAGACGTTTCAAAGAACTCTATATTCAATTCATCTGCTAAGGCTTTACCCCTTTCATATGATATTACTCGTTCGTGCTCCATGTCACACTTGTTGCCGACCAATATAACTTGTGCATTGTCCCACGAATAAGTTTTTATTTGTGTTACCCTGAGAAAAACACATTATTGAGCTTATGTCATTTAATTATGTATTTATAATTTATTTATTACCAGTCCTGTACACTGTTAAATGATTCCTCATTAGTGATATCATACATCAGTATGAATCCCATTGCACCTCTATAGTATGCTGTAGTGATAGTTCTGTATCGTTCTTGACCAGCTGTATCCTATAAATAAGGAGGGCGAAATCTTTAAAATTTAGTTGATTTTATATACAAAAATAAGCATATACAAATTTATTGGCCTAATTAGCATTATTAATACAAATGTATATGCAAGTGTAGGCAGAAACCTTGAACGATAGTGATTTCGTTAATCTATAGAAGTATATGATAAAGAATGCGAAACAATTTTAACATTTGTATAGATATTTGAACACATAAAATGTGTAGTTATTATATCGTTTAATAGAAGAGTTATTAAATTAAATTAATGTGAACAAATCAAAATTATTGTCAACTAATAAACTCACCCAAATTTGAAGTTTAACCCTCTTGTCATGTCTGAAGACGGTTTTCACTTTGAAGTCTATACCAACTGTAGATACGAATGCTGATGTGAAGCTGTCATCAGCATAACGAAACAAAAATGACGTTTTACCCACACTACTGTTCCCGATGATTAGGAGTTTAAACATGTAATCAAAGTTTTGATCGGATCCTTCCTTTTGCCATTTTCCGTCTTGGCCGGCCATAATATCCTTATGTGGTTATTCTAAATATATGTGAAACTCTCATATCTTTTCGTTTCCATTAAGTCCCATACAGATATATTTAAAAAGTGCTTACCTCAAATCAGTCAATTGTTTACAAATGTAGATAGGGCGTCTGTTAGGACGTTGCAATACAGAATTATCTCATCAGTATACGGTTAAAATCCAACTGTTTGTAACTTTAATAAAATTTTTTAAATAAATTTATGTCACTATTTGTATGAAATAACTCAAAGCGCGCGCGCGTGTGTGTGTGTGCGTATAGTTTCTAAATCGTCTGAAGCTTCGTGGCAAATATGAGGGCAGTAGAACGAGGGGATCAAAAGCTCGGTCGATAAAGGGGACACTGAAATGGAGGCGCCACCTGGTGACTTGCAACGCACTCCGACGGAGACCGAAGAAAAATCGTTTGAAACAACATCAAATTAACAATGGAAATACTAATATTGATATATCTAGTATATATAAATAAATATATGTATTAATTTTAGTTACTTGTTTCATCAGTTGCTTTTAACCCATCTTATTAAGAAAATATAATTGAAGACTCAGGTAGCTCTGTCGGTAAGATTAAAGAGAGCCTATTGATTTTCTACCCGCCTTTGCTCAATTACACTTACGCCCTTTCCATTAGAATTGTACCTGTTGGTCGTCTTTTACGATAATAAGATAATAGAGCCTACTAAAATGTATTAAAACATGCCATGAAGAGTGACGCTTGCGCCGTCCTAACAAACACCGTTAATATACAAATAGTCTAATAGACTGCACTATGTATATGCCAGCTGTCGGAAGTAGTCGTTATCAAAAAACAGTTTTAGTAGGGCAACAGTAGCAATAGAATATTACTCACTAAGTTCTATGTGCGATCATAGCTCTGTGTACTAAAACTACGAACTGTATAAATAAAAAGTACAGCTAAAACAAAATTGTATGTGCGGGTGAACGCGCGCTTGTTTTCAATTTGAGTTTTTTATTTTAGCAGCTGGTTCCTTTCAAGGTTTTAACGGCAACATAATTGTTTTTACAACGTCAATTATTCAAACTAAATTATCCTTGTATTCGTTTATTTTTAATCAAATCTTTCGAATGATAACAATATAGTATAATATACAATAATAACTCTAATAAAGTGCATTAACAAAAAAAGTATTCTTATAATTATGATTTTAACTAAATAAAAATAACTTTGGTTCATTTACAAATAACAATTTTAGTAAGGCATTCATTAAACTAAATAAAATGATGAAATAAATAAATTGTTATACATTAAATAATAAATTTTACATTTATCAAATGAAATTAAAAAGAAATTGTGTACATATTATTGAATTTTCAGTAAAAATAATAAATCGATAACTTTTCAAGTCTTGAACACTATTCTATGTGCAGATCTAAGAGTAAAAAAAATCGTATTACTATATTTTAAGTATTGCTTGAATTGGTATTGAAGCCACGTAAAAAAAGTCAATTCTTCATAGCATATAGACAAATATCATTACATTGACTACTAAGATTGAACTTATACAATTTAAATACATAATTAAAAGTTCACTTATTAATGAATTTAATTTAATATGTATGAAAATTTAATTCATCCTTTAATTTTTGTTAATATAACTAAACAATAATATTTAATAACATTTACAGAACATAAATTTACCAGTTACAATAAGTAATATTTCCGTAATATCAATTTTTGTGCAAGTTATTTTTATGAATATGTAAATAACGTTAACATTATTGGACTAACTAATAAAATTAGACGTCCGCCCTGATTAACCTATAATTTTTGAGCCATTTCTATTATACATGTGATATATACTAATATATTATACTAATTCTAAATACATTTAATATTAATCTCGTTTCGCACAGTCTTCATTAGAGTCAAAGAAAAAATATAATAGGATAAGTCAAATTTAACGATGAGCTTTCTATAATTTTTCAATAGAATTTATGACAGAATTATATAACTAAATCATCAGGTTGGATCTTTGTCTTGAAGAGCTTGCAATATACAACTTTTAATTTCATCTTCAGACATTTTACTCATTGCTTCTAATTCGTTCTTAGGTACTTGCTTTAGAACTCGGTACATTTCTACAGTTTTCCGATTTTTAGGCCGATGACCATCACTGGATCTTCTTGCTCTTTTTCCTTCAACTATTTTAGGTAACGTGACTGAAGGTTCATCATCAGATTTACGACGAAGTGGCTGTTGTTCACCGTTTATCACTACTCTTGGAGGGCCTTGAGAGTAACTTGACTTCCGACTAGGGTTACCTAGATCTGGTCGAGATGATGATGTATCAGATGAAAAACTTGACCTTAAATGGATATTAATGGTTAATTTCGAAAAGTTGTTTAAATAAATGAAGAATATACCAGTGGCGTTCTCTGGGTTTTGTTTTAATGGAGATATACGTAAGGTCACTATTTACAAACACCAAAATTCATCTTTACTATATACTTAATTTCATGTGTTTATGTTCTATACTCCATATATTCCCATGAGAACGTCAATGGAATAAAAAGTAATATTTTACCTGAAGAACACTCCGGGTGATAATAAGTTAGGACTTCTAGGCAAATCATTTTCAACGTACAGGTTATTATTACTAAGTTTGGCACCAATGAGTTCCGATGCGGAAAATATACTCATTCTACTTGAATCAGCAGGACTTGGATTGCCTGATGATCTTCTTATTAATTGCCTTCTTGTATTGAAGTCAGGAGGACTATTGGAAGCGCCTTGACTTAATCTACGACCTATGTTCTCTGAATAACTTACGACATCAGTGCTATAGCGACGAATAGTTAGGTTACCCGAACTTCTGGATCTCTGTTTACTGTACCTCCTACCTAAATTTAATCTAAAAAAAAAATTAATTATTAATTTCACACTTTTAGTTCTAATATAATTTCTACAACGAAAGCACACCTAGACGGTGACAGAAACTTGTTGGGTTTAGGGGATTGTCCAGTAGGTGAGCTAGAGAGTGATAACCTAACACATTGTTTTTTGTTGTCTCTCTCTTCTCGTTGTATTCTAAAATCAAAAAATTATAATGACTATACAAAACAACCATGTATTTATTTACAATTTTTACCTTCGAATTTCTTCAATAACTTCAAAGAATTGACCTTTGCGTTTTTTTCTTTCAAATTCTTTCTGTAATATTAATATAATATTAAGTAATAGTTACTATGACATAAATATGTTTAAACTTTTCAACAAACCTGAGCATGTTGAGGATGCATAAACGGTAAGCTTACCCTACGAACACTTTTTTGAAATAGTGATGCAATTTGACCCTGTCTTAATGTATGAACTAACTCTTTAGCTGTATGCTGTGGAGAAATAAGCTCAACGCTATTTATGAATTTGTAGAGTTTCTAATGGACAAAAGTTACAAAAATAGTTTCTTTATAAAAAATGTAAAAATACAATAAAATTATATACAATTATTAATCATACGATTTCTATATATAATATTTTTTCAATATTCATTTTTTCTAAAAAAAAATACAAAAAAAATTATAGAAGTATTTGGATTCTTTGATAATAATAAATTGATATAATGTATATAAATATTCATTAGACAAAACTAAAAGTCAAGAAAATACATTTTAAAATAAATGTAATGAATAATTCATAAAAACAATTATATTAATGTAATAATGTAATATTATTTTAAGAACAAATCAGAATCGAGTATAAATATTGACATATGTAGTCAAAACTTTATTTAAAATTAAAAATTCGGAACTGTTGGATAAATATAAGATATACCTACTTGGCTTACAAACATCATATTTTGACTTCGCCAAAAAGAGTCTGGTGGAGTTTGCCTGAGCTTTGGTAAAGTAAAATGATAAAAAGCGTGTTCAAAGCACAATATTACAAAACCTGCTAGAATACCAAATCCTAGCATCAAGAAAACCCCTAAGAAAGCATCCACACCTAGAGGTGTCGGTTGTCCCATATCTGAAGTTTCTACCTCTCCGTCAATACATGGTAAGTCATTAAACCATTTATTTTGCAATATGTCCATAAAACCATTATTAACATATTTAGACACTGCACCGGAAACTTTTTCCTAAAAAAATAAGTAATATCCAGTGATAAAAACCCTCGATGAATTACAACAACACATACAGAGTATCTTAGATTTAATTGACAACGCTTATAATTTTTGATTCAATTAAAATTTCGTTGGAGTTTTTTTTTAAATAATTTTCGCAGATATAGACTATATTGAAAACATATTTTTTATTATTTATCACTAAAAAAGAAAAAATATTTTTTTTCAAAATTTTAGAATAATTATTTTTTTAATATTTTCTTATAAAAATATTTGATGGATCAATAACAGTTTTAAGATAAGTATTTAATGAGTTAAAAGCATTTTAAAATACAGAGTGGGTATGGAACAGGGGCAGAGTTTACATACACCAGTAGAGGTTACACCCACCCCTGTATATTTAATATTGTAGAAGTCGTACAATCATTTTACAGTTTTGATTAAAAATAAAAAATATAATTTGTTAGTAAAAATTGTATACTTAAAAATGTATGGTTAAAAAACCAACCTTTAATATGAAGTTCTTTGTCATGCCAACAGCGTATACATCTTCGTGAATTGGATCACCATATGCAGTAAGTTTACAGTCATGATCTGTACCACTATAATAGTCTAGAATAGGCCGATCTCCAACAAATATGTCTAGACTGCCATTTCTAAAAATAAAAAAATGTACATAGAGTTTCTCAATAAATGCAATAAATTAAAACACATTTTTTTTTTAATTATGTGATTATTTTTATATTTATGGAAAACAATCATTACTTTATGTTTTTTTCTAATTACTGATATTTTTTTAAAATTTTAAATATCTAAGGTTTTTTTTTTACAAAGCAAATTAATATGAAAATAAAGATGTTTTAGTTTATTTTGAACTATAGTATCATAGAATTTACCAATTTTTTAGTTTTCTATTATTCGTAGCTATAAAATAATAATACTGATCAATTATAACATTTTGATGACAATTATCAGCAAATTTTACAAAAAAAAAAATGTGTACCTTAACATCCGCATGCCAGAAGCTGTATCAGGAACATGATATTTTTGAATCTGTTGCCAAAGTGAAGGATTTTTTTCTTTTAGATAAAATTCAGCCGCTGAAGACTTGGCCGCTCCGACTTTTAATGTTAATATCTAAATAATGACATACATTATTAAAAAGGATGATTAATTTCTAAAATTAAAAATAATAAATAAAATTAATTCATTTTTTTATTGAAAATAAAATTTTACTATTGATACTTACATTGCGTTCATTATAGTCTACTTTTGCATTTTGAAATAAAAGAGATGCAATTAAAGCTGCAATGTTAGCAGTGTAACTAGCAACAAAGATCACGCAGAAGCCACCCCATACATTTATAAGAAATTTGTTGGGCCATGACTTGGGTGCTTTAAAATTAACCAATGCACCGCAAAGTAAACCCCACATAGCCCATAATGCTGATGGCATTCTAAAATATCAAATATTGTTAAATACTAACGATTTTCATTTATTTGGTTTATGTTGATCTTACCCAAAATTTTTTGACCTCTGCCTACCCGCAGGATTGAGTCCAAAAGGACTAAACCATTCATAAAGTGCTACGGCCACCGTAGTAACGTGAAGTGACACGAATATAGCTATCCAAAGATTGGGACTCAATGGTAATAAAAATGCTAAAAGAGGTATGTTAGTTTTTCTTTTTGGAGCAACCATCATTGAAACTCCACTATAGAAATAAGGAGTCGAAAATTCTATCCATTTCGATCTAAAAACAATAACAAGTTAGAACTATTATAATCAATTATCAATTTTTTTAAAAATACTAGTAGTAATTCCTGCAAAGCGGTAAATAATTTTACATAGTTGTTTGGAATTATTATTTTCAAAATAATTTAATTTGAAATAATGGCCCTTTTTCTATTTCTACTTTTATAATAAGAAAAAAGTGTTTTATAAGTACCTTTTAGTTTTAATGTGTAAGCAACTAGCAAAGTAATTAATTTCCATTAATTTGAAATACACTTTTAATGAAGATATAATATATAGAAGCCAGTTTTTATATGCTATTAACAAGAAAAATTTCACAAAAAATACCTTTCAGAAATTTTGATAATATGATTATATTAGGTATAACTTGCGAAAAGTTAAAAATGAATTGTAATTTTATATAAAGATAGAATGTTTTTAATAAATATTTAATATTAATTTAATATATAATTGTAAATTTGGTATTGGAAACTTATAGTAATTTAATTCTTGAAAATTCATGATGGTTGTTGAATAGTTAATTTATCAAGTTTTAAGGAGAAATTATTATTCAGTATTAATGTAAATAAAAGTGGAAAATATGTACTGTAAAATTTTAGCGAGCTTTGTTTGCATGTTTTTTAAAATTTTAATTTAAATTAAATAATTAAATATTTTATTAATTAAAAAAAATTTAAGTAAAATGTACTTTTTTTGAATATACAAGTATTATATCTATTAATTGAATAATAAAAAAAATAACTATTCTGTATTTTTCAATCAGTAAAATGATGTTAAAAATAATTTTGAATCGGAAATTAAATGATGGTAGAGTACTTTAAAGGTCAACCACATACCGTTCTAACATTTACTTCGTGTTAAATATATTACCTAGCAGACGTGATGCTCAAAGGACAAAAAGCCATGTGAGCGGAACCTGATACCAAATCACCAACTACTCCGTTCCACTTAATTTTCCGAGATCCAAACAATCCATCAGCCACCAAATATAAATGAAAGTCGAATTCTAGGTCACTAGACATTTTTTCCAATAAGTCTATAACCAATCCAAAACAGCAGAAAGTATCTTGCACGAATCTATTAAAGTTGAAAACGAGTTTAACTATTTATATTAATATTAATCATAAATAATCAATATTTATCAATTAATTTTATTAATAAAAACAACTATACTTCAGTTATAGATAAAAATTAATACATGCATTAATTAATGCATACTAGTTTATAATACTGTAATTTAAATAAAATTTTTCAATATTTTTGAAATTGATTGTATTATACATTTTATTTTTTTTTTTACAGAGTATCCAAATAGTGTTTGAAATCTTTGATAACTTTGGTTCCATTGAATATCTAACGCTACTTCTTTTTTTTTTACAGTTTTGAACTATGTTAAAAGCATATTTAATGGGTTTTTTCTGAATTGAAAATTAACCATTTTTTAGTTATTTTTACGAAAAATTTTTTGGATAGATAACAACTTTAGGATAAGAACTACATGCATTTTAATATATAGAGTAGATATGTAGTGCGAGTAAAGTGCGTATTATAAACATACTCCATTACTAGCTGTACCCACTAAGTAATGAATAGTATGAATACATACTCAATATATTCAATCAAAATTTTTATAAAATAAATAACGAAAAATGGCTATTTTTTAATTAAAAATAAATAAAAAAAATCGTATTATTATTTTTTATTAACAAAAAAAACTATTCCTTTAATGTTGTCCAAAACTATAATAACTATTTAATAAAATGTAACGCAAAATTTCGTTGAATCAAAAATTATTAATTATATCAAAAGCTGGTAAGACACTCTGTATAATAAAATTGTTTTAATGTTTTTTCATTGAGCTCACTTGTCGTTAAATCCCAACTTAATATCTTTGAATATCATTGTTATATTATCTTTATCTGTGGTAGTCATTTGGTAGCATCGTATTCCCCTTAGACACTGTCTATCTTGTGGTAAAGGAGCGTGCATGACAAAAGGTGGTCCTATAGCAGTAACAACTCTGTAAACAGCTTTTCTACCTATTCCAACTCCGGAAATCATTTTATTTCCCGCCCATACAACTGAATCCAACTTAACTATCTGTTGACCTTCCGAAACCGATGGACTAATGGCACCAACCTTCTTCCATGCTCTTGTATATCCATCTGTAATAAATTAAAATATAAGTATTTATTGGTGTTAATCACAATTTTTGGTGTTTTTTAGAACTTATAACTATATACATGGTTAATGCCTATATATAAATATATACCATATGTATAGGACCGTAGAAGAGATGAGGTTTTAAGAGTTCATTTCCCCCTCAAAAGTTTTTTAGTCGTAATAAAATTTTTGATTTCATATTTTATTTTTTCATACTTATAAAAAGTAAAACTCTCAGGAAATACTTTAAGTTTCAATATGTTAAATCAATATTTATCTTAGATACTTCTAAAAAAAAAAATTGGTTCTGATAACTTGTATTTTATATGTAAACTGCCCCCGAAATTTATCTAAAAATGATATATTTGTGTTAAATCATCAACGTTTTTTGAGCTTTTATAATATTCTACATCAATCATATATACATCGAAGTTTTTTTAAGGAAGTTATTTTAGTCATTAGTCATTTTTCGCCCATATTTTTCCTACGGGCTAGATATAAAAATATTAATAGCTTTCGAAACACTGATCTAAAAGTTATTATGGACCAGTCATTTTATTAATTGTATTAATAAATTGACATCATTAATTCGCTTTTACATGGATTCCCGGACACTGCAACATAGTTGGAAATGAAAAAGCAGACCAAGATACAATTAACGCACATGAAACAAGCAACACACCAAAAATCAGCACAACAACCTACATTATGAAAAAAGAAGTAAATGATAAAATAAACAATATATGGTTAAACCAGTGTAAAAAACAAGAAACTAAGTTCAATAAAAATTAACACAATTACTATATGGAAGAACAAATATAAAATAATTAGATTTCTAAGAAAAACTTAACTGTACATAAAATTTGAATTGTAGCTAATGGTCATTTCAACCAAAGTTGTACTTTATGAAAAAAAATTAAATCATTGTGTTTTGGAATTTTATTTATTTATTAAATAAACTTGTAAGTTATGTATGTTGCTTTTCGAAAAAAATTGATACCTTTATAAGGTATAAATTATGAACATAAAGAAAACCTTATGACTGATAATTAAGAAAAATATATATCTAAGAGAAAATAAATAAAAAATATTATTTAAATTTTTTTATTAATTAAAAGATTTGTGATAAATGAATCACCTTGAATATATACAAGGTGTCTAAAATTTATCTTACTCTATACACGAGAGAAACTATATAATTTACAGTTACTCGTAGTACATACTTTATATACAAAAACATTTGTAATTGCTCTATTTTTTCCATATGTCTTAAATTTGTATACTTCAAAACTAATTTAGGAGTTTCTATGATTGTATTGAAGTGAAAAAATACGCAACTATACTACAGTAATTATATACACTATTTATTAAGTTTGTATTTGAAATTCCTATAATTCATTTTATTGAGATAATTTTGTAATCTCTAACTTATAATAAATTGATAACTTTTTTGCATATTGACTATATAAATTTAGATGAAATAAACAAATAATGTTTAGTGGACAAAAAATGTAAATCAGGTAATTGAAAACATACAATAATTTTAATTTTTCATCAAAATTAGCATAGTAGAATAATTTTTGAACGCTCACAATATTAAAGTTCGTTTTATTTATTAAATAATAATATAATAATAGTTTTATAATCAATATTAATATAATATTATTGACATTTTTTGTCAGAAGATCAAAATGAGTTTACGTATTAATTTTGATATTGAAATTATTTCCAGTTAAATAATTCCCCTAATATATTCTATTAAAATATCACATTATAGTAACTTAATTATTAAAATGTCTACTTTATTGTCCAGTATATAATTTAGTGAAAAATTATCTATCTAACTGATTTTTTCTTATATGAAATGTAAAATATTTATTTTAATTTAAAAACATATACATTGAAATTTTGGCAACTGTCTTTAGTTAAATGTACAAATAAACCAATCTCAATTTAAAGTTTGGTGATTTTGATTAGAATGACTTCAACTCACTTATTCTAACAATAAGATACCGTCAGATTATATATAGTAGAGAGCAGTAAGATCATTTACTCTGCTTAAAACAAATAAAATAGTCTGAGTATAACTTTATTTGTGGAATTGTCTATAAAATGTTTTTATTGGGTCCTGGATTTCTTTGTTATCCTATAAAAACCATAGTTTTATATAAAATTTACATGCCGATTTTTTTCTTATTTGATCCTTTATTTTTACTACCCCATAATACACCAATAACTCAATATAATCATTTTTTTTTACTGAATTTTTCTTCTCTTCCATTGTACTATAAGATACGATAAAGTATTGGTGATAGGGTGAAAAAGTAATCATTAATAATACATTCATAAATACTTTACTACTTTTTATATACAGAGTAAATTTATTACTACGCATCACTCAATATTATCAAAATACAAACAAATTAACTGAAAATCATTCAAAATTTTATGTTTTTTTATATGCTCTGTTTTTAAAAATTGTTTTGCTCTTTTCTTTCCTTTATATCCCTTAAATCTGTGCCAATTTGAGTTTTATCCAAAACCTATAAATTTAACTATTTTTAATATTCAAAAATGGTCAACTTAAAAAAATGATAGTTCAACAATAACTTATGAACTATTAAAAAGATGTATTTTCATATCTAAGCGAGATAAGTAGTATGGCATAGAATGTCTAATAATAAGAATAATCAGGTCTTTTTTCAAGCCTTCATTTTAAAATTTTAATATATCAAATAAATACTAATTTAAAACTTGTTATCGACCAGTTATTTTAATAGTTAAATGATTTTCTATGAAGTAAGTCGGTTAAATATATGTTTTCATTTAAAAAATTAATGTGCATTTTTTTTTATGGCTAGAGTAGGGAAAAATGTAAAATTTTTTCGTTAGTTAGTAGTATGTAAAGTTTTATCTCTTCTTCTTCCTCTAAAGGTCTCGCCGTATCGTTGTAAACCTAGTTTACATTCTTCCCTGTTTATAGAAATTTTTTCTATGACTGCGTATTGATTACAGCCAACTTGTCTTGTTATTTCTTTTTAATATGTCTTTCTTGATCTTCCTTTTCATTTAAGTCTGTTTATACGTCTCTCGAATATGTTTTGTAGAAACGGGAGATGACTCAATAAGTGACTGAACCTATTCCCGCTCGTTTCTTTTATGATACTTAACGGAATTCTTTTTTCTCATACTTGGTTTAATACATTTATATTACTTTTTAATTCAGTTCAACTGACCTTCAATAATCTACTCCATGTCCACATTTCTTTGGCTCTCAATTTTTTTTTGTTCAGTCCATACTTGACAGCTATATAAAAATTTATCCAACACGTGGCATTTGACAAAAATTTTTCTCATATTAATATTAATAGTAGTTTTTAATTAGTATATTAATTAGTAGTTTTTTTTTTGCATAAGTATTCCTTTTTTCCATAGCTATTCATTATGTAATATCTACCGAGCATCTATTGTCGTTATTGTACTCCCTTGGTACTTAAATTGTTTAAGTTTTTCAATTAGATAGTTATCTATTCTTAAATTCCAAATAATAGCTACCAACATTGTTGTTTTTTTTTTACTTATATTTTCATTTCATATCTGTGAAAGAAATTATTGAGGGTGTAAAGCAAGTTTTGCATGTCTTTTTCTGATTCATATACTGATGGTATATCCACATTAATATCATATGCAAATCTTAGGCAGCAAAATTTTTCTTCATTTATACTTCTTCTTCTTTTTGACTTTATCTTATACTCATTCATAATCTCTTCTATAAATAATTTTGACAGGTAACGTGATAAGGAATAGCCTTGCCTCAAATCTCTTTTAATTTTTTCTGTAGTTTATAATTGCCTAATTCAATTAAAGTTTCTTGTTTCTTATATATTAACATTATAATTTTTATATCTCTGCTTTTGTCATAAAATGTATTAATTAATTCTAGTAAACTGTGCCAAAAGCTATCTCCAAATCAATAAAGGTTATAAATGTGTTCTAATTTTTTTAATCTTTCTTTCGTCAGTAATCTTAGGGTCTGAATTGCTTATTTTGGCTGATTTTTTTATCTAAAACCAAACTGATCCATATCAATTTTATTCATCATTCTGTTATTCATAATAATGAGAATGATACGAGTACAAGTATTAAGAGACTTATTGTTCTATAATTTTTGCATTCTGTGGAATTAGTACAATTTTGCTTTTAATGAACTTTTTCGTATTATTGTCATACAATACATTTTCTAAATCATTTCAAATAGTTGATATTCTGTGTCATTTTCGATATTATTTAATAGTTCTGCTGGCATCTGACACTTAACCATTCTTCAATTCATTTAATGCTTTAATAAATTAATTTTTTATTATATTTGGTCTCATATCTTCATTTTTTGTCGCTATTCTACTCCTCATTATCATGACATTTTCTTTTATCGATCCTTCATATAATAAAAATATGTAATAAATGTACTCAAGGAAATATAACGACGTTTACAATATTTTTCTAACATTAAATATACATTACATGTTCATCTTATCAGATATTAAGTAGATAAGCAACTTTATAAAAGTTGAGAAAAATCGCTATTCAACATTATCTTCTTAATGTTGATTAACGAAATTCA
Organism: Daktulosphaira vitifoliae; assembly: GCF_025091365.1. NCBI lineage: Eukaryota > Metazoa > Arthropoda > Insecta > Hemiptera > Phylloxeridae > Daktulosphaira > Daktulosphaira vitifoliae. The sequence continues at coordinate 42,572,872 of NW_026099574.1, forward strand.
TAAAAAATGTATAAATTTGATTTTACAGTCAAATTTTTTTATTATATTATCAATGATTCATTCAACTTTTCTTCATTATTATTCTTATAAACTATTTTTAAATATTTGATTTTTATTTTGAATAATTTGAATATGATAGAATAAATCATATTAATTTAAGTTTTTTTTTTTTTGAGTTTCTGTTAGATAGACTACACAAAATACATATAGGGCGAGTGTTCTCGATCGCCCCAAAAAAAATATTCTAGAACACTACACACTACAAAACGATGTGACATCAGTCAATAGAGAACTATGATAAAGAACTTTTAGCTATATACGATAGTTATAGACATTTTATTCACTTATTATAAAGCAAGGACTTTACAATTTATACAGACCACCAACAATCCAACAACCATTGTTGGACCATTAAAACTTATAAATACATATTGACTATAATTGATAGGTTCACAAGATGGATAAAGGCAAAGCCTATAAGAGACATGACTGCACAAACATGTGCCACTACCCTGATTCAACATTGGATTGCATGATTTGGAGTACTCATAGAATAACAACTGATCAGGATAAACAATTCGAATCAAGATTATACAAACAGTTATCAAAAACATTAGGTTTTCAAACAATACGTTCATCACCATATCATGCTCAAGCAAATGAAATAATAGAAACAGTATATAGAACACTAGAATCCGCTATAACATTTAAAGATAACAACCATTGGTCTGAAGAATCACCTATGATCTTATTAGGCCAACGCACAACACTCAAAGAAGACTTTAATGCATTCCCAGCCGAACTAGTTTACGGTCAAACACTAAGACCACCAGGACAATTTTTTAAAGAAACTGAACAACTGTCAGAACCATCTGATTTCATAAAACAACTTCAACTACAAATTTCAAAAGTAACCACAATAGTATCCCACCACACATCATCATCATCAAAACGCACTTACATACCAAAAGATCTAGAAACGTGTACTCACGTATACCAAAGAATAGACGCTTTGGACCAAAACTAACATATACATATGAAGGACCATTTAAAGTGTTAAAAAATACACCCAAGATGTTCAACCTTCAAAGTCATCCAGAACAATATCAATTGATCGACTCAAACCCGCTTACATAGGAAAACAAAGCACCTGAACATAACATATACACAACAAGTACAGCAGTTTCAGCACAACCAAAGAAAACTAGATCAGGACGAAAAGTACATTTCTCAAAATATATGACTACAAATTATATCATATAAAACAATGTTATTAACTATTTATTATAAACACTCCGTGTACAGAGGGGGAAATAATATAGCGACCATGGAACGATCGAGAATCTTAGCGACAGATAGGCAACACAAAATGCCTATAGCGCGAATGTTCTCGATCGCCCCATAAAAAAATATTCTAGAACACTAGACACTACAAAACGATGCGACATCAGTCAATCAATCAGTCAAAAGTTAGTTAGTTCGCCACAAGTAGACAAATAGATGCATGTATATATTGTAAATATTCTAAAAGTGTTTAAATAATAAACCGTCTATAATTTTTGTCTTTTTTACGTAAATCGGTGTTTTTATTTATTGTTCAATCAATATGCGAAACACCAAACATATTTTAAAGCTTTTTTTTCTAATTTAAAAGTTCTATATTTCTTCTTCCGTATGAACATCAATAGGTTCGTTAATTGCGATTATGTAATTAAAATACATTACTGTGTATTAACAAAAATAAAAGATATTAAATTTAGTAGTTTTTAGTTCAGTGGTTTTCTTTAATAAAAAGATTTTAAAAGTAATTAATTACGTCTTCAACTTAAATTAAATTTTTTGTTAAATTTTAACTTGAAAAGCTTTGGTAGAAGTTTAGAAAATTAAGTATTTTATTAAACTAATATACCCAGTTAAAACATGAAAACAACATGTCTAAATTAAAGGGTATGGTGAAAAAGAAAAGGATCTCCTTATTTACTAATAATAAGACAATTGTTAACAAAGTTTTACATTTTTATATAATTCAATAACGTTTGTAATTTTATTTATAAAATTACTTGACAAAAAAAGCATACAGATGATTTATTTTGGTATTAATTTTTGACTCTTTATACTTATCCATATATCGACCTNTAATATAATATATAATATATTGTACCATATACAAATATGGTATAAAAAAATGATTATTACAAAAAAAAACTTCAAGTAAACATTCGTTTGTTTTTATAAAATATTTATATTTTATAATTTTACATATATATATATATAATGTAAATAAAAATTTCATGATATAATAGAAATGCACAAAAAGTTAAATGAAAATGTAGTTTCATCAAAAAAGTACTCAAAAATAGACTAACAAGCATTCAAATATATTATTCATAACAGGTATAAATGTTTGGCTATGTTGTATTAAATTTTTAGTAGTTTTGTATAATCTTAATTTTTGACCATAAAAATGATTATATTACTTGAACGTTAAATTCATCAATTATAACCACAATAAAATTTAAAAAACCCAGCACAGGGGGGTCGCAGCACAGTGATGACGTGGCATAGTTGGATAAAGTATAATGATATCTGACAGTGATTAAAATCACTATCAAAAAAAAAACGCTTCAATGCAAATCTTTAGATAGTGTTTAATTTTAAAAAATTGGTGTATTATTCAAAAAGCTACATGATGTGCTAATTCCTTATTAATATCCTGATTGAGATAAAGTATGTCGAATGAAAAAGGGGTTATTAAAAGATATTATTTCTCATAAAAAAATTGTGTTGATCCATACACTTTTCAATAAGTTATAGCATTATAAAGTTGAAAATGTAAAAAATAAAATCGAGAATTTTCAGTCCAGAGGTCAAATATTTTTTTTCAAATTAAAGTATATTACATTAACTTTAATTTAAGATATATATAAAAGTGTCAGCCTTTCCGGAACATTTTCAAAAGTTAAGTTGAAAAAGTTAATTTATTATGAAAAAGTTGTCATTTTAAGTCCCCCCCTGTGGGCAGGTTAAGTGTCAGATTTAGAAAAAAAATATACCAAATGATAGGTAAAGACATCAAGCATCTACATAAAAAAAGAATTATAGTGATATGTTCATTTTTGAAAAAGTTACGGCAGTTTTTAGTAAAAAAAAATTGAAAAAATTTCGAAAATTAGCGAATTTTAAATTTGTAATTTTTTTGGAGGTTTCCTCCATTTACGGGGAACGAGGGAAATTTTTTCAATTTTTGAGGGTAATGTCTTCGATTAGATACGATTTGTGATTTTTTGACGTATCGTTGAAAGAAATCCGTTCGGTGAGAGATGAGAAAAAGTGGTAACAGACACAAAAAAAAAAAACACATCATAGTAAAATTAATACCTTCTCAGCTTCGCATCGAAGCTAAAATGTATCAATACATATACATATTTGTGACTTGTATCCAAAATGGGTTTTGAAGTTTTTTACCATGCGTGTGTAGGAAATTGTTTTTTTACGTGTGTCAAAAAATTAAAATAAAATTATAACGGAAATATTGATTTTTTGTACTTCAATGTCAATTGGGATAAGACATATTTGAAATTTGAAATTTATTTTTACTATTATGTATTATTATAGATACATAAAAGCCAATTAAAATTTTTTCAACTAAAAGAATAATTAGTATATTTAGCAACATAAAATGTGAAATTTTTGTAAAAAAAGAAAAATCAGTAACTAAAATATACTTTTTGTTATACGAACACTACCACGAATTATAATTCTTAACATAATAAAAACTAAAGAATTTGTTTTTGTTAAACGTTAACGATTTTTATAGATTAATATAATAATTTTCATCAGGTTGATTTCTTACTAAAAATTTACTTCGTGAGTTCAAAATAAAAAACCTTTGTAACAAAATACATATAGGTTGATTTTTTTATCATAACCCATACAATTACTTTCATAATAAAAATAATTTTAACATTATTCTAATTGGTTATTCTAATGGTCACAGTTACTGAATGTCTATTGTCAATTATGACTATCAATAGATATACTTTATGTATTTCTAGTTAGTGTATTTATAAACTCACAACAATGTGCCTTACTACCATTGATAATAAATGTACCAGTGAATAAAAAACAAATTAGCTACTTATATTTGTAATCCCTTGTGTATTATACATGTATATTAACTTAAAAATTTGAAACTTTAAATGTTTATATCTAATAAACAAATAAATTTATATTAAAAATTCAAATCCATTTACAATTAAATTATAAATTCAAACATTCTATTAAATTCAAAATACGTGTTCCTTTTTAAAAATATAATGTTAACACCCTTACAAGGCATAAGGGATGAGCTTAAAACATATTACAAAATTAATAATTCAAGAATAATTTGTAACTAAAAACAAACAAAAAAAATAAAGTTTAAATTATTTTTATTCTGTAATTAATCAAGTGGGTTGTAATAAAAAAATCAGCCTGCATATATATTATTAAATCTGTTTTATATAAATAACCAAAGTCTTTATAAATCAATGTCCAAACTTTTGAATACTTTTAATTTCAAACCTTAATTTTTAACATAATTCTAAGTATTAAATAAATTTTGTAGTAAATATTAATATCTAATGAATTGAACTGTGCGTCTAGTTAACTTTACCATTAAAATATGGTCACACTGATTGGTTACTCTTATCATTGGTGGGTTTTAAATCTTTATCTAATTGAATCTCAAAAAGTATGTTACTTATATAAAAAATATATAAAATATAACTGCACAATTAAATCATAATTATTAAATTTCATCATCGTTCAGTCATTAATACTCAATTTTTTAACTCATAACTTAACATTCTCTAGTATCCAAAAAATAAATTGATATCTTAGGTGAAATTATACTACGCAAATGCACAAAAATTGAATATTAATTGTAAATGCGACTTCTTGTTCCATAAATCACACAGGTTATTAATAAAATAATTCAATATTCTGGTTAAGAAATGAAATTGTTTAATTGGTATTTAGACTGACTAGTTTAAGAAATATATTGAAATTTTAAAACTTTATTAATTATAGAAATAATTGTATTTTAAATTTCAATTGTAAATATCACAAATCTTCATCATCATCATCATCTATTAAAGACAATGCCTTGTCGTTTAAGCTATAATTCTCTGTTTGATACCAAATTCTTTAGTGAAACAAAAGATGTACAGTGCATGAGTTCCAGGATATTTTTAAAATATTGTTTCCTTAGGCTTCCTCTTGATTTCTTCCCAGTTATTTCTCCTTCGAAGATGTTTATTGTATTCTTATATGTATTATTATTGTGTCAAATGGTGTGCCGATTAACTTTATTTTTCTTGATTAAATCGCCTTCATTAGCTGTCTTTCTTCTCGTTTTTCTTCTAGCACTTGCTCATTTCTTTTCTTGTCCATCCATTTTGTTTTTGTCATTTTTCTCCATATCTATGACTCTAATGCTTCTAGTTAGCTTCTGTCTTTCTTGTCAATTGTTCATGTTTCACTGTCGCACACTCCAGACAAATGTTTTAACGGATCTTTTACGTATGTCAATACTCAGATGTTTATTAGTGAGAAGCTGATTCTTGATTTGGAATGCTTGCTTTGCCAATGCTAATCTTTTTCTAATATCTGATGTTACAAATCTGATTTGTCACAAATCTTGCATATTATATATTTAATTTATTAATTAATGCATATTGCTTGTTTCAAATGACTCTCAACTTGCAAGTTTTATTACTTATTGTAATTTTTCTATTTCATGTACATATTAATTGAACCTTTAATTATATCTTATTATCTTAAAACAAAAATTTGGAAATTATTTATTTCATATACTTTAATAAGCTATCAGAAATAACTAAAATATTTTTAATTGTAAGCATAGAAATAAAATCGTTTGTTTTATAGTAAAATTGTCTATTTAGCTGTTGTTCATCAAATTTATTAATAATTGATTTATTATTTAAAGTCAAAAAAATTTCCTCCAAAAATTTATTCGAGCAAAAAGTGAAGTATGCGTGGAAAAGACCCTAGTATAACGTTTTCCATTTTTTCATGAATTTTTTAGGGCATAGATTATTTTAAATAAAATTTTCGGTTCAGCCTCTTGATAAAAATCACACTAGCAGTATTTGTTTAATCAAAATATTGTGAAATTCATCTTAAGGTTTGAATGAATAATCTTAAGGTATCAATGAGGTTTGCAAACCAGAACTCTATTATATATGCTTCCTTTCATTGTTTATTACTTTTTTGGTTAGATCGAATATATTTTATTGAGAGCATTTTTCAAAGATAAAGAAATTAAATTGAAGTTTCACGTAATTCAATGAAAATGAAACTAAGTGAACAAATAATCATGTAGTACCACATCTAGAAATGTGCAATAATATGAACAAGAATTATAAAATAAAGTAACAAGTAGTTCAAATAAATTAAAGCATAGTGTATGATTTATCAATTTTATAATACAAGTACATTGTATAGATAATAAATTTTACATAAAGTTTTTTTTTTCTCAAATAATGTTTTACTTGAATGCATTAAAAAATTGTAATTAGTAAAAGATACAAGAAGTACTTCAAAAGAAAAATAATTTCAACAATGGAAAAATAAGTTCATTTTTAAATTTGTTTTCATTTAAATTTACTTATTATCTATTATCTTCAATAGTACCTAAAAGATTTTTTTTATATATTTAAATAACTTCATTTGATTTTTCCAATAATTTTGCTGGACAAATCAAATCTTATGACTGTAACGTAATCGTAACGATATAACTCTACAATATTGTTGTTAGTTAAATTCAAAATTTGCGCACAATGGACCAACAGATCTGAGTGCATGGGCATTATGTCCACCTCGATAATAACTAAATTCAAGATTTCTATATAGTGCTCAGTGGTATTCTAATTGTATCATCAAACGATTTTTAAATATTTCATCTTATCTATTAGTTATTAATCCTATTTATTTGACATAAACATTACAAATTAAATTATAAAATTCAAAATATTTATCAAAGTCATGATTACGAACAAATATTGAAAAATATCTTTTTTTTTTGTATTTCATTAATTGTTCATGCATTTTTCCTTTATTAATATAAAAATTAATAATTTTTTTTTAAATTTATATCTGTTTTTTTTCTGATTTTATTTCTGTTAAGGATTATATATATATATGTGTCTGTGTGTGTGTGTTTTGTATTGACATATCACGTTAAAAATGGCACGAACAGTGAACTAAAATGGCTGTAGTTAAAATGAAAGATTTCTATGGATGACCTTATAATTTAAAATGTGAACTCATGCCGTTACTGATGAAAAGCAATTCAGCAGTGTCAATAAAAGATTTCATCTTCAATGAATCATATTTCGAAAGTTAAAAAAAATTGCTCTATACATTTTATTAAATTAAATTTTAAGTGAAAAATGATTCTGAGAACTACAAAAGAAATATATAGAAATTATTGTTTTTAATTTAATTGGCTATCCGAACAACAAAAAAATAACAACATTTTTACAATCCACGAGGTATTTTACTTGAAAATACAATTATTTATTTAAAATGCTTCCTTTAGCTTTTAACGTTTTCTTTGAAAATAAATAAAATGACAATAATTATTTTGAAAAAAGTTAAAAAAATCTTTTTGTTATTTATTGGAGTGACAATAAACACGAATAATTTGTTTGACCAAAATATAATGATTCATTATTTTGTATTTGATTTTTTGTTAAACGGTTTATAGAAATTAAAAATTCATTAATTTTAATTATTTAGTGATTTTAATAATATAAATTAACTTTAAATGTATTTCATACAAAATGAATTGAATACTTAAAAGTATAGCTGAAATTGGAGAAAATTTGAAAAATAAAAATAAGTGATCAAAGCATGATATTACAAACAAAATGTAATTTTGATATATTAAGTGTATAAGTATGTCAACACTTTTATGATGATTATAAGTGGATCACGAAAACAAGGTATCCTTTTACACGTAACAATTTAATTGCTTATTTAAGGAATATCAATTAAATATTGTAAATTCTGTCTTAATATACTCGTCACTATCATAATATGGGATAACAGCGGGCTACTCTGTCGATGTCCACAATAATGGTCTTTTATTTAACCTTTTTGTTTAAGAAAATCAACTTAAATTACTAGATTATATTCATATTATTAAATGACATATATTTCTTTACAACCAAAAAAATTTAAATCAATAGTCTAAAGAAGTAATAAACGCATACTGTTTAGTCACATTATATTACACACGTTTCAGCCATAGATCAATAATGAGTTCTATTAGAATAAATAATATTGGTCATTTTTAAAATTACTCTTTACTGATAAGAAATTTATAAATTATACTTATCATTTTTTTACTCTAATCTAAATAATTAAACGCAATCTGTCAACTCTAAACTTTTAAGTGTAAAAAGTAAATTAACGTTATATAAAATGTCAAAATGATTCGTATAATATTTATGGGTAATAATTTATATATTTTATGTCTAGACATCATTAAATAATAACATTGAAAGAACAGTATGTTGATTATTTTTTAGGGCTACAAAATAATAAAAAAGGAAGAACAATCCTTACAATCGGTCTGTTTTAATGAATCACTTGAAATCGTTAAGAAAAAATTGTCATCTTCATTGTCGGAAGTCTTACATGCTCAAGTTTTTAAATTAAAAATTAAATTTGTGTTATTTTATTTATCAATTATTATTCAATACTGTTACTAAAGTAATTCTAAAAGCAAAGAAAAGTTACCAGGTAAGATACTAATTTACTAATAGCTAATGCTTATACATTTCATGGCTCTTGAATCACACTCCGAATAAAAATAACTCTCACTTTTATCCAAAATCTTTCAATATTCATGTTTTAATTTTTTATAATTAGTTAAAATTAAAATATTCAGTTTGAGACATTTAACAGTTATTATAAATATTGAATAAAAAAAAAACGGTAGCACAGTGGGGTCGCGGCATAGTGGAGACATTGCATAGTAGGGTCCAGTATAGATTTAATCTGACAGTGATTAAAATCACTATCATAAGAAACGCTTCGATGCAAATCTGTAGNATCTGACAGTGATTAAAATCACTATCATAAGAAACGCTTCGATGCAAATCTGTAGATAGTGTTTAATTTTAAAAAATTGATGGATAATTGCAAAAGCAACATCAACTTCTATTAAAATAAAATACAAAACCCATAATTATCATACAAAAATAGTATATTTTTCAATATGGTAGCCATTTGCGCATAGAAGATAGAACGTCGGAACAAATTTTTTTTTTCATTTTGTAGTACATAAAATAAGCTTTAATTTGATATACGTTTAAAGAACGCAGTAATTCCGGAATATTTTCAAAAATTAAGTTGAAAAAGTTATTTTTTGTAAAAAAGTTACTATTTTAAATCCCCTCAATGAGCAGAATAAGTGTAAGATTTTCAAAAAAAATTATATCAAATGAAAGGGAAATATCTAAGGTTTCAATACAAAAAAATATTATTTTTATTTGTTCATTTTTGAAAAAGTTATGGCAGTTTTAAGTACAAAAAACATCCCGATAAAATGTAATTTTTATCGCAAACATTACATTTTTTTT
>NW_026099574.1:42583670-42656778 GCF_025091365.1 Daktulosphaira vitifoliae
AAAAAAAAAAAAAAAAAAAAAAAAAAAAAAAAACACATCATAGTAAAATTAATACCTTCTCCGCTTCGCATCGAAGCTAAAAATATGTTTACTTATATTTTTTTTTAAGTTTTGAATTACAATATCTCAGGTAATAACCCCACCTAGGGTTTCTGTAACGGTTAAACTATTTAAATAAAAGTTTTACATGTCAACTCACCAGGAGTCAGTAGACTCACGGCCTTTAAAAATCTAATTGTTGCAAAATAATATAAATATATATATATATAATTATAAATTATAATTATTAGTTATATTATATTATTAAATCTAATTTACTTCGCTTTAAGTGAAAAAAATCCACAAAGAATGTGTTAACGTTTATTTTTAATTAAATTCTTAAAAAAAAACAAAATAAAATTTAAATAAAAAAATGTATTTTTTTATTTTTAGGTTATCTTCAATTACTTTTTCCAATATCAATCTGTAACAAAGCTTTGAAAAATAAACTTGGCACAACTTGGCATATCATACTATAAAGATGTTAGTATATATTAATTTATGTAGTTTTAATTTTACTTTTCTTTTAATATAATCCTCTATAATGCATAGTGATTTTACAGTTGAAATATTGTATTTTAGTTAAATTACTCTAGTTTATTATGTAGAAAATCATTTTTATTACAAGAAGACATATATAATTTAACATTGACATTTGGATTATTATACTAACTAAAATATCACGCATTAAGATTGTACGAAACTTTTTTAAACAAACTATTTTATTTGACAAATTCGTATAATTTTGTGTTCTCCAGATATTTAGTTGGTTGATTAAGTAAGGAATAAATAAGTATGATGGAATATATCACACCATAGATTTATATTAACTTTCAATAAACTATTAAGTGGAACTATACGATTACTTCACTAGTCTATTTACATACCTGGTATTTGTTTTTTGTTAGATATTGAGTTCATTATATCAAAACGAACAGCAAAACTTAAATCTGGCTTCTCTCCATTAGCCTTAGCTCGGCGTCTGATTGATTTTCCAGACAACAAATCATGAACTGCATTATTGAATTGACTGAAAACAAAAATAAATGACTTTTGTCAAAATGCTAAATTTAAAGTATTTATTAATCTGTATAGATAGTTTGTATTATTGAGGTCTNAATGCTAAATTTAAAGTATTTATTAATCTGTATAGATAGTTTGTATTATTGAGGTCTAAGTAAAATAATATTTTATATATTATTAATATTTAATAATTTTACGATATATTTTTCATAAAATAGTAAGATTAGTTTTATTTAAATTAAATTTAATAATTTTTCTATTAACACAAACCAATAATTATGTCATTTTTCATTTTTAAATTCGGCTACCTTTATAATATTTAAAAATGTTTTTTTTATAACAAATTATTATTTTACAATGATGTATTACATATGACACATAAATCATTCACAGTCAGTTAATTTGTGATGAGTTATTTATAAGTTTTGAATAACTCATAAATTAACAAACAGGTACAAAATCATTCATTTCAAATTTTTACTTTTATCAATAAAAAACATAAGTTCGACTAAAAAATGATTCTATATTGAAATTCAATTATATGATTATTATTCAAATTAAAGTTATTTTATTGAATATAATTTTTGTTCTATTCATAGGTTCAAAAGGAATAAGATAAAATTCGAAATTGAACACTTTTAACAGTTACGTATCAATACATCTTTCATATTTTAAAAACGTGTTTACTTTGAAAATTATATTAGTAATGTTTAAATGTTACCAAAACTTTTTTTTACGTAAATTAGGATTTTAGTTTATTTTTAACATTTTGTCTAATATACAGTATGATTGTTACATATGCATTTCTTTTTATCTGTTATAAAATAATTATTAGGTTTATCTTTTATATCTTAAGGGGTGTTAACTTTATTTTAAATACATTAGGGCGGATCAAAAAAATCAATCTTCAAAATTTTAATGAGAACCATTTTAACTTTATAATATACATTAAAATAGGTATTTTGTGTAGATTTGAGATTTTTAAAACGTATATGTTGACCAAAAATACCCCCAAAAACGACCTCTAATATTATTTAATTTTTAGTCAAATATTATGATTAGAATATTAAAATAGTTTGATTATTACTGTAAAATACAAATTTTTTAGTTTCATAATTTTAAGTAGAAAATTGATCGCGAGGATATCTTAATTAGCATCATTATATGGAATATTTCTAGTAAGTCTCATTTAAGCTTAAAAATTAGAAAAAAAATTTTTTTATGCAGTTAGGATAATATTTATCTATATTATAAGTAAAAAAAAATTATTCACTTATCTTAAAAATGTATGTCTTTTTTTAAAAATAAAGTGTAAACTAAAATATGGTTTTCTTGGAAACATTTTTAAATGCCGATTGATCATTAAATGCATTATATCAAAAAAAATTACTTAAAGTTTCAATAAAAAACAAAATTATTTTGATTTGTTCATTTTTCAATAAGTTATGGCAATGTTTAGAAAAAGAATGTCTAAATTTTACCAATCTTAAAAATAGTAATTTTTTGGAGGATTTCCATCATTTAAGGTGAACGAGGGAAAAAATTAAAATTTTTGAGGTTAATGTTTTCAATTAGATACGATTTGTGATCTTTTGACGTACCTTTGAGAAAAATCGGTCCAGTGAGAACTGAGAAAAAGTAGTGACAGACACAAAAAAAAAACCCAACACATCATGATAAAATTAATACTTTCTCAGCTTCGCATCGAAGTTAAATATTTGAACAAAAAATTAGTATGTTTTTAACTACGGCAGCCATTTGCACATAGAAAATAGGTCGTAGAATAATTTTTTTTTTTTGAACTTATAGTACATAACATAAGCTTTATTTTCATATATGTTTGAAGCTCGGAATATTTCCAGAACATTTTCAAAACTTAAGTTGAAAAAGTTAAATTTTTGTTCTGAAATTACTGTTTTGAATTCTCTTCTAAGGGCAGGTTATAAATGTCAGATTTTCATAACATTTATATCAAATAAAAGGGAAATATCTAAGATTTCAGTAGAAAAAAAATTATTATAATTTGTTCATTTTTCAAAAAGTTATGTCATTTTAAGTAAAAAAATGTCAAAAATTTCTGATTTTTAAATTTGTAATTTTTTGGGGATTTCTCCCATTTGAAGGAAACGAGAGAATTATTTTCAATTTTCAAGGGTAATATTTTCAGTTAGATACAATTTGTGATCTTTTAACGTATCGTTGAACGAAATCGGTCCAGTGAGAGCTAAAAAAGTGTGGCGACAGACACAAAAAAAATAATAATAATAAAAAAACACATCAATAAAATTAATACCTTCTCAGGTTCGCTTGGAAGCTAAAAGTTTACTCTTGTAACTTCTGAAAAAATTGTTGACACTTATAAGTATGTATATGTACTGATTTAAATAACCTTATGTCATACGAAATATATAATCTAAATTATATTTTCTTTTTCATAACATTATTTTGGGAAGGATTTATAAATCCTTTTTGTCATGCTGTAGTAAAGTGTTAGATTATATTCCTCCGTAATGATTTATCTTCATTTTTTATGAACTATAATCGGGTTACACAATAAATTAAACTCATTTTATGTCCTCAAAACCTTTTCTTCCCTTGAAATTTCTCATGTTGAATTTATTGTTATTACTTATTATCGTTCAGCAACAGAACTATAAATTCACAGGTGCAAAACAATCTGGTTTAATTATTATGCTATCCCTCTAATGAAAAAAAAATACTCAAATGAACTGTACATATATCATAATCAAATATAAAATAACCTCAAAAGAATCAATTAGAACCGTAAATTCCTAATGAATAAAAATTTGAGTTTATAATTTTTATTTATAAAACATGGATCCACAAACTGTAGTCTGAGAAAAAAAATTGGATGCTGCCATTTGAAATTTTTTACGGGGATATTTTAATTTTTATCTTCAAATTTTTCATAACTATCACAACCAAAACAAAGAGTTAAATATTTATATTGAAATATATCTTTTAATAATATATTTTATCAAGCACATACACGAGTAATTTGACTTAATAATCTTTATACTACATTAATTTATTTCATAATAAAACATTTGATAAATTAACAATTTAATTTTACGGATACGGTTTGACTGGATTTATTAATTGATCAAATAAGTAACAAAAATAGAAAATTTATTATCAAATAAAAATTTAGCGACATTGAAAACCCTTTAAGTCTATTACCAATACCGTAAGTTTAAAAATCCTATTTTTACCTATGCTTTGTATTAACTTAAAGGTTACCTTACAGTGATAGAAAAACATATAATAATTTAAAAGTAAAAAATTTTTATTTCGTTTTTTTTTTACTTAAGTTTTTTTAAGCAGGATAGTTTAGTTAAATAAAGACTTTATTTTATATAAAAATATCCAGAATTAATAAATAAATAATAAGTATAAATATGAATATTTTTTTTATTCTACATAACAATTTTATTTTTAGTAAAAAAATATACCAATAGATTTGTTACATTTTAATTAAAATTTAAAAATAACTGTTTTATTGTTGATATACTTACAACGAATCTACTTTATCTCTTACGAAATGTCTATCGTGTTGGTATAATGGTATTTTTTTGTCTATGGGTGTATGTTTACGTCCAGAATTTCATAATGCTCAATTTTCATACGTCTACACATTCCATCATTCATAAAAAATCAATTTATCATATCTACCACGCCTATTGGATAACTTTACTTATAAATGTAAAAAAAGAGTTTTGAAAACTCAATAGAGAAATCATTTAAATACTTAATATTTTAGATAATTTAATCATCATTGATTTTTGAACTTTTATCTTATAATATTTTTTGAATTTGATGATTAAATTATAATTTATAATTTACTAATTATAAAATTATGACATTTAAAAGTACTGTATAATCAATGTTTCTTTTAATATATAATATTTATTTTTTTTTTAAACCATCATATATTATTATTGAAATATACATCTGTGTTGATTCTGCTAAACAATATAATCGACTTTTCCATTAACAAACTTCGATTAATCATTTGTAAATGTCGTGAAAGTATATATAAGTAATACTGTTATACCTTATCAATAACACCAAGGAAGACAATATGTTTTCTTATATTACTATTGTCGTACATGATTTGATGAGGGTCAACTGTCATAAAGGTAGTGAAGCCTCTAGTTAAAAGCTTTAGCACCGAAACTTACAACATTAATCACACGAATATTGGCCTTAACCACTAATGTATCTGATCATGGTCTGTTCACTAGAATACAAGATGGTTTCTGTAATAGGAACTGACTTCACACTAATGAACTGTCTTTGTGAGATACTCGGTTTAAACTAATAAGAAACAATCCTCTTGATGTTTGAATTTTTTGTTACTTCAAAAATTTCACTTAAGCTTGTACTTCAAAGATATTCATAACTGTTATCTTCAACTGTTTTTCGGTTAACAAAGAAGATGCTGTAATACATTATTTTCATTTGATAAATTAAAATAAAATTTATCAATATTATTATTTATAAAAACTAAGTGGCATTAGAAGTTAACTATTATTCAAAATTTAGTCTCATACTATTCTTTAATTCATATTATAATTACTATTTATAGTAAATAAGTATAACATATTGCATATTATGATTTTTCTATCTTTTTAAGTGTATATATTATAAAATATTTTATTTTTTCGCAATCTTGTTTTCAATTATGGTGTAAAAATGTAAAATAAACACAATGTAATACAATTTTATTATATAAGCTTTACAATCTAATACCATTTGTCGTTTAAAAGATTACAGTGAAATATACATTTACAGTTAACATTTTTAAAGCGCATTTTTTATTGCAAAAAAATTTTATTAAAAATTATTACCGTTTGAATTGTGTTTATAAATTAAATACGTGTTAACTCATATTATTAAATATGAGACATGGGTCTGAAAGGGTTAATTTTAAGGCAACAAGAGTTATTTAGCAATAGCTCAAGCTACAAAAAGGTAGTCAATTAACGAAATTAATAGAAGTTAAATTAGTATATTAACTTTAAGTTTGACTATAGTCAACCAATAAAAAGCCTTATCATGTTGAATATTATTTAAAAAATTAGCATCAAACTTAAGTTGAGATTGACCATTGACCAGAAATATCATAGATATACAGAATGGATACTGATAAAAATGTATACAACCAATACAGGGAGATGATTTAATCAGTCGGAAATTGTATAAATAAATCAATGTGTTCTAGTTGCTAAATTTTAACAATGTTAATCTATTCCAAAATTGAAATATAAAAATTTTTTTTACAGTTTTAATAATTTATTCAATAGTTGATAGGTATATTGAAGTATTGGGTACATTTAAATAATATTAATTTAGTATAACTTCACATTTTTATAAAATAAATAATTTTAACATTTAAATATAATTTAGATAAATTCGATTTAAGGAGTATAGTACGGGATAACAAGAAAATACAAAATAATAAATGTCTTGAATATGACTTTCTGACTTATAGATATTTCCAAGTGACTGAAATTTGTAATGGAAATTTTGTTTTAACTTTAATTAGGGTATTAGTATACAAGAGCGAAAAATATTGAATGAGTAGTTGTTAGGTGACAGTAACCACCAGAGGTTGTCACTCTGTAATGAAATTGTTACTTTTAGTTTTATTGTATTTTATGTTAGAATACATTTTAATAGATGTGTTTTAATTGTGCTGTTTTACACTTTATTTAATCTTCATTGTATTTGTTTAAGAATACAAATCGTTTTATTATTTTAAAAATTAATCTTTTATTATGTTTGTAGGACTACCAAGATATAGGAGACGTATTATAAGAACATAGAATTCTTATATTCTGGTGAAATCGACTCCTTATTTTTTCTTTATATAAACCAACCAACTTGCCATAAGTAAATATCTGGAGATTTCTGTGATTGACTAGTAGAACATAACTTCTTAGCTCTGTTCTTGGTAGTATTAGCGGTTACAACCTTTATAGTAATACCAAAAAAGTTGGTTTTTAGTAATAAAAACCTGTTGGTCCAACAGGTCATCTTTACTTTGCGCTTGGGCTGTCCTTTCTTAATCTAACACCAAGAAGAAATAATTTAAGATCACAACGTTTTTCGACTCTATCAAAAAGTATTTTTTTTAATTTAATTAAATTCTATATACATGGAAGTTATATTACAGAGGTTAAACTTTTCTATCCTCTCTTGGAAAATATTTAATTATAAATTAATCAAATATAGAGTTGTCACTTCTAAATCAATAATAATTTTTAATATTTCTTTTGTTTATTCTAATAGCATTTATTTTTTATTTATAAATAGTTAAATACTATTTAGAATTACGATTATTCCTTATAAGAGTATTAACTTATTGTTTTTAATGGTAATATACATTATTAATTAGTTTTTTATTAGAGTGGCGAAAAAAATTGATATAAATAACATAACCTGTACTTTACTTAGTCTCCATGTATATATATTAATAACTTCCGAAGAACTAGTTTAAAAGCTGTCATCGATTATTCATTATTTAGTTTGACAATTTTATAACACTGAATCAATTAAAATTATTAAAATATATATGTTTCCATAAAACATAAAGTTAATACCCATATATAGTCAGAGAGATAGACAAAAAAGTACTTGATAATTGATAAATTAAGAAATATGTAATATTAAAAAGAGTTATTTTTAATTATTATTGTAGGAAAATTTTAGTTGTCAAATCAATCAACATGTATATATTTAACTATTTGGAATTATAGAAGTGATATTTATAATTATATTAGAGTATGGTAAAATGTGCATGATCAGTTAATATGCTAAAGTTAATAAAAATTGAGAGAAATCTTATTTATAGGTATCATTTTGATCATACTCGTAAAGAGACATTAAAATGTAGGAAAATCGACATAATAATTATAACTTATAATTTATGAAACTATTAATTTGTTATAAAAAGATTACTAAAAATAGTGCACACAAAATACTAGGCAATGCAGTTTTGTAGTTCAGGATTTCTAAAAAAAACTATTATATCTAAACATTCCACTCTCATATGGGAATACATTTGATGATAAAGATGTTAGAAATTCTTGTTTCTCTAAACGACTATTTATGTTTTAAGACATCTATTTACTATATTATGGTAATTTATGGCCTATATACGTCAACAACAACCTGTTAGATTATTCCGGTACATGTATTTTGAAACAGATGGATTCTCAAACTATTTAATAAAATTATCTCATGGATCAAAATAAAATAATAATACTGTCTTACAGTAGATATGCCAAATAAGGCGTAAACAATTTTTTTCAATCACACTATTTGCACTATTTTATTGTATGTGCAGTAGGTAAACTAAATTTAATGAATATTATTATTAAAATATGTAATCCTTTTCCTAGGGTACCCATTAATGTATATAAGTAATCAAAATAATTATTTATAAGTTGTTTGTCACTCAAATATAAAACTAAACAGTTACATTAAAAAGTTCTAATTACTGCAGTATATAATTAAAATAGCAACTAACAATTAATTGTTTATCGTAAAAATTGCGGCTATCCGTTAAAAAACGTATAAACAAGAGACACGTCATGTCAAAATGTTATATGCTCTAAATAAATCAATCCGCTTATTCGTGATGGAAAGTTAGTTTAGGTGTATTTGAACATTTTCAATTAATATCAATTTAATTAATCAAAATACACTTGAGCACATGAACTAATAAAATAACCTCGCCAAAAATGAAAAAAAATAGGCTTTAAAAAGAAATATACAATGTTGATATAATTCACCAATTGTAAGTTGAACAGCATAAGATTTTAATTTTTTAGCTTGAAATACTTCAAAACTTAAAAGACAGAACTTCATAACACCAAATAAAATATAACACTATACCATCAGGAAATTTTATATAAAAGTATCCAATCTTAAAACCCTTATAAATACAATCAGCATTAAAATTTTAATTAAAAATTATTAGAAAAAAAAATGTGTTCGAGGAACCTTGTTTGTTAATAAAAAAACGTTTTGTTCAATGTTACGCAATTGAGTTCTTTACTTTAAGTTAGAAAAAAATATGAAACTGTTTAAATTATAAAGAATTCAAAAAACAATAAATAAATAAAAAATGTTACCGTTGTTTTACTCAAAATTCAAGCCAACAAAATATGACGCAAGTTTTATATATTAGACAGATGTTTCAATAAATGTTTTACGAAGGAATTCATAAATAATTTATTTTACTACAATATTTCAAGAAAAAAAAACACCCCATTATCGACTAGGTAAACTTCAAGAAATGAATTCAACCATTGTGAAACACGATATTTTTTTTATATATATACTTATGCGTAGTATCAATTTTTATACAAATAAAAAATTTGAAATGTTTTACTTCTCATGTAATAGTATGAATACTTGAAAAACACCTACGGCTGCTTAAAAATATTATCTTTAATTATTCGTTTTGAAAGTTTCAGAATACTTCTATTATAAATAGTTATTTTATTGATTAATGAAATTATTGAATTACAAATTGTCAACAGTCGTGCAATAAAATTAATATAACACAAGTGGCACTCACTTATACAAATCGTTAGGAAAGTCGTTGCCTTTCAATATTTCAACACACGAGTCTGATACTTTAGTCGTTTTAGGTGTCCAATCTTTGCACCTTGTCGCCATTGCGTCTTTGATGCAATCGGAAAACACTCGAACGGCTGCTCTGACGGTGTGTTTTTCCGTTTCCAATGGCACTGGCCTCAACGACAACATGCCCACTGGTACACTACCCTTTTTTTTAACAATAGAATTATTTACTTTTCCCACATCCAGCCACAACCAAGCAATGTTTCCGGCCGGAAGTAAACCAAGTAAAGTGGCCTGTCGCCAAACAGTTTGCGCTGTTTGCCGATCACCGACC
Organism: Daktulosphaira vitifoliae; assembly: GCF_025091365.1. Lineage (NCBI taxonomy): Eukaryota > Metazoa > Arthropoda > Insecta > Hemiptera > Phylloxeridae > Daktulosphaira > Daktulosphaira vitifoliae. Next base: position 42,593,683 of record NW_026099574.1, read on the forward strand.
ACAACCACTACGGATGCTTCAGAAGTGGACAGCTCTACCATTGACCTGAAATTATGTAATGATCAATCACACAATAAAATTTATATTATTTTTTAGATTTATAAAACAACAATGGGTTTCGATTTTAATTAGTATATATTTTCTGAAAAAATAGATTATTTTCGCCTTCGTAATAAAATTATTGAAATCGTTTACTTAACATTTTATGGAATGAAGAATAGAGTAAATGTTTGGAAGACTTTATCGTCATAAGTAATATAAATCATATATCAATTCAAAAACGTTAATAAATATTTGAAAAATTGACTTTGAAAATGCATTTTAGAAACGTATTTTACAAATTTCGACACAAGCGTGTTTTTGCCGTGGAATCAAAGTTTTTATATTTGTGTATGCATATATTTAAATTTTCTCAATTTGTATGTACATAAAAAAGTGCTATCAACTAAAATACTAATCATTGTATTACCTAAATAAAGTTTTATCTGAAGAGTACGTTGAAATAGGTATAGACGTGTAACTTAAAGGCGACTCGCTAAGCATGTTTTGAACTTCCGAAGTGATCATCATTGAATGTAAAATGTAAAACTTGTGCCAGTCTGCGTGCAACAAAAATGATCTCAGTGCTGAAAAAAGTTCCCATGGTGTAATAGCTACGCGGACTACTAACTCACTCCAACGCTCCTATTTAAATAAAATGAATTACAGTTGTAATCAGTGCAAATAATCAAAAGGTTACTATTAAAAATGTTTTTATTTTTAGTGTATTTGCGTTTACAATCATGATTTTAATAATGAATTTTAAAACGGTTTACATTACTTTTGCAACGTTTTTCATTTTTGATTAGCATTCTATAGATTCTATTAAAAACATTAAAGACACATGGGGAATACTTTTAAAACATAGTTCCGAATAAAAACTAAATTTTAGTACTCATGAGAATCATCATGAATATTTCGATTATTGTTTTGAATAATGTTGTTGAAAAACGCTAACCAAGTGCTGAGGCGCTATTCTGTTGTCTAATAAATGACATATTGTTGCGGTGAGTTTAAGACGGTATGTTTTGTGCACTATTGATACAACCAGCATGTCATGTGTGACTATTGAAGTGCATGGCTTATAGTTGTAATTGCTCTTGCGAAGTAACTTGGCTGCGACCGCACATTAGATACGATCAAATTATGTCATAACATCATCGTAACGTTGGACTGCTGGACGTCTACTTGAGACATCGAACATATCACAACACAATTTCTCGACAGCACATTCGACCGATTGGTACCCAACACAGTCTCGGTGTTGGAAGATGAAGTCTTCCAAAATTTACAGTACTTAATAAACCGACTCGACATAAGTTTATATAAATTGAATTACAAGAGAAAAAAATAATAATAATAATTTTAAATGGAAATGGAAAGCCTAGTGGAAAATAAATATACAACATGATCACGACATTTTTCTTATAAATCTCTGGCACAGGATTTTGTTTTTTTTTTTTTGGCAAAATATCGACGCCGGTCTAAAATATTTATTAAGTCAACTCGTTGCGTGACACCACATGAATTCCTGATACAAAATTTTTATCCTACAAATTTTTTAGCAAAACGGTACGGACGCATGATTTGTGTATTGTTATAAAAATATGTCGCACACAATGGCGCGTCTATTGTTTGAGGTTAACCTTCCTATAAGCAAAATAATTACAAGTTCAAGAAAAAATTTAGCGGGAGTAGTCAACATTTACCTTATGTGTGTGCTCTGTACATGAAAAATACTGAAAACATCATCGCAAAAACATTAAGTCTAACATACTCTATACACTGTAAAAATTGTTTAATTAGTATAAGATGATTTTTAATTTAATTTTTTATAACACATAACATATTATAACACATTTTTTTGTGTTCGCATTTCCGCTAAATTCGTTTCAACTTTTTTGTGCAATCTATAACTTAAAAGATACACTAGACAAAAGATGAAAATTGAAATTAAGAATAGATTTACATAAAAGAATTCTCAAATTTAATGAGGAGCTACGGTCATTTTGCTTATGATTAGATAAATAAAACATAGGAATACTTTTAAAATTTTAGAATAAATATGAAAATTCAGCTTACTTAAAATAACGGGAATGTCTACTTTATTATCCATAAAAAAATGCATTTAAATAACAACGTTATATTATCTTTACAAGAAAAATCAATTTTTGGATAATTATATTTTTCTTAGTTTTTAATAGCAATTTTTTCCACCGAGAAATATTTTCGATAAAATTACACATGTTCGTGATATGAGAAATAAACATTAATATTTGATATCACGCTCACAGTATAAAATTTAATGGATCCTTTTTTATTTTAACCCGTGATAACATGTGGCTTAAGGTCACGTTTAGTCATAAAGATTTTATATGCAGTTATAATGCTTTCATACCATATCATATTTTGTAAAAACAATTTATTTTAAAATTATTTTTTCTAAAAAGTATTGTCTATAATCTTTGAATAATGTCATACAAAATAAAAACTGTATGCCGTAATTTTTGATTAAGTAATAAATGAAAAAATTATTTTCAAAGTTTAACGAAAATATAATGGGAATTAAAAGAGTTGCATCTGTCTCGGAAAAGAGTACTAAAACTCATCATACATAAACTGAATTAAATTAAACAAGTAAAAAAAAAATTTTATTTGATACATATGTTTTTTTATATTCGCATACAGTTTGTAATTTTATAGAATGTTTTTCATTTATGCACATTTTGATCATTTATAATTATATGGTCATAGACTCAACTAGAATACAATTTTTAAGTGTTCTAATTGTATTTTTTACTCGGCCTGAAATATACTTCATACGGCAAATGCATAATTTTCTTTTATGGGAGAAGGCCTAAGTCTCTCTAATCCCTTTAGTTTTATACGTGGTATTTATTTAGGTAAATAAAATATTCATTTGACTTGACATTCTCTCAAATGAGACCATTGATAGTGCGTTATTACGTAGTGATGTCGATATTATGTCTCCAACCAGTGTCATAAGAATTAATACTCATAAAGATGATGTTATGATACATTAATCTCTCAATACGATTCTTATCTATTAAGCGATAAAATATAATATCATTGTAATTATCATTTGTATAATTAAAATAATAGTATGAAGAATATAAAAATTACCAATTAGGCTTAAATATCTCTCAGTATACACTGACAACATATTAACGCGTATACTCTAGGAACACATTGATATCACTTATTTATAAGTAACAAGTGAACAGTCGTACTCAAATTTCATTAAAATAAACAAGATGACACATATTAATTTTTAAACGCTCACTGGAAAGATCAAGGAAGATACACTAGTATTAATTAAAATAATAAGGTCTAAAATTAATAATTTCTTGGAGTACACAGTTTAAGTAAGGACAAAAAAAAATTAAGTGATCTCTAAAGAATAAAATATAAATTAAAGTAAATCAGTAAGGTTCGTTCGAAGCTAATTAGCAGAGTTAGATTATTGATACGTGTCTACACTAGAAGCCAAGTTGGAGGTTCATATATAGCTATTCTAGGTAGAAACATAAGATGATTCCATTCCACCAATCATTGATAATCACAACTATTTTTTTCTTTCCTTTGGAGTAACTATAATGGTGTCAGCAAATGTTTAAAGAATAAAGTTTTTAAGATAAATCGTTACACTCCGCTAGCAAATAAAATGAAACATTTGTTTTAAGTTAAATCGCCCGATATTACTAACAGGAACGAGTGGATTCATCTATGCGACATCTGACAAGCAGTTACTTTTGAGCTGTGATGACTACAAGTTGAAAAAGGATATGAAATTAGCTACCAGATTTTCAGTTAAGTGAAACAAACTAATGTTGCCAATGATGATGGAAATAGTAAAAATAAAAAGTGTTCTTCATTGTGCTTCGTGAAACGAATCTTTAAATGGCCCCAATGCTGAAATATTAAAATCCGTTAAGACCATCTCTCAAGAGAATTACCGAAAAATGTCTGAATTAACAAGTACTAAATTCAATGTATACAGTTACTTATGCTAACAACTCGACTGTCCGCTTTTGGAACTGTAGTACTGCAAGCTGTGCTTTTATTCGGAATCCATCAACGGACATGGATATTGAAAAACGTATTTTTCAAGGTGACTGAACGTGTAAACCGAATGATTTTCATCTAATCCAAATTACCTTTTGATACATTATGTTAAGAAACTGCTTTATTCATATAGTTTCAGTTTAATAGCAACATTAGCAAGTTTATTTGAAAACTTCACTGACAAATATTTTTACTAAAACTAACCCTTATATTTGGCCATCATTAGCAAGATGATGATTTTTGAAAAACTCTCAAAAGATATTGTACAAAATTAATCTTATCGAACATTTCAACTTGCATTCCACTATACAGACCAATCCGATGGTCTTCGATAGAACACCGATCTAACCGCAATTTCAAATCGATAACGGCCAGTCTTTTTAAGAGGGGCCAATACCGATAAACAATTCGAGTTTAATTATATTTATTCTCTTTTGTCGCCTTATCTAGAGTTGTTGACACCGCTGTGTATAGAAAAACGTTCATTCGCTCATTTTCTTGCGCGATAAAAAAATAAGTAGACATAACAAAAAAATTATAAACGGTCTACCTTTGAATTTGTGACGTTTTAAGCCATTAAATTTTTTACGAATGGCTAGTTACACAGATTATTAGTAATCGACTATTTTCCCGAAGATATCAATCACTTTAAGTCATGTCACGTATGCTGCAAACAATGTTCACGTTAAATTTATCACTTACATTAGGAGCCTTTTTGAGTTAAAAATTGTTCAGATTTAAATTAATAACGTTTTTAATAGAGTTTTAATTTTAAATATAAAATAACAGTTTGTCAACAATATTAATTCGATTAAAAATATAACATTATGAAATAAATATATATATATATCTACGTATACAAAGCGGTTCATTATATTGTGAAGAAAATAACCGACGCAATATTTTTACATTAGTTGTAATTATTGTAAATAGCAATAAGTATAATCTCTCCATAAGTAGAAATCAATTAATACGGAGTATAAATAAGATAATTTCGCATCTAGACACGCCTTATTGTTAATGATGTATAATTTTTTTTCTTCTCGTGAAATCCAAAATAAAAGTCTACAGATTGGTTGAACTGTTGATTAGTTGTGTTGAACAACAATAGACGCATTTTAAATTTTAAGTTCTTTTGAGGTGAATATCTGAACAAGTAGAAGACAAACAAATAATAGTAGCTAATTAGTTAAGTTTTCCGTGTACTCGTGTCTCCATTTAGATTAGATGTACTTGAATTAATATTATTATGCGTTTTCCCGCATTTCACACTAAGTTTTACTCGTATTCAAACGATGGCCGCTATACTTATACAAAGTTCTCACCCGAAATGTTCGACTGTGTCGAAAAATGTTAGCACACGAATTTTGCGGTACTTTCTTCCGTATTTACGAATTATTTTAAATAATCGCTGTCTCTTGGATCGAATAAACGACTAGTTGTTTATCACGACCAAACCGTAACGTCTTTTTAGTGTTTTTTTTTATGTCGAGGAAGTTCCACCGAAATATAAACCATTTTGCGTATACTCAGTAATAGTCTAAAAATTAACCAGATGTTGTTTAATATTACCAAAGTTTTAAGCCTATTAACATTGTGGTTTTGATTTATTAAAGGAAAACTTGGTACATTTTAAGTTTTCAATGATTCGTTCAGCAGCCATACAGCGTTCTACATACAGCATAAAAACTGTTCTTATTCTGCTCATTACTATTAGTTTTCTTAAATACATAATCATTAAAAGAATTGTACTTAACAAAATGAAAAACTACAATTCATAAATACTTGCAGTTACCACACTGATTTCTATAGTTCGTGCACATGTAATATTTTTCTTTATGTGAGGTTAAAGTCACTTAGGTATAAATCAAGTTCAAGTAATGTGAAAGAACTGCACGATATTTCAAACGCCTTATGTATGTTTGTAAATTATTGAACAAACCATTTTGATGTGTGTAATAGCATCGATGCCAAATTTGAAAATTTATTGCATATGTTTCATACAGAATCACAAGTACTGCAGTATCTTAAGGCTAATACGTGGTGCTTTGGAACATTAAAATAATACTCAATGTTCAGGTTACATAGAGAGGTTAATCATTGCCATTATAGTTGTATTCAAACCATGTACCACTTAAATGTAATCAAAACTCAAAAGTAGTGATTTAATTTTATTGTGTTCCTTGTGTGATGAGTATCTTCAAACTTATCTACAAGGCTAATCCATTATTTTCACGAGATTGCAATTTACTAAACATGATTATCGTCGGTATTAACAGACATTATTTTAACTTGTGTAGTTATTGCGCATTGTTTGCCAACTATAACGTTGGTAAAAAACTACTTGGTGTTTGGTACAGACACGCAGAATACAAGCTAACAATAAAAATGTATACTAATATTACTGCACAATGTTATGCAATGCGTCATGCGTTGCTTCATTATTATTCAATTTTCTTCATTTATTTTAATTTGTTCATCAGTACTGTCCTACTATATTAGTTGTTTTCATTTGACGTTACAGTTCTTCGACGGGGAGCATTCAATCTGATGAGTTAATCTACCGGTAACCGCGTTTGTTCATTACAACAGCCGTTGGCAAGTTTCGCGTTACATNTAATCTACCGGTAACCGCGTTTGTTCATTACAACAGCCGTTGGCAAGTTTCGCGTTACATTTACCATTCGGTTTTGAACCTTATTAACGTGCTGCAATCAGCTTATACACCAAAAAAACACTACAATACAAATGGAATACCTTCAGATTTTCAATAGTAACATGTTTTATAAAGAACAATTCGTTGATCATTTTATGATAGATGATTGTGGAGAAAAATGTGTTTCTCCAATACATTGTGTTCACTTTACCGTACACACCAATATAATGAACACAAAAGTTTCACATTCTTTTTCGAGTATTTTTGACGTATTTTGTACTTTTCAAGTTTAGCTTTATACATCATAACGATATATTGCCATTTATATTATTGTGCATTTTTACGAACTATTAAACGATCAAATTTATATATTTCCAACATTTTTTATGTGTTTTTAATTTTTAATATTATTATGATTTTCTATTTAATTTCCAACGTTCCAATACAACAAGTTTTACGCTCACAGTGTAGATCTAATAAGAATAAAGCCACCAAGTATTAACTTTAAGAAACTTTAATGCTGAAAAGCAATATACCATATTTTATATATGTATGAATAGACCATGTACATAGTGTATTCAAAGGAAAATTATGTCAAGCCGACGTTAACTTGATATAATTTCCCTTTTTCGCCTGATATTCCGTTGTAAAGATTTTTGTGTAGTATACAGGATGAGTGCCGAAGATATGACCCATCCAACTATCATTTCGTTGAAATTATTTTAATAATTATTGCTTTATTAAACAAAGTTCAAAGCATGTTTTTTATTATTTATTACTAAAACTACAAAAATAAAATGACATTTTTTTCAACATTTTAAAATAACTAGTCACCTCTTAGCCTTTTATAAAAAGTTATACCGATAACAATTTTAAAATAATTGCTCATCAAGTTACAAGCATTTTAAAATATTAAGTAGGTATAGAACGCAGGTGGAGTATACGTACACGGTATGAGCTGCACCCACCCGCAATTCAAGTTATCGACCTACAACACTTTTTTTTATTAAGAAAAGCCTAAAAACGACTCTGTATTTCAAAATTAAAAATAACGATTTTTTTTTTTTACATTAGTGATGATTAGTACGAAATATGCTTTGAATCTAGTAATTCTTCTTTTTCTTCCTTGCCTTAATCCCAACTACTTGGGATCGGCCACCCAATCATCCTAAACTTCCACTTGACACGATCTCCCACATCATCTACGCTCACATCAGTTGTCCTCAAATCGCATTCAAAAGCTTCCCTCCATTTCTTTTTTGGTCTTCCTCTACCTCTTCTTCCTTGAACATTAATTTCTATAACTGTTCTTACAGCTTCCGATTCTTCTCTCCTCATAACACGACCAAACCATCTAAGTCTATTTTCTCTCATCTTATCCACTCCCTCTTATATGTTCGTTCCTTATTCTATCTTTTCTAGTCACTCCACTCATCCATCTAAGCATTCTCATCTCTGCTACACTCATTCTCTGCTCTACTTTCTTATCAACAGCCCAACACTCTGAACCATACATCATATCTGTCCTCACAACAGTCTTGTAGAATTTACATTTCAGCCTCTTTGGAATACTTATTATCGCATAAGACGCCAGACGATAACTTTGAACCTAGTAAATATTGAACAAAAAAATGTCAACGAAATGATGATTTAATTTGTCATATCTTCATGACTCACTTAATACTTCAAAAATCACATGGCAAGAGACTTATAATAAATGAACATTTAAAAATTTAGTAGTTTTAAATTTTTACTAAAATAAAATTGAAAGATTACAGCGAGTATCATATTGAATCAGTATAACTGATTAATAACGTATTTTTTTATTGATTTTAAGTACTCGAAATTTAATCGAAATCAGAACCTTTATTATCCAATCACATTTAATGTGCTTCTATATAATACAATACCTGATCCACCCGCGTTGATGCCGGTAACCATAACACAGGTATTCGTAACTTGGAAGCAGTTAGAGCCGGTAATAATCCAACAGGCTCGGGTATCAGTAATAGACATGCAATAATAGTTTTGTTTGCCCACAAATCCAACACGGCTTCCAGCGCGCCCATACTGAATTTGTTAGCAGGAAGTTCAGCGTAAAGAGCCCTCACAGACGGTGGCATTGCTCTGTCCATAGTTCTGGACAACAGCGATCCTTGGTTGTGACCGTGGATAACCGACACGTATACTGGATTACTGCAAATATTCAAATAAAAGAACAATAAAAAATACACTTTTTTGTTATACTTTTAAACATAGTGAATAATACAAACCTATTTGAAAGAACAAACGGTAACAATGTTAATGTTGCAAAGACAACAAACGTGGGCTTCATTTTTCTGTTAACAAAAATATAAATCATTTCAAAATACCGTCTAAATTTTGTTTTTCAACTAAAATTAACCGTATGAAATTTAAAAATTTTTTAATTTTTTATATCATTTGTTATTAAGGACACGAAATTTCTTTAAAACTACTTTTATTTAATGATAAGAAAGTAACTGAAATTAATCGACTTATAATTCAAATTTATACATTAATGTTTTAACTGTACATTGTAATATTAAATAGCATAAAACTTGATAAACATCGAATTATTATTGTCCTTATTTTAATTATAATTACAATAATAATAAGCGATTATAATGATTATTATTATAATAAAACAAAAAAACTATGCAAATCATTTTTTTATTTCACTCGATAGTTAATTTAAATACAATGTATTATTTTATTGTTGTTTACATTTTATTCAAATTCATATTTTTTATGGTTTTAATATCTATAAGATAAACAATTTTTAACACAACCTTTCGAATAAATCATAATCAAAGAAACAGTCACTTTTTGTTTTTGAATTTTATTTTTACTTTAAAATTTTTTTTATTACTCGTAGTTGTTGCAAACCCTTTTAATATAATATTTAAGAAATTTTCACAAAATAATACTAATAATTATTTAATTGTTAATGTTATTGATTCTTAACTATTTATAGTATCTTTATCTGTATTTTCAAATTCTTTACATTCAATTCCTTACATTATATACTAAGTTCAAACTTAGTTTTGAATGAAAATTACAGAATATAATAAGTTCAGAAGTCCAATCTGAAAACTTTCTAAATTTCCGACTTTTAAACACATTTTAAACAATTAACACTATCTCCATATTAAAATTAAAAATAGTTTAGAGAATTCATATCTATAGAAACTCAAATAAATGAATCAGAATTGATACTTAAAATCTTAGCCAATATTGACTGTTAACATTATAACAGTATAATAAAATAATAGAATAATTTTTTATAAATTAAAGATTTCAATTCAAACTGTTAGGATTATATTTGATGGACATGATGAAAGATTTCATTCAACAATGTACTAGTAACTAAAAAACGAAATTAAGATAAGGTGCTTTAAATTTAAGTTTTAATTTAAATATTAATTTATTAAAATTACGTTTATTTATTAATTATTAAATCTAAAACAATAGACGTACTTCATGTTAAACTGATAGTTGATTAATTAAAAAAACTACTCGATTTCAATTTTATAGTTCCTAACAGTTAATACAGCTTTACAATATAAAATTAATCTGTTTTTGTTTCATTCCCATGGGTACCTTTCAACGAACAATAAAAGCGTATTGATTGTATTAAAAGTATAATTTTTTTGTGTATAAATAAAAACGGATAGCGTAGATATTCAACACAATATATTCCAATCAACCGTTGAATCTAAATATTATGAAATGCACATCAGAATTTAAATTATAAACAGTGAAAGTATTTGTTTCTCATACCGTAGTTCAATTTATAAAGATAAAATGTTCACAACAGCTTTATATATTCAATTAATGAACAATAACACTTCATTTATTGAATAAATAAAAGTATCTACTACAATAACAAATTATAAATGGTTTCAAATCTTCATGATTTTCATATAATGTAAGTACAACAACATTGCTATAGAGTGATCGAAAGAAAACTTAAGCCAGTCTTTATTCTTTACAATAAATCTGAGATAACGGAATAAAAATCTATAGTAAAACAAAACTAATTATAGATAAAAAATGGTTAAGATATCCCGTGGGAGTCGGGAAGAAAATCGTAGAAATTCTTTTTATATCTGTAAGCAACATACATAAAAGCAAAATACTTGAAACTAGTTAAAGATTTTTAGTTAAAAGTTTTACTCCCGAAAATCAATAGTCACTGACTTTAAAACATTATTAAGGTACAAAAATCTAGAAAAAATAACGTATGTGTACTTTTTTTAAACGTTTTTTCATTTCTAACCATAAAATTGGCGTCATATTTCATACTATTTGCGAAAGCGTCGAAATCTTTGTGATGAATCTGACACATAAAGTCATAAAATATCATCACATACACACTTTTGACATTCAACATGTAAACAAATAATGTTTCTATTGAAGTAACCTAATGTTTTCTGTATTTTAATTAAAAAATAATAATACACACTATAATTACTCTTTGATTGATGAATAATTTTAGTGTAACTATTGACTCTAAACTAAATTTTAATTCTTATGAAAATATTATTTTTTAATAATTTGTTAACTATATTAGGTTATTTTTAAAAATTCTTGTAAAGATTTCCGTTTAAAATTACTATTTTAAATTATTACTTAAGTATTAGTATGTGCTATACTACAATATACTCTTTTTTAATCTGGATAATCGCTTCAATAACCAATTATAATCGCTATCAAAAGTTCTAAATAATTGTTTAAGTTTTTTTGTGTTTTCAATGTAAAGTGCATATAATAACTCATCTTAGTCATAACCATAGTCATGGATTCTTCTACAGATACTAAATATCAATTATCTATATAAAAATTATCTAATAGGAATATTTATTATTAAAGATAAAAATTATTTTTTTTACACGAATTATTGAATAGTTATACAGACTGTTCTGAACTTATTGAGTGTTATACACAAATAGTACATTAAAAAAAAATTTTAGTAATAATAACTAGGCATTGTAATTTTTTTTAACATTCTTCCGATAAGGCCATTACTCATAGTTTAAAATTTGCTGTATTTTATTTATTTTAGATTAAAAAAAACACATAATTTAGTTTAAACTAATATAAAAAAAAACAAATCTGTAATTTTAGTCAAATTAGGTAAAAAAATAATTGTTGAATATTGAATTTATAAAATTCACTTTATTTGTTTTAAACAAATATTAATTCATGATCAGATAGTATTTACTTTTGATGGTCATCTAAAAGCAATTCATACAATATCACTATCATATTGTAGTTATACATTTTTATTTTTAACATTTCTCGTAGTTGTTAGCTACACAATATACGAGTTTCGATAATCTTTTCATTACCACAGGATATCTTTTAATCCATACGTTCATTATATTCAGTTAATATACGTATAAAATATTTGATATCAACTTAACAAAAACAACATCCCTTAAATGATAAATTGTAACATAAAACATTCGAACAACACAAGTTTTATTTGCAAAATTTACTTAGTATGATATTATTTGAAAATTTGATAAGAGTTACGGTAAAAATAGATTTAATAGTTACTAAAAGTTTTAACATAGAACTTTTGGTGTAAGTGACTTTAAAAACTTTTGGCAAAACATTTAAATGCTCACGATACCACATTATAAATTAAAACGTCATGATGTGGTTGGAAATGTGCTGTAAGTGTACACACTGTTAGTCGTACACCAAAAAACAACTCGGTGTAGTACAAGATTTTATGTAAGTTGTTTATTTTGCTATGGCCGTGAGATGCCAGATGTTTTTGAGATAGCAATATAAAGGATAATTTAAGTATGAAGTCTATAATTTCAATATACTCTGTAATGATCGTTATAAACTTTGTCATTACTCACTACAAAACGAATCAAAGGCAACCGATCGTTTCATAAATTTTGCGTGGTCGTTATATATTTATTAGACTACTGGCTTCATTATTCAAGAACTTCTGAAAGGTTTAAATTGTTTGCTCTATAATTCAAAGAAAAACCGAGTGTCCAGCGGGAAATTTGTCGTGGTTTTGAGGCTGTCTACAAATATATGCACAAAGTTTAAATAATATGAAAATTCACATTTTCATTCAAGTCCGAACATTTTTCTATGATAAAGATAATGGATAAATTATTATTTTTTATTCTAAATAATAATGTTTATCACATAAAAATATATAGTTAAATGAAAACGAAAATTATCAGTGTTTCTTTAGCATGTAATTTTGTTTTAGTTTAAACGCATTGTTGAGGTGGACGTCACATGTCTAAAAAATTAATTTTTTAGTATTATATTTTTCGGGTCGTTAGTCACTAGAACTACCATTTCCGAATTTGAAATGGTGATTTGTATGAAATGTACACCATAGTTGTATATTCCTACAAATCCACATACATTAATAATATATAAGTGGACATTTACTGAAATAAAAAGCTTTCAAAAGAGCACAACAAAAAATGAATTTTACACCAAACTAGAAACAATAGATTGTTTTTAATTAAATATTAAACTTGATCTTCGTCATATCTATAGTTTTCTAAAAACTGTTTAATTACCTTTTATTGAGTTATTTTTTGTTCATCTACAACAAATAATAACACATATTTAATTAAAAAATAATACTTTCTTCAATTCATATCAAAATTAACATAATTTTTTTTCTAAAGAGATTACAAAAAATGATAAAAATCATCAACTACTAAGTATACCAAGTATCCGTGAATTACATATTTAAATAAAATTAATTTTATAGTTTTTATGATGAATAAATACTGAAATTAAATAGCAACTATTTTTAACATTTTTAAAAAAAGTTAACGAATCAATAGTTAAAGGTAATCCGTTATTTTTTTAAATAAATTAAGTTAAATGTTAAGTTGACAATGTCTCTTTAAGAACCCCTTATACTTTGGTGTTACTCCCTTAAAATTCCTATAACAATAGCTTTTCGACACTTTCGATAGAACTAAAATGTCAGCCGTGACACTGTAACTACTAACAATTCATTAGATTATATTCTTTGTTTCTCTAATTTCGTCTTATGACACTTTGTAATTTTAAAATAAGCCTTTACGTTTGTATAAATAAAATAAAAATATTTTTAGCTAATATTAATTCATTTTTTATGACATTTTTTCACAAAATTACACATAGATTTCATTTCAACTTATTATATGTAATCTGTTATATTAATTTTTGTAATATTAATACCATTTAAAATTTTCTGTGCGTAATCTTTTGTGTAAGCATTTAACCATTTGCGTAATTAAGTTATGTACATTTTAAATAAAAGCACGTTATTTCATTAAAACAGCACCTGTATCGTTTAAGATTAAAGCCGTTGACTATTTTCAACTAAATAAGTCCATAATATCATAAACACATTATGTCAGCTATCAATTGATTAATTAATTATTATTATGAATATTATCGTGTTCCTAAACAATATTCATAAGTTTTATCTTTGTGCAGGCAACATTATACCTTTATACATATATTTTAAATTAAAATTTGTTTAACGTAAAAAGTTTAACATAATATAGTTTTATGTTGGCATTTTACATTCCAGTGTTTGAAGTAACAATAGACTGAAAATTCAATTTAACGAAAAACCTTGTGAACTATAAAAATCAGTTTGACGGTGTTTATTACCACATTTATCTACTTTTATAGCTGATAAGTTCTTCTGATGGGTATTCACATAAAATTGATACTAGCATAGATTACGTATAAAATTTAATCCGGAACCAAAAATAAAACCGATTATGATATCATAACCGGCTTTATTTTATCTGTACCAACTGATTTTTTGGTCAATCTAGCAACGAAAGGGAACCCTACTTAATTCATTTTCCACATCGCTGAACTTTGACACTAATTCATGTTTAGGTATTCTGTCAGACATATATTAGTACAATTTAAAACAAAAAATTAAGTACCTACGAATAATTTTTAAAATTCTGAAAACTGGTTTGTAATCAAATGTTTAACCGTTACAATAACGTAACACATTGTACCTAAAATGACTATCATAACTTTGGATACACGTCGAATCTTATTATAATGGCGACACTTTATGAGTACATAACAAATATTGTTGTAACAGTGCGTACCTAAGTAATATTGTAACTTATACATTGTGCACATAACAGTAACGATCGAAAACACTAGCATAGTTCAATTTTTGTAATGTTATCACTATAAGATAAATTATTTCACTCATAGTTGATTACTAGAATTCTGAGTAGGATTTATCTTTTTAGCCCATCCCTAGTCAACATAATTATTTTTTAACCTAGCCTATATTAAACTCGTTTGGACAAATTTCATTATGTACTAACAACAATCATTCTGTCAATTTTCCTTATATACTTGAAATACGCGTATGCGTTACAACGGATTTCGATACATACTAAGTGGAACCTTTAAAAAATTTTTTAATATTTGGTTACAAAGAAACCGCTCTCTGAACATGTAGTGTAACTATCACATAGCAATTTCGATATATTAATATTGTCAAAACATTCTTGCAAAATTCTTTTTAAAATATTTTGAAGCAAATATTGTGACACTATCTCATAAATATAATGAAAAATATATTCTATTGAAATATTTCCATAATATGCTCACGAAATAATTTTTTAAATATCTATTTATAAATATTATGAAAATATATTAATTAGAATAAATGTAGAATATTTAGCTAAAAATATTTGTGAAATATATTATCAATATAATTTTTTAAATATTATAAATATATATCTTGTTGGCCAATTGAGGTAAAATAAAAAGGGCAAGCCATCCCCTTGCATCCATTTTTTTCACCCTTGGATGCTATTGGTATCTAGTTACAATATAGGTCAATTATTAATTTACAAGAAGAGGTGATGGGATCGCTGATTTTCAAAAAAATTGTATAAATCTAATCTAAATTGAATATAAAGTTGCATTTACTTTGAAATTTTATAACGGGAAAAAGAATTTTGAAAATTTGAACTACCTTAAATAACCTATTTTATCATCTCACAGTCGTAGTATCCAGTGGGTCAGTATATTCTAAGAACATAGTGAGAATGTTTCTAAATATTCTGGTTATATTCTAAAAATATTTTAATATCAAAAATAAATATTCTAGAAATATTTCATTTTATGTGGGTAAATATGATTACGTTCCAAAAACGTGGCTAACACAAATACATATATATTTTTAATAAACGGTCAGATTTTAATATATCAATTTATTGAAGTTAAACGGTTTTTGGAATTTTAATAATTTACTAACCACTCCATGAAATTTCAATATCCATTGTAGTTATTAAATATTAAATTTTTTGTTTACTTCTCAAATAGCTTTTAGTATAGTATGATTGACAATAACTTAAAAGTGACGTATCATGTTTCATCTGTAATTGGTGAAAAAACCTAACGTCTACAGTATGAGACTTAAAGTATGTAAGTATATTAGTGTCAATAGCAAAAGGATAGTTAAGATAAAAAAGTGCGACTAATAGCTCATTGTGATTAATAGAAAGAAAACACCGACGTCTATCTGAAAATAAGACAATGAAAATGTTAATCTAGGTATATAACTTGAGCCATTTTAAAATTGAGCAATTAAATTGAATTTAGATATAGCACTTACTGAAATTAAATCGATTAAAAAAAAAAATGAAGAAAATCCTAAAGTGAAATAATTGTCAAAAAAAGATACTAAACTGATAAATGTGATTATAGTATGTATTTAAAAGTGTCTACATAAGTTCATAAACAGTAAAAAACGAAATTAATTTATACTAGTTATAAAATTTTATCAAAACACATAATGTAAAATATGCGTTATTCATTAATGTTATCATTAACGTCAAAATATCCTGAAGAGAGCTAATAGTTCTCTTCAGGAGAAATTATCATAAAACAACCACTTAAAAGTTAATGATAAATGTATTTGAGTTAATTTACAAATATATTTATTACGAACTGTGATGTAAATTTTCCCGGTGTCAATATAATTAAACTTAGAACGCGTCATTTAACATCAACTTTTCCAGATTTAAAATTAACAAAAGATTATGAAATATGGAGATATAAAATTACTTCTCACCCCTAATTTAAAAAAATTTATTAAACGTATGTAAGAATGTACCCCTTTCCCATTAACATTCCTAATTTCCCAACTATACTACTATTATACTATGTTGTAGTCATTTTACGTAAAAATCAAACAAATCAATGAATATATAAATAGTTTCGTTTCATTGAATATAATTAAACCACTATCACCTTAAACTTAACTTTTGAAAAAATGTACATGGAAGTCAAATAAATTCGCGCCTAAACCTAATGAACACGGCATCACTGAAATTAATGGAATTAACGTGAAAATTTAAACATCTACTACTAATACTCAGCTCATTCGTATACTAAACAGCACATTACAATTAATATGTTTATTATAATATATGAATATTTGTATAAATTTTTGTTATTGCAAACTCAGAAAACTATAATTTGTTTCTTCTGTTACTAAGTTGTAAACAAACCAAGTTATATATATTAGTAAAATAAAATAAATACCATTTCAATACATATTAAAATTAAAGAAAAATTATTAAAAACTATCGAATCAATATATTTAAAAGCTTTGAAACTCAAAAAAAAAAAAAAAAAACATCTAAGGTACTCTGCATCCAAACTAACCCAAAATGCCAAGCCTCTGAAGAGATTGGTAAAATACAAACAAATGGTATAATTTTATCGCACTAATTATCTATAATATATCACGTTATATAACTAATATATCCTAAAACAGAAACTAAAGTACTAGATTGTTTATGTTGTTTAACTTGGGTTAAACAACAACATCAGCGCCGTCTTAAACTTTTTTAATTCTAACTGGGTAACTGGTAAGGATTTACATGAAAACTTTTAAAAAAACATATTTTTTATAGTAGAGTTGGTAAATTGTTTGTGAAAAACGATGACGACAAAGATAGTTAGGGTATTTACTATTGTATTTTTTCAGTCTCTTGGTGCATTCTTTACATTTACTCACTAACAAAAATGTTTAACTTAAATAGGAATCTTTTTTCCCTGTCTAAAACCATATTAATTATTTGAAAATTTTTTTTTCAATACACAAGAATCCAAATAAATAAATACTTCGATCTTTTTATGAGAAATATTTATATATTTCTACGTTTTACTAAATAAACATTATTTATAGTAATTATGGCGTTTAATGTATAGTGTTGAAAATATTATTAATTTACTGTTATTAAATTGAAAATAAATTTAAATATTTTTTAATACCTCATGCTCACGGCTATTTTTGAGTAAAGTTAATATAAAAATAAACCGCATTAGATAAAAAAATCAAATGATATGAAAGCAATTGAATTTATTTTACATAGTAATAACTACTGATTTAAATAGTGTGTATTATTATTATTCTATAAATCCTACACTTAATCATCAAAATTTTTTTTTAATCATTTTTCAATAAATGAAAAATGATTCAACTAAGTAAAAATAAAATTTCTTTTACAATTTACAATCCATACAATTATTTTAATATATTAGAGAATTTTTTAATTTTGCTTGTTGAAATTAGTTAAATAAATGGAATATAAAATTAAATAATTTTATCATTTCATAAATGTAATTGTTTTCATGATTATACGTGAATATAAATTGTTATCAGTTTTTATAAGCGAATAGAAATTGCATAGCTAATTTACTTTACGTTACAATCATCTACTTGAAATATACTATGTATTTACTACTATTGGAAAACGATCAGACATTTTAAATTTCATATTGAAATATAAAATAAATAATTACAGCGACGTGGACGTGAATTACATTAAACTCGCTGAAGTATCATTAGAGGAAGCAGGACTGTCATGAGATTTTATGTAATAATAAAGTTTTAAACGAGTGACAACTACTTATGGTGAGCGTATAAGATGATAAACTGAAAAATTAAGTTACTTCGTGAAGACAAAAACAATGTATGTAATTCATTTTAGGGATTAACTCTTCACGTCGGTGAAAAATAGCGGAGAAAGAAAGAAAATCAGCCAAAACGATGATTCAGCATAGATATAACATACGCTCTTATCCACAGTGTTTGAACTGTCACAACATGATGCAAAATATGTAATATGAAAACTTGCTTTTTATGAGTTATGTCATCTTAGATAGAAATTTTAAAATAAAAAACTGTGAGAACGTAGTGAGAACTTGAAATGTTTGTACAGCTTTGATGTAAAATATTAATTTATAAAGCAAATTTTATTTATCAAATTGAGACGAACGAATCCAAAAGCTCTAAATTAATCAGATAAGCCTTGTTCAGTTATACTTCATTTATTATTAGTTTTATTTAAGAAAAAAAACCAGCACAGTGAGCATAGTGGGGATCATGCATTTTGAACTCCAGTATATATTAATATCTGACACTGATTTACATCACTATCATAAAATGCTTTGACAAGAAAGGTTATTTCTATTAGACTGTTTCTATACACACAAAAAAATTAAATGAATGATTTAGAAAATATGCGTATTTTTCACTTTATTGGCTAATTTAACCTAGTTCATTATCATTTAGTTTGCTTTTTTATTTATTTTTTGATCGTGTTGTACGTTTTAAAATCATTAATTTGGTGTATTTTAAAGTTGTCAGACGTTTTGGAACATTTTCAAAAATTGAGCAGAAAAAAAATATTGGTATGCGTGGGCGTTCTCTTCCAAACTTTTTCTGTAATAAGTATATAAAATGAATTAAAAAAAAAACATATCATAAATAATATTACTATTGATATTAATAATAACATTTTTCGACGATACTATTTTTTTAAGATATTTTCTTAATAAAAATTATTCAGAATATTTTTTTTAATTTTTGAGAACGACATCTTCAATTTTATAAAATTCGAGTTCTTCTAATTAAATCAGAAAAATTTGTCCAGTGAGAGTTGATTAAACTTTGAATTTAAGCTAAAACTACTTAATACACTTATAATATGCGAGTCTATAGACGCGAATAAAGTTAAATGTTTTGAGAATGTTAAATTAATTTGTCTCCCGCGATCAAAAAATTTATCTATATCATCATTTCCTTAGTATTCATCCCAATTATTTGTGATGGATATTAAGTATTAGTTTGAATTCGGCACTATCTTGTTGATTTGACGGGATTTTTTGATTGGTTGCCGACATGACGCAAACATATTAAATCTGAGAGAACCAGTAAGAAGACAAGGTCAGTGTCACTGTTAAATTTCCCGTAGGGTTACCCATCTTGGAACTAACAAAGAACAGCGCAGTTGAACATCAGCGCTAAGGCGGCGTCTGAATGATATCCTGCGCCACACCATGTCCCTATATAGAAACATATATATATATATAATTTTTTTTTATTTTTCAGAAAGTAGGGAGACTAAACTTAACCTAATCACTTCCCTCTCCCAAAAAGAATCAAGACTATGGGTAAACTACAAAATTATAGCCTTTGAAATATATAGTAAATAATTATCATTAAAAATAAATCGATATATTTTAATGTTCTAATTTATAACCTATTACATAATTTTACATACAGACATTAAAATGTTTAAGAAAAAAAAAAGATCGATTAGCCATTAAGGCTTGTTATGTATTCTACAGTTCATAAGATAAATGATTACTATAAATATTTTAGAATAGTTCAAAATCGTCAATTTACTAGACATTTTTTTTAAAGGAAAAAGCGAAATCCTCCGAACATTGATAACTTAAAATATTACAAAAATTATAAAATAAACGTTTAACTAACTAAAATCTAAAATAAAATAATTCATTCAGTTGATATAAATAAACAATTACTTTAAAGACAACATATAGTATTTTATTCTAGTGTAAAAAGCAAGCATTTTACACTACTGTAACTATTTTGTTGGCTTAATGTGGTTTTTTTACAGATAGTTTTCCCAATATTTATTAGAATGGCTAACGGTACTTTACATTTCTAACATAAATCAGTTTCCAGTTCCGTAAATGTGTATAATAAATATTTCTCTTCTCCTATGTTCAACAACATGATTTATTTATGTTTTTGTTCTCTACTCTGTTTTAACTGAAAAATTATATCTCTGTAATACATTTATATTTGCATTATACTGTATTATTCTAATTATTTGATCAAGTTTATAACAAACTCAATACATATATCAAAAAATAAATTTTTATTTCTATCACATTAATATATTTGTACAGATAATTAAAATTTTTTTCATGTAGTACTTCTTAACAAATGTAAGCAAACATTGCTATAATAGCCATTTATTAATTTATATTTTAAATGCGTAGTGTTTATAAAGTATTAATTTATCCGTATATTTATTTAACAGCGAAAATAATTAAATTATTATAGATGTTTAGTTACAAAAAAAGTGTGAAAAATATTGGAGACTGACACTAAAAGCGTAAAACACCATCCAAAATGAGAATTGGAATTTAAGTGCTAATGTATGAAGAGATCGAAACGTTAGTATTCGTGTCGAGGATATTCTCAATTCAAGTCCTCTGACGCCAACTTCAGTAGATCCTCATGATCTACTAATTATATTAACCACTGGCTATTTTTCAATAAACCAACCTATTCTATCCTTACCTGAAACTGACGTTACTGTACTACCCTCGAATCGTTTAACGCGCTAGCTACTAATCCGACAAATGCACCAACAGTTTTGAAAACATTGGTGAATATTAGACGAATCTTCAAGACCGACTTCAATGGACAAAAAAGGAAGAAAATATTAAGATTGGAGATCTCGTCATCGTTAAAGCTCCGAATCGCCCATCTACCGAATGGAAAATGGGCCATATAATAGCAGTTCACCCAAATGCAGCTCAAATAGTGCTTGGGCTACCGTTCATTCCAGAGACTAGTAGCGAAATTAGTCAAACTACCAACGATCAATATATCTCACATGTTTCGTATTTTATCCTGCTTCTTCATGTTTTCCTTAGTGGTTCATTAAAATAAATGCGTACATAGGTGTTATTTTAGTTTTAAGATAGATCTAAGTTTTAAATTTCAATTGATTATGTCGAGAAGTTTGTCTTGAAAACCTTTAGCTTTCAACGTCAGGAGTATGTTGGATATGTAGTTACGAGAGGGCGTTTTTTACGGATTTTGTGATGACTGGCAACGTCTTTTGCATTACCGCCACCGGTTGTGCGAGAAAAATCATCGGTATAATCGATGTATGTTCCTGTTTTTTGTAACGGACAATAGTTATGATAGACAAATAAGAGTAAGATTTCATCAAATCTTTAAAGAGGTATTTTTTACAAAAAATTTTTTTTTATAAAAAATATTGTAAAATTTTATAATTTAAAATTGCCTCAATATTATTAAAGTATGGTTGAAAAATTTTTATATTAAATAAAGATAATATCATGTCACAAAAATATAAATTCAATAAGTCACTTTTTCAATTTAAGCAAAAATAGAATTTTATAACTATGATCATTTTACCCTAAACAAGAAAGATTTTGGCAGTCTGAACTCTAATTCAATCTAGTTTTTTACCTTATTATATATGTAGTAAAAATTCAGAGTAAAAAAAATGTTGTATTATACTCGTCACTATTATAATATGAAATAACAGTGGGCTATTCGTGTGTACAATAATAGTTTTTCATTTGAGATTATTAACGCTTATTTAGAAATTATATTTATATGCTTAAAATAACATGATTGTTTTTAAATAATTAACTCAGAGAAATACTTAACAAACACATACTGTCGTTTAATTATATTATATTAAACACAATTCAGTCATGAGTCATGTATATATGATTCAAAAGTCATGAACTATATAATATACATTATATTATATTAGTCACCTTTAAAAATCACTCTTTAAGAAATTCATAAATTATACTTGTCAGCTTTTTTTACTCTTATCTTAATAAATAAACACTATGTATCAACCCTAGTCTTAAATGTAAAAACAAACTATATTAACGTTATATAAAAATAATTTGTATATACCCACATGTATTAATTTATATATTTTATTTCTTTTATGTATTAATTTATATATTTCACATTTTATGCTTACTTATCAATAAACGATAACACTACAAGAATGACACAATGATGATTGTTTGGGGATACAAAATACTATAAAAGGCAGAGTAATCCTTCTCAGTGAGTGCTGAGGGCTTGGGGCAGTCTGTCTCCAGATATTCAAAGAACTGTTATATTGCGCTTTTGACATCGATACGTAAAGTTTGTAATTATCATTGTCGAAATTCTCACGTGTTATTTTATGAACTAAACATTTGAGTTCGTGTTATTTTGTTATTACTTGATACTATTAAAAGTTATAATAAGAACAAAGAAAAATGATCAGGTAAGATTTCAAATCAATAAGAGTCTATATTTATTATATTATATTATAACTCAATTCTTTAGAATTAATAATCTGAGTACATAACGATAAAGCAATAGATCAAATATTTATATTAATCTTTAAACTTCAATTAATTATTACTGACTAGTTTGTACCTTATATAAAATCACATTACATTACATATCCTCGTTGCTCACCAAATGACCAAATCCCCAAACAAACATAAACTTGGTCAATATACACGACACCCCAATATCACCTATGTCACATCATCTTTATTTTTGTATTATTACAAAAGAAATACGCAAATAAAAATCGTGATATTAAAAAGCAACTTAATTATTAATTTTACCTATGATATTTATAATATTTTAGATCATTAATAAGAAAATAAAACGCGCACTGTTAGTATACCCTCGAAGGGTTTATAAATCGCTTTATTTTTAAATGTAGGACAATCCAACGCATTATTAAGCCTTCCATTTGACTTTGAAGAGACCCATAAAGCATTAAACTATAGCGTTGCCACATAAAATAAAGTTATTGGTTTTCGTCAAGTAACTAGAAAATATTACAATTATCTTACACTTGAACGGATAAGTATGAGATAATAATTTGTAAAACGCAGTAGTTTTCGTCTTTTAACAGTATTTATTGTAATTGAATTCCTAGTTATCTAAGAAAAATCCATAAAACAACGTTTTATGTAACAAAGCAACAGTTTATTGCATTTTGCAGTCTATTCAAAATCAAGAAAGATACTAAAATATTAAACTTAAGTATGAGATTTTTTCCAAAATAAGTGAAAACTTAGCAATATATATACAATAAATATTAAAAGAAATCAAATAGCTAAGATAACACAAAACATTTGTTATAATAAGTCAGATTTTTAAAAATTGCATTTGTGGTGATTTAATTATTTATTATGATAAGTTAAATTAACTTATTATCATATTAAATTAAAGTGATGAAAATCAAGTACTGTCGAGAGTTCCGAAACAGGTAGATAACAGTAATAGAGTCGACATTAATCAGTAACTACAGTACTAGAGCAATTTACTTAAACTTCTAGAGAATACCACTGCTTTACCTTATAGCTTTTTAGGTTCTATTGTTATTTATTTATTCAAGTTCATTTAGTTAATAAAACTGTAATTGATTAAAATTGATGTAATAAATATATATATTTATTCAATTCATTCTTACCACTTCTTCGAGGCGATTTGTATAGGCAAAATAGGTACAGGAATGTGTTCTAATGTTTACATTGCATACTTATTAATGATACAAATGGAATCATCAACTTGCATAAACATGATCTGTTACTTTAATTCGTTCTAGAACACACATTATCGTTTAAATGATTTATGAAACTTAATGAATATAATAAAATATTTATTAAAATATCATTTATTCGAATATTAACACTACAGTATATATTACTTATACGACAATCTAAGAATTTAAAAATTACAGTCGATATTTTTTTTACTTTTTAAATTAAGTCCTCTAAACACAAACAGATTTCTTATTCATCAAATAAAGATATAACATTATCTAATGCCAAATTTTCTTACATATTAATTCTTTACAGGGGAATTATTTAAGTGTGCCTTAAAAATTATCTTTAGAGTATAACTAAATTTTCTCTACATTTTTATTAATAATTTTAATTATAAATATTAAAATGGATATAGGAACAACTTTCTAAAGTATGCTATAAATAAATATGATATAGAGTAAGATTTTTCTTTGGTTACTAATATGTGAGAAAATACTTTTGTTATGTCTATTGTTTAGAATAATTATTCTAAAAATGATACAATATATTATTTAAATTATAATATATTCTTCTTCTTCCTCGCCTTAATCCCAACTACTTGGGGTCGGTCATAAATTATAATATATTAAATTCAAAATAATTTAGGTTTGAATTTTAATTTTTTTAGTAGTTTAGTTCAAAATAATTAAATGATATACACTAACAAAAGGTTGTAAATAAAAATAATTGACTATAAGTATTCTAGACTGGCTGTATGAGTACTAATTAGTTGCTGACTCGTATATCATTATTATAATGAGATTATGAATAAGATTTAAAAAAATATAGTAAAATTACCTGTTAAGTTAAAAATTCATCGGTGAAAACATCTTCAAATTTTGATTTTCTTGTTGAAAGAAATTCACTTTTTGAATTGAAGCGAAATAATTTGCTTGGATATTAGGTTATAAAATGGAAAAGCCTGAAAAAATCAATTAATAATAACCGTTAAAATTATTACTCATAAAGTATAGGGTACATTCGTTATTTTTTTCCATTGAAAAACGTTTATAGAATCTGTAATAATACAGTTCAATGAACGTTTACACAGTATTGATAGAAATTTGAGCTATAAATATTTCATAGACCTAAAGAAAAGTTATAATAAATTCAAAATCGCAAAATTAATTTACATTGGGTTTATGTTACATGTTGTTTTTATCATTATTATAAATAAACGGTCTTAAGCAACACGAGAGAATTAATATTTTACAAAAAGTTTTCCCATTGGGTTGTTTTGGGATGCCTTTAAAAAAAGGCTACTTTGTGTAATAAGACATTTTAATTATTTTTAACACATGCTTCAAATCTCTAGACACCTTAGTCAAATTAAATTAACTAATCCTATACAAACTATAAATTTTCTATACCATACATGTAAATTACCATAGTTTGTTAACACGTGGGTGTTTAATATTTTCATTAAATTTATATTTAATAGATGACATTAATGATGCTTATAAAATTTAAATAGTTACATAGTATCTATTTATTACTGTATAAATTCATCATTAAATAATCTTTTATGACTATTATAATTAAGAATAAAACTTTTAATCAATAAAAATTTGAATTAATTGTTTTAAATTCAATTTTAATATAAAATAGACTGAATATATTTACGAGTTTTCTTAATTTTTGTTGTTTTAATCTAAATTTTATTTAAAATTAAATTGTATGTAGGTAAAAGTTAAGAAACAACTCTTTAATAATTAATATTACATGACATCTACTAAATAAATAAATAGATACCACATGATAAAAATTTTCATTTTTCATAATATATGATTTAATAAATTATACATAAAATTAGATAACAAGTATTCTAACTTTAACAACAATTGTATAATTATGGTAGGTATTGTTATCTGGTACTTTTAGAATTTTAGTATTATTCATGATATTTAAAGTTTATGTTCAAAATGACGTTGCATTAAAAAATATAACTAAAAGATAACTAGCTATGGTTGAGTACTTTTTTATTTTACCTTAAACAAAACTTTATATTTTACGAGATATAAAACAAATGAAATATTCCGTACACAAATTTCCTATAAAATTTATCTCACAAATGTGTTCTTGTTTATGTAAATATATGAAATAGACAAATAAATTAAAAGAATCTTGTAAGTAAATCAAATAGTACTTCATTTAGTTTTGGAAACACAGTAGCTAAAAATAAATCATAAATATTTATTACTACAGATCTTGACACATACAAACTTGAACTTCAGTTTCAATTCATCGCTAAGGTTTTTGAAAATTTATACAATTGTACAAGAAAAACTATTTGGAACACCAATATCCATTTAAGTTTAATCCTCTTAATGTGATTCAAACACATTCTATTTCTCTCTCCTATTTAATTCATTTCTTCTCAATCTAACAAAATTACTTTGAAAATTAACACGTTCCAAGATTCAGATACTAATTTCAACACACTGATGTGTTCACGGTCTTTTGATGTCCATAAAACTGAATTAATTGAGACCAGCCAGTGATATTTCTTTTGGGGATATTTTTTTTTAATTTAAAACAAAAAATACATTTACTTTTGAGCCTTGAAGTTACTCTATTAAATTTATTTTAAATTTATAACAGCTAAAATTATTAACATTTTATTATTAAATATTAAAAATTAGAAGTAAGTATTATAAATGACACTTAACAGAATTACTCTCAGTGTATTTTATACACTGATTTAAATTAAACTAAAAATAAGATATCATGACACAACAAAAAATAATTTAGGTGTTTTTACTATTCGAACATTAAAACCAAGCCACTGTTTTTCTCAAATAGATCTAAACTTATTATGTAAAGTATATATATATATATAATTACATCTTATATAAAATATAGTCATCCTTATTTAATTGTATATTATCGTTATTATTAGTTAAACATTTTTTCTATTGCCATTTACGAAACATTATATCGAGTATTGATTTTGATAGCCTGAAATATTTAGAATTTAATATGCTGTATTCAAATATATTTAAAATGTTTATTGTTTGTTATATAATATTAAATAGTGAATATGTATTCGAAAAATAAATAACAGTTTTTTTTTTTCTTGAATTGAGATCAATTTAATTATTTAAAAATTGAATATGATTATATTAGATTGTACCCTATTATTTTGATTCTTTACATTTTATTTAGAAATTCTGCAAATGACCGTAAGCGTTAGATTACCAAATTATTTATCACAAAGTACATAATGTAATTGCTATGCACGTATCTACTAGGACAAACAAAATACTATAACTATGTTAATTCTGTATTGCATCATAACTCTAATAGTCACTAAAGCTGCATAATTTTCGATAAAGCTTCCGCATTTCAATATTATACAAATCTGCATTAGTATGGAAATTATATTATACCAATGTTTTGTACTGTTGTGTAATACTATCAGCCTATTTTCGGCAAAAGATATAGATATCCCTTTCAAGTAAGGAAACGCCCCGGTCAGCCAATAAAGTTTTATGTTCACGATGCCACAACATCTTCATCGTATCTCCGAACATTCGCTGTTATGTTTATGTTCAAATAAACAGCACACCTTGAATTTGGTTGTAAGCATATCCATGAAAATAAATTTCAGTCATCAGAATTTAGTGTTATGATTGTATTGATTGACTCTTATTATTTAACTGTACTCTATCTCATGAAATCAAATTGATCTTGAACTAAATTAAATCAAAATTTGTCATTAATTTAACAACATTTAGTTTTATTGTTTTTGTTTTTTTAATATATTCATTTATTATTATTAAATGTTTAAAAAGACTAAAAATAATCTAAACGTGACATTGTACTTATTTTACGTGTAGAAAGTAATAAAATGAAATACGTTTGATCAAAATTTGAGAAAAGTAATTTTAAAACATTTTTGTAATTCAAGGCATAAGTCGAAAACCTTTTCATTCCCGTTTGACAATGGTCTTGGTCTCCATTTTACAATAAAAAAAAAAAAGCACTAAACATGTGCTCAGAAGGGATCATGGTACTAGACGATATTGACATCGGCGTAGTTTGGGTTTAAATAAGTCACGTATAGGTTAAAGTATGATCATTTTATGTTATAGAAGTACAATGTAGTCAGTGAGACGACCGTGCAGTTTATATAAGGTCTTACAGGGCTTATTTCAAATAATTGCTACGAAGAATTACAAAGAAACCCAAGACAGGATCGAGGGCTTACACTCAAACTATACCTTCAGCATAAACATAACTATTATATTGTAACGTGTAGAAGTGCATGAATACGAATATGTTATGCAAACAATAAATTATTATTGCACTTCTCTTAGAATCTCTTTTCGGTAAAAAAATAGAGCCAATAGGATGTTCCCTACTTTAATCGAATATACAGTATGTCAAGCAGCGTCCACACTATGCCGAATTATGTCGATCGACACAGTCAAATGTGTACGTGTCGCCCGACTTGGTCGAAACATGTCAAGTCGAGTCGAACGCAACCCCAATCAAGTCGGTACAGATCAAAGAGAATCGATTTAAAAACAATAGTGTGGACGTGTCAAAGCATGTTGCTCGAATTTTTAGATACAGCTAATGTTATTGTATATTTTGTTATCATAACTTTATACTTTTAAAAAGAAACTGATATAAACATTTTAATTCTATTTAGTTTTGTTTTGCTGAGTGAATTTATTTGATTTTTAGTTTTATTAATTCAGATTTATCATTCATTCATGAAAAATTGGAGTGATGAATAAACAATTTCTTTTATTTAAATGTATAACAACCCCAATTATAATTGCAACAGCTGCCACTGCAATATCTTCTGAATCACTCATTTTATAGGTGATTAATAATAATCAATAACTTTGAATATATTAATAATAATATTATAAAATAAAAAAGTATTTGAGTAAAACACACTCGATATTCGTGTAGGTACAGTTATGTCATTCGACTAGTCCACCACACATAGGTGAACAAGTTGAAAGTCGACTGTGTCAATCAACATCATTCGGCATAGTATGGGCGTGGCTTAAAGAAAATAAGGGAACAAGTTAATTTTTAGAATTATGGGAACAAAAGAAACCTTGTTCCTTACTTACTTAACACCCTATAAATTATACAGAGTGTCCCACCATTTTTAACATCTTTAATAGTTATTAACCTCGAAAATATTTTGCGACATTTTTTCTAATAATAATTTTGATAGTTTTGAACTATGTTAAAATCGTGTTTTTATTACTTTCTCTAATGGGAAAAATAAAAACAAATTTTTTTGAAATTTTAAACAGCCATTGATAGCCATTTTATTCCAGGACTTATATCGAAACTATTCACTATGTTTTTATGTTATAACAGCGGAAACGTTTATAATATTATTATGTTATACGTTTTTAATAATTTAAACATTATGAATTTATAATGTTTTTCATTTTGCAGTATTTAAACAATTGTTTAATTTAAAAAATATAAATGACATTATCGCGAAATGTAAAATATCAATAAAGTTTTAAACCAAAAAACGTTATTGATTTTTATATTTTACATTTTGCTATAAACCTTATTGATAACTTTTTTACCTTTTGATTCCAATCGTTTCCAAACGTTATAATTATAACATTATGAAAACGACATGAAACCCAACGGTTTTAACACATCAAACTTTTTTGTCTCTCTACTTTACTCACAAAAAAATTGATGGGTCGATAACAACTTTAAGATAAGTACTTATTGAGATATAAGCATTTTAATACATATAGTGGGTGTGTAGCGCTGGTGGTTGTAGGTCATACTGTATGCGTATACTTCACCCGCGTTCTATACACACTCTATGAATAAAAATGCTTGTAACTCCACTTATTGAAACAAGAAGTTTAGAATCATAAGTTAAAGTTATTATCAACAAATTTTTTTGTAAGAAAAGAGAAAAAAAAGTTATTTAGAAATTTAGGAAAAAATGTATTATTTTTCTTATAGACTTATTGTGCAATCTAAGAATGCATAAACAATCAAAAAAAAAAGTAACACAATATATATTTAATAGATCAAAAGTTATAAGTAGAGCTAGAAATTATATGCATTTATAAATTTTACGAAATTATTCTGAACACACCATTGGTCAGAAATAATTTTTTATTAATTTACTTAAAAATTTTATTATGTGTTTTTACTGACGTTATAGTTTTGAGGGGGATAGGAGGCTTTTTCCTCCCTAAATCGAAAAATACTTCCACGTTACTAATAATCCTATGACAATGTTGTACAATCTTGGACCATTCATAGCTGTTCAAAACAAAATTTATAAATGCATGTAATTTCTAGCCTTGTTTTTTAGATTTTTCAAATCATCGTGTATCACTTTGCATATAGAGTTTCGAGCACAGCAATTAATACCTAAAATCAATGAATTCGCATACGGCGATCGACAATAATGTTAACTTCTAAAAGCAGATTTAGAAACCAAAAGTCTCGAACGACTTATTTTTTTTTAATTATATGATAAATTGTATGGGCTTTTTAATTTTAAATGCAGTTAAAACTGTTATGAAAATGTCAGTTTTCATTTTGAAGTACACTCTTATTATAATAGTACTCTAAGTATTAGAATAACTAAAGTACATTAGAAGTTACAAAACATTTATTGCAAATAGATGAAACGTATGTAATTGACTTTCAAAATCAGTTTCTTATAAATATTTTATGATAATTCAGATGAATAATGTTTACTTCGAAATCCTTTACCAAATATACAATATCCGTATATTCGCAAAGATAATCAATTAAACATGACATGCTACATTATACATAGAACGTTTGGAATGCTCACATTTTCACTAAATTAATATTCATATTTTATAAGTCAAAGGCTTCTTCCCGTAGAATTTATAATTAAATTTTAAGATCTATAGCTACCTACGATTATTTGTAACGTTGCTAAAACTTGTAGGCATTTCATTGTTTATATAATTGTTATAATACTTTATATAATTTCTACAAGGCTTGAGTATATAAATAATTTATTCAAAATACAAATTCAATTAAAAATATTATCATCTGAACTAAATCATTATACTAATAATTTTTAAGTTAACAGACGATTTTTGTTTAAACCATAGATTTAATTATGTCTCAATTTAAAATTACGTAAATATAATACACCTGATAATACAACTACGTTTATTTATTCATTTCATAATATCTTCATTTAATTCAAAATCAAAACATTTAAACACTAAAAATTTATAAATTTCAACTAATAATTTCATTGATTATTACAAACCAACGAATAATATCTTGAATATTTTCAACAAATTTATAAATATACATTATTTATACGTTCTTAATTAAATCTAATTACATTTCTCAATTAACAGTAACAACATATTAAATACATAATTTAATGTTTGAATAATGGCAATTAGCTTGAAAATTATTTACTACTAAGGTTTTTAATTCCTGATTTAGGTTGAACGATTAAAGGTAATACATTATTACTTATTTGAAGCCTAATATTTTTTTAATTAAATATTTATTGTATTGAAAATTTGATCCCAATTATTTAATTTTATAATTAAATGTAATTAGTATTAAAATCTAAAAATTAAGTAAAACTGGTTTTAAAATTGATTACTAATATTAAATAATATTTAATTATATGTGTAACCAAAAAAAAATATATTTGAAAATTGTACAAATGGTTTTATTTTTATTATGTGTTAACTTTGAAGCTTACTAGTGAATACGCTATAAATTATATATTTTATAGTTTTTTCAAAATTCTATTTATAGTTCTAAATATCTAAATCGCATTCTAAATGTCAAATAGTTAGAAGTAATTCAATCAAAGTCCTAAACATTAAAATATGTTCTCTAGGTTTAGAAGTACACAATAGCAAAGAAATATTTAGATAAAAATTTGTCACTTTTATAACTACAAAAAATATTATAAAGTTTTTCAAATTTTTAAATCGATATTAAGTATCTGACCAAAATATCATTCTATTGAGCTAATAACCAACAATAGAAAGTTGAAGTAAAAATCCTAGAGGTTTTGTACTTATTTTTGATTCAACATAAGATTTTGAATTTGAAAAAAAATTATCTTTTTTCATTTAAATTATTAAATTTTCTTGAATTTTAAAAATCAAGATAGTAATATTTAACAATCAAGATGCAACTCTAATTGTCACTGATATTCTCGCATTGTGTATGAATAAATAAATGATTAGCTATTTTAAGCTAAATTTTATGATAAAACAATTTTTGTAGAAAATATCTTGAAATTTTATCTTTACATAAATGTATAAAATAAACTAATGAATATCACACTTCAAAATTATGCCGATGAGTTGAATTTTTTGCTCAAGTAATTGACCTAATTAGTCTGCTTTATAGCTAGTACTCGTTAAAAACAGATTTATTTTAAGTGTAAGTTACACATAAAGTTACAGCTTTGTTTTATTTTGGTCATTATGCTAACACCCTATCATTTATGGCAATTCTAAAATAATGAGTAAAAAAAAAGCCATTATTTAAAAGAGATAATTTTCCTTAATTTTATATTATTCGCAAACAAACAGTCAATAAATTTTCAATGCATTTAACTAGTATATTGTATAAACTAGTTTTAATATTTGTGTAAACCATAAATGTTATGCACACATGCATACTGTAATGGTTGTCCAACGCTTTGATTAGTAGCAAATAGTAATTTTTTTAATGATCGAAACTTTTGAATGTTAAAAACTGTAAAATTATCAAAGCATTTCAGTTTATAAATACAATTCAAAAAAATTTGTCTTAATGGAAAGAATTCTTTTAAAAAATAAATTAAAGTACCGTTTTAATTTTAATTATTTAGTTAATAAAAATCAATGTTGATAAGACCCAATAAATAATTTCATGAAAGCGAACCCTTTTTCTTAATTAAAATTAAAGCTCGAGATGAATAATACTTTGGTCTGCTTTCTTAAATAAACGTGAATATTATATAAACATCATTTATCGACCAGAGTAATTTGTCAAGTCCCAACTCCATACATTAAGGGTTAAAATTAAGTTGACTCATAAACTGGCTGTTATTTGTTATAAATACATTAGCAAGAATATGACATCATTACATTACAGATGTTCATGGTAAATCATAGATTTTTTTTATGTAACTCACAAGTTTTTAATCTCTGTTATGAATTTTTTTTTAATTTGTAGTAAAATCCCATTAATCAAGATTATTTAAACATATTTGTAATTTATAATAGTTGAAAATTTGTTATTTTAATTGTTATTTTATTTTATTTTTTGGTTCTATTCCTATTTCTATAATTTAAACCAAAACAAATTTTAAGAATAATTTAAAATGTGCAATACTATTATTTGTTTAAAACTATTTATAGAATATATCTTTAGTTAATAATTATGAAATCAGGAAAAATAATAAAACAAAAATTATAAAAATCAAAAAAATTTTGCTGTAGAAACATAAAAACATTATTGACAAACAAATTATATTTATAACGAAATAGTTTACTCAGATAACAAAATAAAAATATAATATATCATTTTATACTTATTCTAATAATAAAATCAAATTTTATTAACAAATTTAATGTTCCTTATGTGAACCTATATTTTTTATTTACCGATACTATAAAATCAAATGCAAAGTTTAGTAATTAAATTTACTGTAAAAATCCAAAGACAAAATTTTATTGGTCATTTTATTTTTATATAGCTTGTTCGAGAAATACAAAATTTAATTTCTTTTAATTCTTAAGCAAAAAATTTTATTTAAGTTTATACAAATCGTATGAACTTTACTCTATTTATCTACTTTACACGTATCTACAGATTTATAATCAATAGTCAGTAATACGATAAAATAAATCTTATTTTAAGCTTTTAAAATTATAGCTCTCATTTGAGCTCATTATTATTTCTAATATTCATTGAAAAATTTCCTCGGATCTTAGATGAAATTGTATTATATGCGAATAATGCGAAAATAATTTATAATAGAAGATCTTTAAAAGATTAGATTCTTTTACAATTAAATTTAAATGAAGAAGTTTCTTGGTGTAGAAATAGTTACCTACCACTTATTATAAATAAATTTCAAGTTATATTTTTTACTTGAAAAAGAAACTCTTTTATTTATTATTATAAAATCGATAGTTGTGATCTTTCGTGCGTTAATTCTACAATAGATTTAGATAAATTCTTTGAACACGACTTTTAGTATTAAGATTTATCATAAAATTATACTATAAAATACTTGGTTTTATCAATAGAAATACTAATGATTTTAGAAACCCATTTCGTATAAAATCGTATTGAATTGAATAGTCTTATCTGGTCTTGTAATTATATTACTTTTAATAATGAACTTGATAATGTTTAACATAAATTCTTGAAAAAAGTATTCTATCTTACTTGTATTCCTCTTTAAATATTTTATTAGTCCTATTCTGAATTACTTATATCTTGATAGTCTGTCTATTAGATGTAATTTTTATTTTTGATATTTCTAATAGTTTTGTTATCTGCCTAGAAATATTATTTTTGATAGGTGTCCAAATTCCTTAAAAACATACTCAAAATAAAAAATATTTGTAATTCCATTTTATAAAAATAATTCATTTCTATCCAAGGATTTACGATTAGCTAATATTATATCAATCTCTTTTGATTTTTGAATGTTACTTCGTGATATTTTTAAGCTCTAAGTTTTATATTATTTAAGAGATCAAAAAAATAATTAAATCATTTTTATTATCTAAGATGTATAGTTTTATAAATTGTTTATATACTTTTATATATTTTAGTTAAGCTGTTTGAATACTACTATAATTTTTTTTTTTAAAAAGCACTTTGCCCGTTAAAATATTAAAATAAAAAATAAATAAAATCAAAGAAAATGTGATAGAATAAACGCTATAATTTTTTATTTTATTTAAGTTTTATTCGTATATAATACATTTTTATGTAATAAATTTTTAATATACTTTTGTATCATAACAAAAAAATCATGGTGAAAATAATAAATATTGAGTTGTTTAGACTAAGCTTACTATTACGGCGTAATATGTTATACTTTTTCGTATATACGTATACTATTGTCAAATTGAATATACAGTTAATAAAAAAAGAATTCTTTGGCACCAAATTCTATGGTTTAAAATACCTGGAAACACTAAGTAAATGATGCGATAGAACCGATCATGACAGTACTTCGTGAATTAGAATTCCGGAGGGACCTTGATGTATATAGATAGTATGCCAAGTTTGATGGCCAGGCAAATGCAAAAAGACATAGAAAATAAAAGAAAAATCACAAACAGTTACTTGAAGGTGATAAAAACAAATGCGTAAAGAATGGAAAAGTAATATTCACTAGATTACTTACACTACATTTTTTTATTTAATTTATAATGTAATAATAAAATGAATATATGAAAAAAAAATATAGGGGATTAATTTACCAAGCTGGGATGTTGGATTTGGTCAAATGGTTTGCATCGAAATTCTATTGGGGTTCGTAAAGTCCGAGGGTTTAGAACAATACAGGCAAGTAGATATAATAAGAAAATAATTAATAGCCCTCTTTTTCGAGGTGTAATAAATAATTAAATTAAAAAGCTCCTTCAACAGTACACTAGGGTATTCTTGAAATGGCGGTCACCTCCTCTCCGACACCCAGTCGAAATGTCATTAATAAGCTAACCGGTAAACACCTTTAACAGAACATTGAATTATTTTTGGAATAGCGGTGGACTCCTCTTTGATACCTAGTCGAAGTGTCTATTAATAAATTACGAACTAGTTAATGATGATTCATAAAGGTATGAAATTAGTTTTAATATGATTTATTCTTTTATTATTATTTACTCACATTATTAATTCTAAAGAATTGGGATAATGTAAATTCACTTGCATTGTGTTTTGTTGTTATTCACTATTTCAGCTATAATTCTCAATGTGTGTAGACAACTTTTTCTACATTCCAGAACACTTAGAAGGGTAAAAAAAAATTAAATAAGACAAAAAATGTTGAAACGTAAAATAGTACACTGTGTCTATCGACGACAACACGGGACCGCAAAATATAATTCTTTATAGAGATAAAAAGATTCGAGTAAAACTTGAACTCATTTTGGATTGAATCCAAAATTTGCACTTATACGCGAGCAAAACTAAGCCTTTTTATATTATCTTTAATTACTTCCAATTTTTGGATATTGTCATTAGCACTTTTAGTGAATATTTGTTTATCATGTTAAATTAAACATTACATGATTATTATTATAAAATAAGATGCACATATGTAATAAACATACATAATAAATCGTGAAATATACAATAAAAATGTTATGACAAATAACTTAAGTATTTGTTTGTATACAAGTAATAGATTATAAAATTTTTGTAAGGTGTGCAATGCAATGAAACTCTATATATTGTGACATAATTTGATCATTTTTTCATCCGGTGAAATGTTTTATTTGAAGAAATTACTTTAATTTAATTATTTTGAGTATACAAATAAATCAAACGTATTGGAATATAGTTTTATTTTTCATATTCTTTACCTCGTTTACATACCACTAGATTAATAATTCATTTTCCATAAGTCATCTACCTACAGACATGCTGTTGAATTTCTATTTCAACTAAATAAATCAGGTGTGCAACTGAAATATTGCTATCTCATTATAGTAAGAAGTTTATATTCATATAAGAAAAAATATATAAATGGATATTTAATAGAACTAAATTTCAAGAACTGTTTATATTTTAAAATACGTTGCTTAAAACAAATAATAGAAAGAGCCAATATAAATTTTAGTTAAGCATATTCGTCGATAATATGACAAAAAGGAAACTACTTTTTTAATAATTCAAATCTTGTGATTTTTTAGTGAATAATATGTACTTTACTAACGGAAAAAAATAATATTTAGTGAGCTATAAAAAGTATTTTATCATTAAGTAACATCAATTTAAACCTAAAAATAAATGTTCTGTTTATTTTATAAATTTTTTGAAGACTACGTTTCAAATAATCTTTTAGTTCAAATGTTCAAGCAATCTCAAATTCAATGCATGCTTGTCTTGTATTTACATAATCGCATTATATATTCCATCACATAAAATGCTATGAAATAATTTAATATTGTCATGTAAGTATATTTTTTGTCGACATTTAAATTCATCATTTTACTTTTGTTAATTTAATAAAACTAATGATCTATAGAATATATATCTTTATACATTACATTCGTAAGTATAATGTTAAAAATCATAAACTGATATATTGAAATTAACAATTTGAAATTATTTTTATACAGAGTTTTCAGTAAGTAAGGAAACAACTCATTTGTTACTTACTGAACGACCTATATAAATAACTGTTTTTAAATTAAAATTTAATAGCTTACATTAAACATTTAAAATTATTTATAAGGATCCTGTGCACAATTTTATATAAAAAGTAAGATAGAGTTATATTTCTTTAATTTTCATACTGATTTAAATATTTTAGAAAAGTCTACAAAAAAATGATACTATTTTAATATAAAATCAAGAATTTTGAAAAATTAAATGTAGCTTCCTAATTTTAATGTTGACATTAAAAATTTTGACAGTTAAAAGCAAATGTTTTAACATGATGTAGATATCAGTGTGACATATGCGAAAATAAATTATTTTTCACAAAGTTTTTTTAGTCTTGAAAATTAAATTTCGGCTTTGATTGCCTAAAAAAAACTCTTAATATTTATGATAAATCCAGCGCTTAATTTAAATCTTTAAAAAAAAAAGAGAACTTTTCTTAAATTGGGATATTAGGATATTAATACAAAACAATTTTAAAGACTCAAAGTAAGAATTTTTTACCGTATTATTGACTATCGATTGCATATCTTTATACACGTGTAACGTAGATAAATGGAGTAAAAGTTAATTAAATTTTTTACTTAAAGATGAAGACAGTTTTGTTTTTCTCTAACAAACTATTTAAAAAAAAGAAAATGATTATCAAAATGAACATCACATAAAATAAGATATTCAATGCAAAGTTGAGTAGAAATTTTACTAACTTGAATTCTATTTGGAAGGTACGAAAAAAGCCAATTTTTTTATTAAATAATTAACTACAGATACCAAAGAATTTAAATTTGAAGTACAATAACTTATCATTATCATTATCGAAGGCTCTCTTGAAGTCTGTATAAGTTTGTATAGAGCCAACATGCAAACCTTGATTTAGTGAATTAACTAGATAGTTTTTATAAGGTAATAAATTAGTATATTATAAAATAAATATATAAATAGAATTTTTTGAGAAAAAACATTAATTACATGATTAGATTTTTGTTATAAGTGAAAATGTAGAGGTTAATCTGTAGTTTTTTATGTTATTTTTTTACCAGTTTTAAAAATTGGACAAAAAAATGTTTTTCCTAATATTAGGTAAATCACCAGTAAAGAGTATTAATATAGGTATTAAAAACAAAATTAACTGATGGATGATAAAAGAATTATAATCAAAAACTGAAAATTCATTAACGCGGCCGGTTATGAAAAGTTCACCGGAAATCGTGTAAAAAAAGAGGCATAGTACGGGAATAGAACTCGCTACCCACCCAAGGCATCGGTAGAGACAAACCTTACCACTTATAATTCAGATCCCAATACACTTTCATAAAGATTAATAGCGACTCAGGGAATCGTTTAAATTAAAACACCAATTATTAAAACATTTTTTGTTTCATAGTTAATTATAGTATTTTTAATAGTATTACAATATTTTTTGTATGAATTATTATGAGAAATTTGAGATATGTAAACATACCCTAAAAGGAGATTATTATTATTGTATATCAATTTCACAAAAAAAAATGTTCAATACTAGGAATGAAAAGAAAATTAAGTAATTTATAAACTAATGTAATTTCTAACAGCTTATAATACTCCACGGCCTCTATAACAATATTCAAAATTTCTACTTAACTTATAATCATTAAAATTAAAAAGGTCTAATTCTGCGTCACTTATAACAAAATTTAATCAAGTTTCAGTTAAGAACAATGTATCGCAATTTTAATTAACAACATAATCAAAAAAGAAGTTCTATTTGATTCTATGAGCTCTTACGTTATGATACATCACAGGAGGTTTGGTAAAATTTAAAATTGAGTATTTGACGAATCAGCCAATATAACTATTTTGGGAATGTCTTGCATAAATTTAATGGTTAAATGCTCATCATGCAACTTTTCCAGTGATTCGCATTGATATTGAGTCCGATCAGTAGATATACTGACTGAGGAAAGTGTATTTCGAAGTAATAGTCTCTTTTTTCTTTATTATGATATCAAAAACTTCTCATGCTAATAATAAAATAACTTTGATAATTTACCGGACTGATGACGACCTTCAAAGGTACCGGTGTTCTGCTTATGTATCAATAAAAGATTAAATCGTGTTATTCACCTGTTACATACCATAAGCTATTCTTTCATCAAACCTCTTTGAATTTCACTCGTTGACATTATAAAAAATTTAATTTTTCGAACGTAAATTACGTTTATTGATGATTTCATAAATGATAAAATTATCAGGCCGGATAACGTTAAAAATATTTTTAAAAACATCATCAGAAAATAATTTCTTTACAAGAGTTTTAAGTTCAGGTAATACTTTAAGTCCTTGATTACACCCGGAACAAAAAATGTTAACAATCTATTATTCAAATCAAAACCTTTTACTTACAGTAGAGGTTAAACCAGAGCATTTTTAATGACCCAATAACGAACAGCCATCAAATTTCATAGAAATGTCAAGTAGTTCAAAACGATAATTACATATGTAATAATTAACTTCATTTGATATTATAAGAACAAAAAAACACTGAACTAATATAAAGACGCAAAAACACGAAATATAATTTAATTATGATTAATTGTAATAGAATATTTAGTTAAATGTTGTCTTAACCATTACAAAACAGTAATTTAATTATTAAAAAAGTTAAGTATAGTCGGGATTTAGTAAAGAGAAGTTGAGGTATATTCTTTAGATTATTATTGATTGATATCTGACAGTGATTAAATCCGTCATCTTAAAATGCTTAAATGTGTTTTAAATGTAAATTAAAAAAATAATTTATCATATTTATCAAAAATTACATGATTTTTTATTAAAGAGGCCGATTACTTGTAAAGAGCAAGTTATTTATACGTTTCTCTTTTTTAATTATTTATTCCATTAAACAATCTTTAATTTTAAATAATTTTAAATACTGTAATTATTCCATTACTGCGCAAAAATTTGGCCATTTTTATGAAAAATTGTACGATTTTTGCCTTTAATACCTGATATCTCCTAGAAATAAATATTTATGATAGTTTTTCTTTTTCATCTTAAAATATATTGTATAAACTTCAATTTGATGGAAGTTAAAAAAAGCCAGATTTGTTAAAAAAGTGAAAAGAACAAAATTTTGATATGATTTTAAAACTTCTAGGTATCTTCGTTAATGATTAGAATTTCAAAAAAATTATGTTGTTGGCAAAATTTAAGTCTAAAATATTATCAAAAAAATTTTGCAATAATCTATCAAGTTTTCATAAAGTTATTATAATGTAAAGTGAAAACTTAAAATAAACCGTTTTACAACAGTTATAATTTTGTGTGATATATCCCTTTATCGCGGAATTGAGGAAAATGTTTCAAAATTATGTCACTACTAGCTATAATTAGACACGTTTGGAGTTCTTTTGATGTTTTGTTAAGCAAAATCGGTCAAATAAGAGTGAAATAACAAAGTGTCTACTGATAAATATGACGTGACAAAATAAAAGCAATATATTCTCAGCTATTCATCTAAACTAAAGTAAATATAATAGTAAATAATTTTTTTTGAATTTTAAATAATGATTTAGTGTAAGTACTTACAGGACTTAAGGTCAGCTAACTTTAGAAATTATTCATTCCAGCAAAACTTTTCCGGGCAATTTGTGTCATAAGCAAAATGTATGTATTATCATTCCATCTAAGACCTAATTATAAACAAACAAAAATCATCCCTCACTTCAACATGATAAATTTTGACTGTTCATTATACTTTGCTACATCATGTTATTTTAAACAAACTGTACTAATTACTAGTTTTTAAAAAAAATGTAAAGATACCCTATATCGAATCTAGTTGATGAATTTTGGCTTGGAAAATGATGTGTTTAGTATAGCTATGTCACTTTATTAAATTATAAAATAACAGTTTACACAATAAAATTATTAACAATAATGTTATTTAAATTCTAATTACAATAGATAATTTATATGCTATCATTTTAATTAAAATGGTATTTGATAATATTGATTTCCATTAATGGTTTTTATTAAGAAATTAATAAAATACAGTTTTTAAAATAATAAATTTAAAGTATTTTACAATATAATTAATAAATAGATTTTGTCAACGTGTGCATATGGATCGATAAAACATGTCATTAATCAAGTAGTCTTACACGATGATAAAGTTTATTCAAATAATAATTGTGTAATTCGCAACCGCAATAATCTAATATGTCGCTCATATTTTTGTTTTTGTCAAAAGCACTTCGGACCAATTTCAGTTACATAATTCTGTGTGTTATTTTTACAAACTGAAGTACTCTGTCGTTATTTGAAGTACTTTCGTATTTCTCGCTGCTCATTTTCGAATGAAACAAAAATTTTAAAAAATGACATAATGATAAATTAAAAAAATATACCTCAACATAATGCATACTTTTTTTAAATGTTCTCTACAATTGATTGCTAGTGTATTGCGTTACTTTATATTAAAATCATATTACATATAGAGCGAAAAGATTAAAAACCAAATCAATAGCGAAGGAAAAATAAAAAACATTTCTTTTTAGTAATATGACAGGAAAATTAACAAATCACAGCATTATGAAGGTGTAGTATCTACAAAAATAACTGCAATACGATTCCTTCAGTTCATAAAAATCTTATGCGATATCAAATGCACAACAATAATGATAACATTATTACATATGTAATACATTATATATGTACGTTATATATCATATATCTATGAAGATCGAATGTTTGAAAAACAAAAATTCTGTCAAGAAATACTATTGACTTACCTTAATGAGAAATATGTCCTGTATTACAGCCAATGGAACATATCGAAAAGGAACTCGATTTTCTTGGCGTCTAAGACGCCGTTGTGACTCGATTCCACATCAACAAATTTATCAAACAAATACATCTAGTTCATGTGAAAATACTCTCCAGTAAATCTAGTAGTGAAACAGAAATAAATTAATTTACAATGTTATTCAACAATGCAAAATAAACTTCAAATAATAAAACTTTGATTAACTTTAAAATTATTGAAACGATTTTAGTTTTTGTATTATTTTTATTTAAACAACAAGTTTGAAAAACTAATTATTACCGCAATTTTTAATAATTCATGGAAAATATGTCTTATATAAATAAACTTTTAATTTTAAACAAAGCTATGAACTTTTTGCAAAAAGTTAATTTAAATTCATGAAACAAAAAATTGATTTTATGAAATCAATCATATAATTTTCTTCATGATGATACAAAAAGTTAAATAATTAATTTTTTGCCTAATCAAAAATATACATAAAATATGTTTTAAAGTCATTGTGCATTATAGATGACAATGAAACTTTAAATAGTACAATTTTTCATAATCTACTATACATTTCTATATCGAAATAAATAATTTTAAATATTGATAATATAAATTAACTAACAATAAGATAAAATTTACATTTCGATATCTTAGAAAACAACAAACGCTCTTAAAATTAAAAAAAAATGACCATAGCATTTATACCTTTTAAGGTATCGATTTTGTTATCTTTAAGCAGTCATTTAAACTTATATAATATAAAATATAAAAACGTATTTCATAGAACACATATGTATGAATATATGTACTTTATGTATTTGAATAATTTTATAATATTTTATGATTCATATGATGCTAAGTTTTCTTACTACAGATCTATCATTTAAAAATACAATGAAAATTAATCACTATGGCTGATATTATTCAACATTTGAACTATATTAAAAATGTTATTATATTAAAACTAAAAAATATTTAACTAAAAAAGCCACAAAAGAAAAGAAAATTATTAAATAAATTGCAGAAGCACTTATTTTGGGAACAATGTTACTATTATCAACGCTAAACACAAACTGACAACCTGACCGAAAAAAAAACCCTTATATACCTCTAGTGACCTTATCGCCTAGTGACGTTATCACTAAGTAATATTATCACATTATGCCAGTTGACACAATTTTAATAATGAATTTTTCAGTGGGGGGCTAAGATCCTAATTAATTAAATTGTTTTTATTTTTAAATATTTCTATTGCTCCCTTATATTAAGTATAATTTTAAATATTTAAAAATAGTTATTAAAGACCTTCATATTCTTCACACTGATTGTCTTTTATTATGTACCGCACTTAACTTTCTGTACCTTTAATAATGTACTCTTCGTACTTGAAAGCATGATTAATTAATTTAAACACAAACTTGACTAAATTTTCATAATAAACAGTTATCTGATACAAGTATAACGAATTTTACTCAACGTGAATAAACAATACAATGTCGACTGTATTAGAGGCTATAATATAGAACT
The DNA here is from genome assembly GCF_025091365.1 of Daktulosphaira vitifoliae. Classification (NCBI taxonomy): domain Eukaryota; kingdom Metazoa; phylum Arthropoda; class Insecta; order Hemiptera; family Phylloxeridae; genus Daktulosphaira; species Daktulosphaira vitifoliae. Next base: position 42,637,926 of record NW_026099574.1, read on the forward strand.
CTTAACGGGTTTTTGAATTTACTCAAAGCAAAAGCACAATAGATAATATTAGATGGAATACAGCCAGACAGGAATGAGAATTATTTCTATTCTCTATTCTAATGGAACATAGTCAACAGTAGATACAAGCTTAAATCTCTTCACTGGCAACAAGAGAATAGTACCCTGATGAAGACATATAACCTTAACTATTTTACTAGGAATGATACAAATAAATGAATGATAATATAAGTGAAATACTGCAATATATTTTTTGAAATTATATGTAAGTAGAGAATTATGATATACATTTTATAAAATATCTTTATAACGTATAAAATAAAATCTAATATATATTATGCATTATTTATTATTCATTAACAAAATTCGTAACAAAAAACAAGTAACGTTTATTTTATAAGTTTAAATGAATCTTGCAAAAAACTTTAAGCAGTTCAAATTAACTTATTAGAATTTTGTCCAACAAACCATTATGTATTTATCACAAACAATTAAAGTTTTATGCAATTCAATTTAAAAATTCAATCTAAAAGAAATATTTAAGTGATGTCAATAGAAAATGAAAATAAAAATACGATAGCAGTGACAATGGTTGACTCAATAACGTAAAAATGAAAAAGAAGTGAATAATATTGAAAACAAAAGGTTATGCAATTATAATAATATTAAAATGAAAGTGGCATAAAACGATTTTAGTCAATCGATGAGAGAGAAAATTTAAAAATAGAGAAATCGACTTCAAATAGTTAATAAAATTAATAATATGAGAGTTGCCGAAAGTTTAATATTAAAATTTATTTATTCAAGGAAAAAAGCTATGGAATTATAATGAATACTGAATTTCTTATAAAAAAATAGTTAAAATATTATTAGTACTTTTAAAATACTTTTATACTGTTCATGATTTACAATTTTGGTAAAAAGACTTAATCTTTTTTTTTAAATATTCTAAATTTTACTTTCTCTAATATTTTATGCAGCTTTTCAGGACATAATTTTACTTTTTAAGTTTGAATATAATAATTTTTTTTGTATTAATGATTAAAATATAAATATATAGAAAATATAATAATGTTAATAAATATTGACTTTAGTTATTATATCACAAATAATATTTAAAAATAACGAAAAAATAATTACTAAAAAATTTTTTCTAGAAAAATGCAAGTTGAGCATTGTTTTAATACTCAAAATAACTTTCTATAAAAAGTAAGTGTTATTTCATTAGCAATGATATTTTTTATAATTTTCCCTTATATTTATCCCTTCTCTAATCAGTTGTGTATTACGATGATGATAATAGTATCTCTAGTTACAGGATTGGGTTTAATAATGTTACTTTTAACTAATGAATAGTGAAATTACTGGCAGTAATAAAAAAAAATGAGTTACCTGAATGTCATGCATCATGATGAAATAAACTTTTAATATTAAGGTATTAGCATACTTTTCGTATTGAAATTAATTTAATTAAAAATTATATTATACAACTTTAGATAATTAATACTGAATATAGATAATGTCAATTATACGAATTGAAAAATGTTTTTATAAGTTAAAACAAAACAAATGAAACCATACGAAAAATTCAATTTAGAAGTCATGTTTAAATATCTATTTATTTTTTAGGCAGAGTACTAATGGTAACTGTTTGCTCATGTTAGCCACATATTGATTATTATGGCAAAATGCATGAAAAAATAATTAATAATTATTAATGACTATACAAACATAGGTTGTAAATATTTTGATAATACAATAGCTCTTCAAAGCTAGTTATACTTTAATATTAAAAATAAAATTTTTATTTTTTTTCCTGCATTAAAATCCTGTGTTATTTATACGGAATTTTGACTTTTAACATTTAATACAGCAGTAGCTTGATTTGTGCTCGTTAGTTATACTCAGTCGACACCTATAAGTTTTACTGCTTTTATGGTGAAGAATTTAGTACATAGACATTACTATTTGACGATTACGATATCATTGTTTTCTAATGTGAAAACGCATTAAATTCATCGCCATTTAACTTCCGTGTTCTCCATAAATTATATGCCATTTGTTTAGATAGTCTATTAAACCAGTAAAATTTTGAACAATATTTTACTATGATACGACTAAATTTCCAAGGACCATCTTTTTGATACCTTTTCTTATTCAACAATAAATGCTTACAGTCTCGACATGGAGTTTATAATAAATAAACTTTTTCTTTACTACACACATTCGTTGCTTTGTTGTGGTTATAGTAATACTTGTAATTTCATCTTAGTATAAAATTTAAAACTCTATGAATATAAATTCATTCATTTTTACCCTAATAATGTCCTTAAAGCTACTACCCGTAGCTATTTTAAAATAATGAATCTCTTGGTACATGCATTATTTACCTAACAATGGAATGCTCAGACAACATTGTAAATTGTCAACAAAATATATATTATTAATTCATATAAAACGATCATAATGAGATTCAATACCTCATTTTCTAACTTTCGTATTTACATTTTATTTTGGGGGAGAAGAAGCAAAAATATCTTTGTATAATTTAATCTTATAATTTAGTCTAAAAGCGAACAGGTAACGGTGTACCTCTTAAACGTTTAATTTTAAATGTGTAGGATGTCTCTTTGACTCTAATGGTTTCGACAATCGAATGTATTTTCAACAATCATTAGTTTATGACACAAAAACAAACAAGTTAAAGTATGCATAATTTATTGAGTGTTTTAATTTTTAATAATTTATTTAATATAAGCGAAGTTCTTGAATTATTCACAAGTGTCTCTCCAATTAATTAAAGACTACATAATCATATTGATTTTCAACAAGTATTTTAATTATAATTAAATAAGAATTCATATGATTAACACATTGCTAAAAATCAGCTAATATTTGATTGAAATATTTATAATACGTATATAAATCAACATGCTATAACATTTTTAGATTTGACAATAAAAATATTTTTTGTGAGTAAAAGAAATGTATTTATAAAATGAAAATTGTTTTATTTCATAAAAGAAATAAATAACGACCACAAAAAAGTATAAAATTAATGTTATATTCTGTCACGGTGAGATAATAGTATCGTATGTCTTTTAACGCTGATATTGAGAGCTTTTTTAAAGTTTTTCTGAGAATAAAAGAAATCAATTTATGAACCCCTTACAAACATATTTGCACGTCATAAAAAAAATATTACTTATCTTTAGAATATTCTCAAAAATTGTTTTCAAATTTGCAAACAAACACTAAAAATTAATTTATAATAGATTAATTTTTAATAATTTTTAAACTTTAAATTACAAAAAAATAACCCAAGAAAAAAAACTTGATACTTCTTCATATAATGCATTAACGTAAAACACAATTCAAACTATACTCAAAAGAGACAAATTATCTGCCGTCTTATTTTTTTAATGAGTAAACAATATAGTGACAAAATATTCGACTTAAACTGCGCTATCTGTAAAGTCAAACTAGTTAATTAAAAACCCAACCTAAATTCAATAGCCGTAACCCATCTTATTTAATTATTTGTGCTATAATTATTTCATAAAATATGTGTTTTTCACACATGTAAAATACAAAAACTTATTTATGATATTAAATGAATATAACATACGTTTAATAGATACAATACATTCCATCAATTATCATGTATTATAGTAACATAAAAATAATAATACAACAAAAATAAAATTGTGATTAAAATAAAATTAAAGTTGAATAGAATCGTTTTTTTAATGATTAAAATGCACTTTTATAATTCATGTATTATTAATAATACAACACATCACGTAAATTTATTTCAATGATCAGTATTTATTATAACTTGATATAGCTTATACGATTATCAAAGTATATAAAATTTAATTGTATTTTAGACTTGTTTAATTATAAAGTCATTTAATTTACAAGCGGTTTTTTGTGTGTTTCAGTGGATTATATGCAAATGAACCAAGTTAAATATGATTAATTTGTTTTTACATTTGCTGCTCACGACAACTTTTTTACTTGAGTTACATTTAAAAAATGCTAATGTATTTAAAAACATAAATACAATTAACCTTTCAGCTTTTATTTATACTTCATCACACAAACTACAAAAATGTAGGTATTATGATAGAAAAAATTTTATATTTTTACAAAATGACATTGATCATAAACATACCCAACTTTAACTGCATTTTAGCCTGACCTATATATAAATTTATTAATAAAAAATAATAGTAAAAAATTCATTTAATTAATTTATATAAATAACAAAGAATAGATACGTTTTAAAATTGGTTTAATAATACGAATAGTTAATTATTTTCCAAATATGTGAGGTTGCTTGATTCATAATTATTACATTTTACAAAAAAGAAACGCAAAAAAACTTATAATATTTCTCAACAGATTTTTATAGTCGCCTTGTAAAAAATATTTTTAAATAATTCTATGAACTATTAATTTTTATTTAGATTATAAATTTTATAAAAAAAAAAAAAATTTAATCCAATATGGCAAAATTTATTTAATAACTTGAACTTTTATTTTTATTAATTATATTTTAAAAATATAAGTATAAATAAACATATTTATTAATTATTAATTACATTTAAATACATGGAAGTAAAATATAAATATAAACTTAATGTGAGTTTTTTTTATGGCAAAAGTTATATTTTATCTCTGTCGTTGATTAACGTTAAAATATAAACAAATAATTAGTCAAAAAGTTTGAAATCCAAAAATTCAGTTCCTTAAAACTTCAATAAATCTGACGATGAATAATATATGATAATTGTGCTGGTAAACTACAATTAATAAAACATTAGGGAAAATCAACATCAAATATAGAGACATAATAAAAAACTTGTATTAAAGATATTACTACTTACAAATATTTCCGAATCGAAAAGTAAAGTATTAATAAAGACACAATCTTTTCCTTAAGATAAAAAATAATGTTTAATTCTACGTTTAGAACGTGGAAATTTGGTCTGAACTCTTAAATGATTTAATGATTGATATTATTAGCAAATAATGGTGTAAACTAAATGGTCAAGCAATCGGACCATTAATATTATTCATTTACAATTATTAATGTCATGTCAAATGAAACTGCAGCAGCGATACTACTGTTGTTTAATTAGACCTTAAGTAAAATGAAAAAAATTTAACACAACATTTTACGACGCTATAAAAACATGAGACATTGTTCAAATCCCTTGCAGGAAGAAACGTTTGCATAGAGCGCCATGATGTTATCTTAAGGAAACTTATGTTTGGTTAGGTTATTTTTGTCCTCACGTATTTCTTGTCTTACTGACAAACATACCTCCGTATTCAAACAAACAAAATACATTTCATGAACTACTTAATTTGATCATAATTGTTCATAGCTGAGTTTGTGGACAGAAGTCAAAGCAGTCTAAGATAGTTAAGTCTTAAAAATAAAAGATACCAAAAGCTTATACTATGCGTTGATGTTGAAAAATTTCGAATAAATGAAAAATAAAGAAGAAAATTTATAAGTTTATGATTTGCACAATCAAATAAATTTTGAACCATAAACAAAGATGGCGAGAACCACTTGCGATTTAGATATTTAATACTTAAATATTTAAATCCACAACGTCTGCTTTACTTTACAATATTTCCTTTTTCTTTATGAGCTTCAATATTAATCATTCATACGACTCATTCTCCAAAATAGTATAAAATTACAGTACTGCCTTTTTTATATTTATTTAATTCTTAAATTATACGTCGGTAGATATTTAATAAACCTTGAGTTTTTTACTTTTTCTCTCATTCGTTAAAAAGTTGACAGATATAATTGAATACAAAAAATATACTTCATAACTCTTATAATGTTCTTGTATAATGTTTTTAAGTTTGCTGTGATTTCAAATTATATAAAGTGAGTCTGCGATGAGGATAAATATTAAAATACTAACAAGTATCATCTTTATATTTACTATTATAAAAGTATGCCCAACAATATGCTTTTGAATATTGATAATTCAAATAATACCTCAGACTCTGACAAACTTAATCATCGAAAATTCGAACAGTAATGAAGGAACGTCCACTTTGTTGTACTCGCTCACTTAATTGAACGCCTATTTTTGATACATATAAAACATTTATACATTATGTCATGTTTTATGATTCATTTATGTTATTCATCTGGATTATCATATTTTGACAATATATCTAATCCTTAATAGTGAACCAAAAATTATTATGTAAAAAACGATTTAGTAGTTTGGTTATCTAAATAAAATAGCATTAATATTTAATACAATTCTAGTAAAATTTCATGTAAAAATAAACTGTAATAACTATAGAAATACATTTTTTTTCATCAATAATTGTTTATATCTTCCTAAAATTAATCAATGTCTAAAAAATAAATAAGAAGGTATTTTTATTGCTCGTTATATTAAATCACCCACAAATTCTTTATTATCATAATCCCGTCCTTGTTCGGTAGACTCTAAAAAAACTGTCAACATAAAATAAATGTTTATGTCACCTAATAATGACGAGGAAAACGGTTTACTTCTGTATGTTTGATAATCGTCTATCAAGGCGACAGAGTAATATTTGTATTTTATCGACCAACATAAATTTCATTAAATTGTGTTATACAAGACCATTATTTCCACGATAGTAAAATAATTTTTATTTACCTACATAAAATGTTTTTTATCAAGTACTAGTAATTTGTGCTTTTACACTTGTAGAATATAATTTTATTCAACTGATCTATTATTAGAACATAAAATTTTATTATTGACATTAAATGTCAATTTGCGATGGCCTTTTTTATTTATATTATCATTTTAACTACTAAAATATCAACGTTGATCTGAATTGATCTGATTTTTATAGAATATATAATGAAAACAAATGACTCCAAAATTTACTAATATAGTATATGAAATTACGAGAGGATAAGTTTTTTGAGTATAGTTGATACTCCTTATAACTTATAGGGGTGTCAACCTTATTTTTTTTAAATAGCAATATACATTATTTACTAGCTTATAAAATAGAAAATTATGTAATTAAGAAAATGAGACTAGTCGGTAACAACATTTGGACCATTAATTCAAAAGGTATTAACAATTTAAATTAATGACAGTAGGCGAGGAGTAGGTGGTGCTATTTTGATCGCTAGTCACTTTCCGCCAATACTCTTCGTATCGTCTATGTATAAAAATGAGAATAACATCCAAAATACTGATCCAAAAGTTGTTATCGACCAATTATTTTCTTAATTACATAATTTTCTATTTTATTACTTAATAAAATATGTATGTTAACATTTAAAAAATGGTAAGTACACGGACAGAGAGCACATATACCAGTACACTAATACACATGCGTTACATACCCACTCAGTATACTAAAATTCTTGTAACTTAATAAGTACTTATCCTGAAATTATTATCAATTCACCAAAAAAGAAAAGAACTAAAAAATAGATGTTTTAACATTTCAAGCAAATTAAAAAAATATCAACGATTTTTCTATTAGACCTAAATAATAGAAAAATAAGTTTTAAAAGTATTTCTATCAGTAAAAGTATTTTTTTTGAAGTAATGCAAAATATTCGCTGGATCAAAAGTTATTAAAAGTGACAGAACATGATGGGATACAATTTATACTACTATATCGATAAATGATTTTTTTACAAGTAGAAAGTATAGTGTATTTGTTGTTATATAAATCATTTCAAAACACAATATGTAATTATTTTAAAATAATTGCTTGTTTAACGATATTTTATACTAAAATAAGGTAAAAACACAACCGAAAAGACTGTAAATAATTAAGTTTTTAATGAATTTGATACCACTGTTTTGAAAACTTTAAATCGCATATCAGTAGATATATTTTCAGTTTAGATAGTAAACTTGTGATGAAAGAAAATTGACAAGACGACCAGGACAGTTTTTCTACAATATATGATAATATAGCGGATTTTTGAATCATTATTAGTAGTAATAACCAAATTTTTTCACCCAGTTCAACGTCGTACAGTGTAAATTAATTAGTTCAATTATTTATTTCTACACAATTATCTCTCATATGGCAAGAAGCCAAAGAGAAAACGTAGCTAAAACATTCGAATCGACAAAAGCTTGGCAAACAAATTATTTTTTATTTTTTGTTAGGTACTCACAAAATAACGTTAAAAGCTTGAACTATTAATTACGAAGTTAGATAAGGACACTGAAACTTTACAATGTGTTTAGACACTTTGGTCTCATAATCAATCATGTCTACGTGAAATAAATAAGATGTTTTTTCAACATTCATCACACTGACTATCAGTTAACTCATAGTTATATAAAATTTGTATGTTTTTGTCCATCTACATCTCAGTCAACATATTTATGAAACATATTGTCGTAAAAGATAGTTATCGCATTGTTATTTTTTTGGAGAAACCTTAAAGTTAAATATACAAAAATTTATATTCTAAAAGGTTAAAAGTTCAAGGTCGTTCAATTAAAAATATTTTTTTTCTTAGTAGTGTAAGTAATGAACGTCAAAAACAAAGTGTAAAGATAGTATCTTTCTATTTGTACAATATTTATGCATATACTTAAAATAAAACAAAATACAGCCACTTACTTGATGAGATCTGATTACCTTCAAAGTCAATATAAATGTAAAATCTACTGTCAAATTTTACAAGCTCATTTAATGCACTTTTTGTCGATAAAAAATTATTCTATGACACAAAGGACCCAATAAATTGTGATTTTTCACAAAATCATAAAATTAATGTGTTTTTTTTTTTAACATAATTTTTGTCATCAATTGCAGTTATACAAAATTAAAATGTTGGCCAATAATAATTTAAACAGTTTACAGTTCACAAATAACATTGTATTAGGGCTGACACTTAGATTTATTTGTTTTCAAATAGAAATGATTTAATCGATGACTAACGAGGGAATACCTAAAATAAAAAATACATATATCAAAAAGAATTGATTGAATATTACGAATCTGAACACTCCGTATTTGTTCAACGTTTATAATAATTGTGTAGCATAATTCAACAAAATTATTCTGAAGATTATTTTCTCTCTTCTTAAAAAAAGGATAAAAGTGTTATCTTGAATTGTTAGTTTGGTATCTATCACAAGATGAATATTTTATAGGTAACCAGACCGGGTGAACAAATGTAAATTACAACATTAGTACGGTTTCATATTATAATAAGCCGCAAACGATTTACAAAGGCTTGCTATTCCGGTTAACCTTTTCATGTAACACTGATTGCTATTTACGATTACCATACCATTTAACTATACTGAGACATACAAAGTTCAGACTTAGTTATGCCATTGTTCAAATTTTTAAGAAAATAATTTTACAATAAACTCATAAAACTTTTAGGTACACAACATAAAATATTTTCAAGAAATAAAATACAATGTAAAGCTTATAAATTCATTTCTAAACAATTAGCATTCAAAAATGAAAATTGTGCATTGTGAATTGACAATCACTACTGTAAGCTAACTAAATTCCGAATAAATACAATTGACTATTAATGCACTTAATTAACGCACGTAAATGACGAAATTTTTGGATTTCTACCCTTGTAGTTATTTTAATATTGAACGCTAACTTTATTTTTGATGCTAGAGAATTTCATCACAATTAAAATAAAAACAAAGCAAATAATGTAATTAATCATTATTTTAATGAAGTAATTACTTCTACCAATATGAATACTTTTTACGTCACACTATATTTCTATATTGAATAAGATATCGGATTTCGATTATTAGTCTTCCGTTAAACTCAAATATTGACTAGTTTGTGTTCTTATTTAGTATTTTTGACGCGTTTCGATTAATTACGTGCTGAATATGCTTATTTGATAAATTTTATAAATATTTTAACAAAATTTAATTGTATTTAAATGTATTAAATTTTAAGTATTTAAGTTCTTATAACATGTGTACGTTAAATGTGTGTAAATATCTTAGTCAAATATTATATAATAATATTATAAGCTTCTTTTAAGGTTTTACAGAGAAAATAATTAATAAGTTAAAATCAAAGGTATAATGAAAAATGAACTACATTCACAAGCACATTAGTAAATGAATCTCTCCATAACATATTTAACTGATAGAATTTTACTGTTAATTACACAACTTAAGAAATCTCAAATAATGTCAATTATTAATTATTATGCTGTATTAGTTAGGTCAAATTAATGTTTATCAAAAGCAATCTAACATATTTTATATACCAAGAAAAAGAAAACCATTAAATAGTCAATATTTCAATAAACATTGAATTTTCTTAGTTCGACCATAGAATTTATTTTTTTTTTGGTAAATGATTAGACAGTTACTACATCATTTTTTACAGATATTATTTAATGCTCTTAATGCGAAACGAAAATGAAATTAGAATATACAAATTATTCATCTACTAAGTTATTGTACAAACACAAAATAGCAACGTGTTAAGCGTAAAGAGCTTACATAAACCATTTCAAAGTCTTAGGTTTTAATACGATTATATTGCTTACCAGTTTTAATCTCTCAGCATTAAAACCTATGATTGTTTTTGAATTTGATAGCCATAAGCTCATTCAAGAAAACCTTTGTTCTTGTATTTTAATTGACAACAATAATGTGTTTCATTAAAATAACGGGGCTACCAACAAACCATTACAGTTATAGTTAGTCCGTTTGTGTCACACAGCCCATCCTTTCACTTATCACTTCGCCGATCAAGATTAAATCATTTATAAAAGTAAATAGTGTTCAAAAATAATTTTTATTCAAACTCTCTTTCTCGTAAAAGATTAAAGGCCTTAATATGATTACATGATTAAAATTATTAAAAAATATTCACTTTTTTAAACAGAAGCCATTTTTAATTGCATTGAAAACATTTTCAGTATTATATTATTTATGTATATTATACATTAATTAAAAATTACCATGTAGAATATTCTACATGGTAATTTTTAATTATATTATGTTAATATCATCTGACTTCATTTAATCGATTATTTTATTATTATATTTAGTAATTTAAAACATTTTTATTCACAAAAAAATAAATGCGAATTAAATAAAAAAAGAATATTTTTTAAATACCAAAGAAAAAACATGCATTCGAAGTAATGGAATATTTTAAAATAATACAAAGAATAGTTTTTTTTTAATTTAATTTTCTATTTTTAATAAAAACATTATAAAAGCTATTAAAAATAAAAATATCCCTATCTAATAATTGTGACATACATTATATATACAATATATCAAAGCATAAAAAATGTATTTTAATATATAACAGTGAAGTAACATTTTTGAGTAGGTTTACCACTCGTAACAAAATAAACCTGGAACACAAAATTATTATGCAAATGAAAATTCTACAAGAAGTCAAAAAAATTCGATAATCTCAAATTATATTAAACTTTTACCTCTTGTTGAATTCAAGTTTCAGAAAATAAGTTGAAATTTGAACTTTTTATTTTTTGCAAACAATTCTTATATTCTTACTAGGGAAAATAAAAATATATGGATATTTTTAAAAATGTTATGTACTGCATTTTTTTTTATATTATATTATTTATTTATATTGTACTATGTTATTATGTAAGAATAGAAATATTTTTATCAACAAAAATTATTCAACTTTTCTATAATGCTTTAAGTAATTTTTTTTCATACTACCCTAATATATTTTAAACTAAATATAAAGACATCCGAATAAACTGAAAATCCCTATTCGATACTTAATATTATATTTATTGTTAGTCTAATTGAATTGTAAACCTACAAACATAATATTTGTTAAATATATAAGATATAAGTTTGAATTATTTTATTAGTGTTCTATAAAATATACATTGAAATCTCATTTACATATTAGTTAAATTTAGTAGATAGATGATTACTATTATTCATTTCCCAACTAACTAGCTGAAATTGGTATCGAATAGTAAGGTAAACATTTAGGAGCACCAAACAAAATTAGCATAATCAATCGACGAGAATAATGGACGAATATTAAATTAGAACATCAATGCAAATCTTGCATGTCGTATTTTTATATGTATTGAACATTTTGTAGAAGTGTGAAAATTTAGATTTATTTTTCTCTCGATAGTTAACAATAGAAAATAGTAAGACATTTTACTGTAACATCTGACAGAAAAACAATCAAAGTACAAGCTTTAGGAAGAAATTTACAGTTTTTTTTTGCAAAAAAACATATATTTTGTTTTTTTACATGACAAATTCTAATATTTATAATGAATTGGTTTACATTTTAATAATGTTTTGAAGCGAATCTATTAAACTTTACAATAATTTATATATTTATAATTTCAAAATGTCTATGTTCTAAAATTTCACTCAAGTATTAAATTCTTAATAAATTATTGACTTAATTAAAAATAATGAATTTTTTTGAAGTGCTATTTATTTAAGTTTCAGAGTCGATTTCTCATAGTAAAACAATGGTCGGATTCAATTCTTTTTTAGTATTATAGTACAATTTTATATTTTTACAAGTTTACAAGAAGAACGCAGTCTTTCCAGCACATTTTCAACAATTGAGTTAAAAAAACAATTTGCATACGTATGTATTTAAAACTTAAGTATTTCATCAAATGTTCACAAAAAGCCTACCAAAAAAGCTTAATGTCTCTACTATATCTTACTAAAAATTCATTAGGATTCATGGTTTTAAGAAAATGTTAGTTTGAAAATGCCATTCTTTACATTATTATATGTTAGAGATATTTTTTAAATTTCTAAAATTGAGTGTTTTTTTTAATTAGTTCAACTGAATTAGAAAATGAACTAAATTAAAATCTTGTATTTTTTATGCATAAACCAACAAATTTGGTCCAGTAAAAAATGGAGTGTTTTCAGATATTAAAAAACAAATCCTTGTTAAACCAATACCTTTTCAGGTTCCAATTGGATTTAACATGTATACGCGATAAGCGACAACTCGTTTTAGAAAATATATCGAAAAAAAAATTTGGTGAGTAAATAAACGTAAATAATGTGCTGAATTGGACTTATTTAGGCTGAAGAAAAAAAATTTTAAATACACAATTTTAATTATAATTAAAACATTATGAGCAACTCAATATATTTTATTTTATAATTTTGTTGAAAAAATTACATGAAATTTGTTCGAAATTAGTATTTAAATTAAATTATAAGTGTTACTTGAAAATGAAAAGTATATAAAAAATCAAAACTTTACGAACGACACCTTTTATTATTTAAAAACAAAGATTACCGGAATGAATACACAAACAAAGTTATGTAAAAGTAAAATATCCAATACTAAAACTTCTAATTATATTTATAATATCTTTTATACTATACGCGTCTAACTGCGATTTGATTGTAAAAAAAACTATTTTACATTTTATGTTTTTTACATTTTTTTAAAAATATTTAATTTATTATATAACTAGCACAAAGTAGAATGTTATTATCATGAATATTTGACTTTTACATTAGTGTCCTAAAACTATTGCAAAATATTTAAAATGAAGTTACAACTACATAAAAAAGTAGGATTAATTTGACAATTTTTAAAAACTATAAACGACTCAAATGAGGATTAAGTATTATCTAAAAAATTGAAGTTGATAAGTAATACAAAATTATTATTGAAAAAAGCCATTTTAATGAGGTACATTTTTAAAGCTTTTATCGAAAGATCACGTTCAATCAGCTAAGTAAATCCCATCATTTGTGGTTACGCCTCCTAATTCCAGTAATATATTTTCAAGTTCACGTGATTTAAACGAAAAATATCACACTGTGAGAGATCCATCCAATAAGGACACAAAATAGATATATAGCTCGTAATAACTCTTTTTCAAAAATAGTTTCAAATAAACATCTATAGAAGCATTCATAGTAAAAGAAAAACATTCAATATTATTTAATTCATGAGTTAAAATATTTATATCGAAAATTAACGAAATGTTGTCTATAATTCAATGATTAGAAAAATTAAAATTTATTTTTTTCATATTCTAACGAATCAATAATTGAGCATTTTTTTCGACTTTAAGAGAGTCAATTAAAGCTCATAAATTTCTACTATATGAATAATATTTTCCTTTTTAAAATCCTGTTTTCTCAAGATGAATATTATAAAATCAAGGTCATATAGTCCAACATACAATAAATGGGTTATTATTTATAAAACACAACACAAAAAAATATACACACAAAATGTTTAACTTAATTCTCTTTTACACTAACTGCTCTAAATTATATGAAATTATTAAACCAGTTTTTCATAATTCAGTTGAAAACTTTACAAAATCGAATATAGAACCAATTTCAAGTATCCTTTGGTCGCAGAACGGCAACAACTTATTCAATAAATAGTACTATGGATATATTTATAAACTGGCGAATATTTTTCTTAGGAATTCAAAGGGAAGCCTGTTTGTAAACTAACAAGAAAACGTTTATCCTTCAAATAAGAGAGACGAAAGGAAATAAATTTAAACAGCGTGAAAACACTTTTGCTTAGAAAGATGTCCCTTTTACTTTACTAGAAATTATTCAAGCAATTCTACCACTGATTGCTAAATTACTGACCTTTATTTAATTATACGTATAAAAAGATATTATGTGATACTAAAAAAAAAGTTCATTGCGAGTCTGAGATTGTAAGATTAAATTATTAATGATACTGCACTAGACATAATTAATTTATTAGTAAATTATGCTAATAAAAGTATAGTATTTTTTTACGATTTAACGAAAATCGGGATTATCTATTAATGTACTTTTATTCGAGTTTTAGAATTTCATTTTTTGAGTTTAAAATATATTTTTTTTTATGATAATTTTGTGATATAACCATTTAGTGGTATTATAATATTAATCCCTTAATTACTATACAAAGATATCGTATTTTTATGCATTATATGACTTTAAATGAAAAATCAATTTTAACTTAAATTATCTTATATACTGATAGTCTTATTTACAAAAAAATTTAATTGTAATAGAAAAAAGAGTGTACAAACTATTTAAACCAATTATTTGAGAAACGATATAAGTCAAATAGTTTACGAAATCAGTAAAATTTTAATTATAATTAGTATACATCCTTTAAATCGTTTGAATCAAGGTAAAGTTTTCAAAAATACAATAAAAAAAATATTTATAATCTATCAAAGTAATAATTATTTGTACTTGATAATTCTTCAATATTATTATTTACATAGTGTCATAAATAAGCGGTTGATTTATCAACTTAATAATTCATTTTTCTGAATACTGGGACATTTACTTAAAAACTTTTTAAGCATTTTAAAACTTAATTTATTTTTTTAATTCATATGTATTTAATAATAATATATAAATATAACTTGAGCATCTAAAATTTAAAAACACTGTAATAAAAATTATTTAAATTTATTAAATTATAGTTAAGTATAATTTGTTAAATTTCCTCTACAAGCTAATAAGTGTTCAACATTCGTATCGACTGTTTTTTCAAATGACATTTGTAAATAAATAGTGTCGTATTTCTAATGAATCATTCCAGTTTACAAATACTGTTTGTAGTACGTTCGTTGTGTTGTTCTCTAACGATTTGAAAATGGTAAGAGAATTGTGAGTTCGCAATGAACGTGGAATTTCGCCTATTATCCTGTACGTTTCAAATAAAGTCATTAATATTAAATTCATTAACGCTAATTGAATGGTATTCTGATTTTGTACTAGTAACATAACAATCCAAAAAATACATTTATCCAAACGGCCAATTACTTTTAATAGAGTATTGTTCATGATATAAACACTAAATAATTATAAGGTAATATATTTAGAATTAAACATAACAAATAATGAGGAGAAATAAAAAATTTCAACTAATGGAAATATTTTTTGAGAAATTTATGATGCTTTTTATAATTATTTTAATTAATTCTATGCACGTGTACAACTCTGTTAAATTCATTTGACTTAATAAAAGTTCCTAAATTACATTTTTTTCCATCTCTGTTAGTTTGATTGGGTTATTAAAAATACAAAATAATAAACTACATTGGTAGTGTTTCAATGATTAACGTACATACAAGGAAATATTTTCGTTTTCTAACCCTTCCAACCCGACAAACCCTGCCCCTAAAAATGAAAAATGTTTTTTAATGGTTTTTTAATATTCATAATATTTAACAATATTATGAATAATACATAATATTTAATATACATTGTTAAGATCTTAAATTTAAATATTAAAATATGATCATTTAATATTATTAAGTGTAGTTATATAATAAAATTATTATAGTGTTCAAAAAGTAAGGAAACAGGTCAATCGTTAAAAACAATAAGAACAAGAGAAACCCAATTCCTTACTTTCTGAACATTTTATATAATAAATATTAATTATTAGAAATGTTTTCTTAAATATGAATTTTTCATACCAGTTCTAAACGTAAAAATATAATTTTACATTCATTTCATAGATTTGACTATTCTAAAATATACTAACTAACAATATTTATAAATATTACCTATTTTTATCCAGAAACTTATTTAGGGGGAGCAAATGGATACCATTGAAAATAATTTAAAGTAATGAATGTTTATTGAAAATTTATAATGAAAAAATAATCATCTTTTACTGAGTGATAGCCCTATGATAACAAAAATATTGAGAAATTCTTAAAAAACATTTGTGTCAATAAATGATTATATAGCAATTTTTTTTTAATTTCTGTGGCTTCTTAATATTTTACTTATTAAACTTTATTCGAAGTAAATTATATTTCTAACGTCATCTGATTAAATTATCAAAAGTAAAAATACACATATTTATCTAAATGATATAATTGGAACTGACCAATGTTTTACTTGTTGGCCAATGTAGAACCATTTTGCAATAATGTAAAATTAAAAAAGAGAGTTAAAAATAATATTCTCGTCTTTTGAGAATATTCTTAATAACATTTGTTTGAGAATGTTCTCAATAAAGATCATTAGAATAATTTTAAATCACTAATCATGACTACTTTTTGTATTAATTATTGCATTTACTTTTATTATTTTCACATTTAATAACAACTATCTGTAACAATTAAAATTTTTATTTCATTTAGTTATTAACAATATTTACGTGTATTTTTAAATCACTAATATAGCTGGTAATTAAAATTTATACTTTATTATAAAATTAAAGAAGTGTTTTGCGTGAATGGTTTTTTAACCCCTCTCCCATTTAATTTGAATGTATCCTATTGGTTTCAATAGACCATTGCTAATCTAAAAAATATAAATTATCTATTGACTGCTAACTACTTTCTTTTATTCAATAATGTATCATTAAATATACAACAATAATAAAAACAAGATTTGTTTATTATTAATAATGAATAATTATATTTCCAATTTTACATGTTTTATGTATTTTTAAGAGTATTAAAATTCTTTGTTTGAAGAATGTCATATTAAGGAGGGGTAACTCTGTAAACTTAGCTTGAAAACAAATCGTAAAATCTTCATTGCACAGATAAAACTTTAGAACAATAAAAGTTACAGACTTTGGTATTATCTCCAAATGATCTTTTTTATTAAGCTTAATAATTAATCAATTTTAATGTTTTTTTTACTTATTCTTATAATACACATTTAAGTGCTCCAGATTTCAATTAAAAAATACACATAAAAAGTAGTACAATGACACTTTTTTCTTATAAAAAAGTAATACTTTAATTTATCATATGAATAATTACCATAATATAGGGCACATTTAAATAATACTATATTATTTACTTGCAAGTATTAATGATGATCATAAGTGTCACCTTTTTTTTTTACTAAATACAATGAAACATCAGTCTAAATGTGTTTATTTACTTTATAAAAAAGGAATTATATTTTTTGAATTAAATTTGACATTTATGTCAGCTATAAAATATAAAAATTATTTTTAAAATATGATTTCTTGTTAAACAGTCATTTATCTTAAATAAATAGACGAGTTAAGTATTTTGATAATGAAATTATTAATTTGAAAATTAAACGATTCGATAATACAATTTTTAAATTTATTTTAAAATAAACAGTACAGCAAAAATAATTTTATGAAAATCTCATTAATTATTTTTTAACAAATCGTATAGTTAGAAGATAACGTCTTTTTTTAATTAGTCCACATTGCACTTCATTAAACACATGACACTTTTGTTAATAAAATAATAATTTTTAAAATTAAGTTTCATTTTCATAAAGAATTCTCCTTTTGAAAATTTAAATGATGATTTCAAATAGAAAGGAATAGGGGCAACCGTGTATAATCAAAATATAAAACAAAGAGCCTACTAGTACTGTTTAATTTATTTAACTTGTAGAAAACAAAACTAAAACACATGTTCTTTTATACTTTCAATTTTGATGCTAATTAACTATTTCAAGTTAAATAGTAGTTGGAACGTTTAAAAAAAATTATAATTAATATTACAAGTAAGGTGAACTATTTTACAAGTTTTTGTATAGTTAAAAGAATATTTTTATTTATTAAAACTCGTAAAAATTAGTACATTTAAATAAAAAAAAACGGTAGCACAGTGGGGTCGCGGCATAGTGGAGACATTGCATAGTAGGGTCCAGTATAGATTTAATCTGACAGTGATTAAAATCACTATCATAAGAAACGCTTCGATGCAAATCTGTAGATAGTGTTTAATTTTAAAAAATTGATGGATAATTGCAAAAGCAACATCAACTTCTATTAAAATAAAATACAAAACCCATAATTATCATACAAAAATAGTATATTTTTCAATATGGTA
>NW_026099574.1:42658859-42663574 GCF_025091365.1 Daktulosphaira vitifoliae
AAAAAAAAAAAAAAAAAAAAAAAAAAAAAAAAAAAAAAACACATCATAGTAAAACCAATACCTTCTCAGCTTCGCATCGAAGCTAAAAATGTATTTAGGTAAAAATTCTTAGAACAAGCTTAAATAATTGAATATTATTAATTTTAATATTGACCACAGTATGTAAATAAAAAATAAATAAATTATAAACGCTAAATTGATACACATGTTCAGCGTTTAATTGAAAAATAAATCTGTTCCACTTTTTATTGTAATACTATTATGGTTTGAATTACAAAATATTAATTGAGCCCATTGGGTTTTACATGTTTACTTAGCGGATAAATTTCATTCAGTGTACTTTTAACTTGGTCTTGTTCAAATTTTATCAAAACACAGCATTAGATTTCACTATTTCTTCAAAATCAATTTTTCAATTCCAAAACTTGAGTTCCATATCAGATTGGATTGCTGGTTTGGTAATAAAAACACCAACGTAAAAGTAATTTTTTTTTAATTAATTTTTTTATTTGACTTGAGCAATGAAATACAATCTCATTGCGATCATAACACGCTTTGACTATCAATAAACCATTACTTCACTACATTTAACAAACAATTATGCCTCGTAGCAATCAATTAACAAAGTTAATAAATCGGAATAAGACGACCAAATCTTACTTCAAAAAACTATCCTTAAATTACTGAAGGGTTACAATTTTTTTACGTATTTATAGATGATAGTTCAATCAAAAATCATTTCATGATATTTGTAATACTCTGTTGAATATGAAAAATATGACTCATTACTGACTTAAAATTAAAATATTCACGAAAATTGATTTGAATATACTTTGATATTTAACCATTCTAATAATAAATATAATAATGTTAAAAGTATAAGATTCGTAATCTCTGCCTGATAAATATGTAAACCTATAGTTGACATGAAATTTTTATAAGCCATGTTCAAATACTCCCATAAAGAAATTTAAATAAAAATCAATTCATCGTGTAAAAATCAATTCATAATAAATAAAATTGAACCACAAAAAAATGTACAACTGTGGAGGCATTGAGATCCAATATTTTTAATGACTATTCATTAAAAAATTTTCAATTCCGATAAAATTATTTAGTCTTGAAAAATGATTCAATTAAAAATATACATTAATTGAACGAAAATGATTTTTAATTATAACGTCAGGTACGTACTTGTTCAATGATATTTGTGTTGACTGTGGAGGAGACGACGACGATCGAGACAAGTACCGCGACCGGACCGACAGATGAACACGCGGCTAAATCGCACGGTTGCCACCCGGCACATGAATCGGATGAAAACCTGAGGTGGTGGCGGCAGTGGTGACGTATGAATTCGTGCCCCGGTGGCTGCGCGTACCCTTAGCCGACATCACCAGTGTACTCTACTGCAGACTCCAAAGGGGAGCGGCTGACAGTAAACCGTCGCGGTGTCAGCGGCGGCGGTTACTTTGGGTCATGACGACCAGAGAGCGTACGGGGGAAGATCGATCCTGATACTGACAAGAGACTTTGTAGAAAAGAATAAAAGTTTGCATTCTCTTCAAGAATTGCATCGAAAATTGTATTGGAATCGTTGCGCATACACACATGATGTGTTTCCAAAGTGAGTAGTTGAGAACACACAATAAAGAAACGGCTCTAAAATATTTATATAACTATGGAACTCGGCGTGAAAGATCTTTTCAAAGTTGTTGGCTATGGCGTCAATCTTTATTTCAACAGGGTTTTACTGTCACGAACATCACCTATAAAAAGAGACATAAGACAAAATAATACGACGAGGGTCCAATCCAAAGATTATTTTTGTTAGCCATCTTTATTATAAAGATAATAGTTTATCATTTCTATTCAATTCCTTGGAATCCAATTTATTACAACAACATTTCTAAATCGTAACACATTGAAACAAATGTTTCAAAAATATATAGATACCAAAAAACAATACTAATTCTCAAATACAGAATTTTATTTATTATAAAAATTATTTTCACATTTCCTACTTACCATCTATGACATCGTCAGTAAAAATAAATCTATTGCAAATGTTCAGAACCCGATGTGATAACAAAAACGTATTATTCAAATAAATAGTTATGAAAATTTTATAAAATAATTATGTGATATTTTAGTATTTAATTGTATGGTAAAATTAAAAAATAAAATTGTAAAACTTAAAAGTCTTTTGTAATCAATATCAGTATCCTTATGCACTAATACTTGTAGATTTATTTTACTCTAATTAGATAATTGTTAACAATAATCATTTTAGGAAAATTTTTGAATAATCAAAGAGAAAATGTTTTATTATTTAGAAATGAAAGTGAGAAAATTTTAATATTATTAGTTAAAGGAGAATTACAGTGTAACTTTGATCTGAAATTACTTGGTTTATTATATGGTACAATATGTTGACTGTATCCTTTACTTTGTAAGAACAGAAACTTTAAATCATGTAAAGATCCCAACTTTCGGTCGGGTTGTTTATTAAATACCTACCTCATTTATTTATCTTTCAAGTGTATTAATTCACCTCCTACTGCAAACATTTGTATATCCCAAATACAAAACTTATTAAAAACAAAAAATTATGTAAAATACAGAAGAGATCCAGCAAAGAAGAATTGATGCTTAACTGATATCTCCTATAAATCAACACTTTGAATAGTTTGAATATATAATATTAATATTGGCTGTTTTAAAAAACTGTACTTTTTCGAAACATTTTCCATTAATATTGGTATTGATAGTAATTGTCGAAATTTGATAGTTACAACTGGATACGTTTTCTGATCTTATAATTGAGCGAAATCGGTCCTGTTGGAGTTGAGCAATGGTGTATTGTGACACAAAAATATACAACTTAGTATAACCAATAGCTTTTCAGCTATTGATTCAGCTACCAGATAGGTAAATTATATTACACAAAATCAGGAAATTTATTTAAAATAAAAAAATTTATTTGAATCATTGTATTATTATTTTTAATGATGAATCCATAAATAATTGTTCACTTTATACTGACAAAACTGTAAACTTAAGCACAAAATAATTTTGTGAATGTTTAACAATGAAAATAACTATTTTAATAACAATTATTTAACAGTTTGATGGACCTATTAAACGCAAATCATATTACAATAAAATAAATCTAAATTGAATTTTATTCAACTATGGTTCTATTAAACTAGACAAACTTTTTATAAATTTAAACTACTACTCTAATACTTTTGCTATAAACGGCTAGTGTAAAATGAAGTTTTATGTCATATAAATTACCTTTCTCATATTATCGACGTGATAGTATAATTAATGTTACCGCACGACCTTCAGTTTTTTATTTATAATAATAGCCTTACAATAGCTCAGTGGGTGAATAAACTAATAACAATAGCTTAATAATTTATAAGAGATTTATTGATAAACGTCTTTTAACAACTGTTTATTGTATGAAGACGTGGTCGATCCTCCAGAAGTTTTAAAAACAAATAATAGAGTAATGAAATAATTGTTTAAGATTTTGAAATATGTTCTAACGATAATACGAAATTTGAGAACTTTGCAAAAAGAGCTATTTGTATTAACACTTAATATTGGTGAAACCTTGTCAAAAACGAGCTATATTCCATAGAATTTTATGATATTTTTAAGCTATTGTTAGCACATTTCTTCTTTATTTATATAACTTAAATCATTTTACCTAATTGATGAATTAAACGTTTATTTGTACAGTTTTATATTTCTGATGATTAAAAGCGGATTTGTATTTTTTCATTTCAACAAATAATTAGTTTGATACTAACAATAATTAATACTCGGTGAATATTAATATTAAATATTAAAATTAAGTGTTAATAATAACATTTTTTTAGTATTAATCCTAATCCAATAATATACAAGGGTAACTTATAAGAGAAGATCTCTTTGTGTTTCGTATCAAAATATGATCATGGTATAAGTATTCACAATATTGTTATACTTCTGTCATATAAGTTAACCCTTATAAAATTAATGCGCCCATATAATTAAAAATACAATAGTATATTTTAATACAATTGTAAATAATTGGCCTATGTAATATTTCATAAAATTGCGAATTTTAAGGGTTGAGTATGCTTATTTATTTAATAAAAATTGATCACTTGTGACTAATTGCTCAAAATTAAAACTATATTAAAAATATTATTAATTTTAAACTAAAAAATATTAAACTCAAAAAGCCAAAAAAAGTTACGATTTTACTTAGTTTTTTTTTTAGCGATTTTTAGCAATTTGTTTGTAGTTTTTTAAGTCAAATATTTTTAGTTTTGAATTAATAATATATTTAATATAGTTTTAATTTAGCTTATGTATCATTATAAAATGTGTATAAGCAACTTGGCAACGAATATTAATAAGAATTTATTATTGTTTACAATAACGTTCACTACACTATTAAAAATTATAAATTTCTGTAAGCATTATAACCATTTTGAAGTAAAACTTTTTTCCAGGACCGGATTAAGACCTATACGAGCCGCGGGATGGTATATTGTGGAAAATATCTCTACCAATAAAAAAAAAAAAAATAACCCAGCACAGGGGGGTCGCGGCACAGTTGTGACGTGGTATAGTTGGATCAAGTATAATGATATCTGACAGTGATTAAAATCACTATCAAAAATAAACGCTTCGATGCAAATCTTTAGATAGTG
>NW_026099574.1:42663638-42822511 GCF_025091365.1 Daktulosphaira vitifoliae
AAAATGATACAGCCTAGTAAATTTATGAGTTCTTTGAATTCATGGGTCCTAAGATGTTCACTACCCATGCTCCTCTTAAACTCTTTTTTTTTAATGATTGACAAAGTACACTTGTTAAGTTATATGCTACTTAAACAAATTTAACATATAAATCATGTATATCAAGATATTATTAAATATATTTATGTATACAATTTTTTTTTCTGTTTTATATTTCAATATACCATGATCATTTTTTTTAAACTAATATTTTTTTATTAATGGTTTCATGAGCGTTCAATTAAAAACAAGAACATGGAATTTTCACACATAATTCCAACTATCAATTCAAAATTGAAAATAAGTATTTACTAGGTATTACTTTGTCTTTATTAAGGGAGTGATTCTTTTTAATAATCTTGGAATGATGAGTATTGTGAAGTACAAAATATATTTACCTAGTAGCGCTAAAAAATTTAATACAAGCTTAGTTGCTAATGTCATTAGCTTGTATGCTATTAAAAATATATTTTATATATGTGTCCTTCGATTGCAATATTTTTCATTGTTTATGAATGAAGAAATTTTGAAAAATATGGGAAATTTTAGCTACCACTCTAAAATAATACTAAAATGATGTTCACTAATAAAACATTGAAAAAATTATAAAGAATTAATTTCGAAGATTTTTAACATAAACTGTTTACAGTAAAACTTTGAGGGGTTCTTTTGTTATTCAATTTAATACAATATTATTACTTTACATAAAATGTTTTGAATATAAAGTATGTTTACATAATATTACATCAATCTCTTAGGTAAGTATACTAATATTGCATCAAATATTAACATTTAAATTGATGGTTCAGAACTATCATATTGAAAGGTTTCCTTTTAGCTTGTTAGAATTATTTAACATCAAAGATATTTTCTCAAATTTATAACCTAAATAACATTGAGAATTCAAGTTTCAACTAATGATCTAGACATGAAGTGCATGTAAAATTTATGTTTCATGACAATATCTATTGTGCTTATTTTTCCTTGGTCCAATGTACTAAACAAATAAGAGTTATTTAAAATTTAATTTACGAAGTTACTGAAATGTCATCTCTGTTGTATTTAGTTTACTTTTAGGTTAAGACATCAAAGGCTACTTAAAAATTTAACGCATTAGTATAATTATCGTTTTATTTTATTCTATCTTGATTAAATCGTTTCGTTAAAAACAACCAAAAAATTATTTTTTCAAACATTTTTTTATAATTGTCTCTATTAAATTTAGTTTTTGAGCTTTACAGTTTTAAAGGAAATTAAGCTAAATTTAAAACTTCTAAATCTAAGAATTTAGTTGTTGCAATACATGGAATTCTACAAAAATAATTAGAGAGTTATTGATTGAACATTTTTAATTAATACGTAATTTGGTTGTACTGATCTTACTTAAATTATATTTCGTAAGTCAACAATACAATATATTGTATTATTTATTATATAAATATATTTCGTATACAATCATTGAGTTTGTTTTCCACCAGCCAACTTTAATTTGTAGAATGACCTAGTGCATTGTCTGTAAATTTCTGCACAACGGTTTTCGATTTATTTTTAAAAGTCTCGTGAGGTCATCACCTAGAAAACAAAAGCAATAGACTCAGCTTGACACTAAAGTTTATTAGAAACTAAAATAAGTTGAAACGTCCACTGCACTAAAAAAATGAAACTAACAATTTAATTGGCTACTTATACTGGTAAATAATACAAAAATAGATAATTTTACAATTTTTTTCCAAATAAAATAATGATATACTTTTAAAATGTATCTTTCTTTTTTAATAATGTATACGTATAAATATATTTAATTTTTATTGTTTATTAAAGATTATTTATGAATAAGTACTGCAATAAAAACAAAACTTCATTAAAAAAATGATCGATAATAATTGATTATTTTTACGACACAGTTATTTGATTAAATATTTAATTATAAATCTTAAACATTGGTCTTTTTGATTTCTTCAATTTGTATAATGTATATGACGCCATACACAATTTAAAATTAAAATATGTTATATGAAAAGTGTATAATGACCTATTTTACTAAAGCTGTGATCCATTTCCTACAATCTATTATTAATTATCAATTTTATTTATGAATTATTTATTTATATATGAAAGGTTAAAAATTACAACAACGAAAAACAATTATTATACTAACAACAGCTAAATCAAGCAAACAATGCAAAATTATTTTACATGATATAATAGTATTTGGATGACTAACTTATATATTATTCCGAACAGACAACCGAATTCACACCTCCGGACTCGGTACACCTCATCGGTCATTAGTCCTTCCAATTCAAGGTTCTGTCAATAACCATATTCATTAAAAATCAAAATTAACACTAGCTAAGATTTTTGAGTTAAATATCCAGACTAAAAGTGTACTCTTTTGTTTTGTTCTTAAGTAATACAGATTTTGATACTAAAATAAAGCGAAACATTAAATATTAATTACAATGAAAATTCTAATAAATACTATCCAATTACCAAATTTCAATCTAAAATAATGACCCTTATATTATTTCCATGGAATTACACATTGTCTATATGCATGATTATCTGATGTAATTAATATGTGTTTATTCTTCATACAACCTAGTTATGCAATAGTGGTAATAATCTGGTGGCACATAAACATTGTAGATCCGGTGTGTATAATTGTGCATAATAGGAATTACGAAAACTATAAATTAAAGTACATGTTCATCAGGGGTAATCAATAGCACTTATTGATAACATTTATGATTTATTTTACTGCCAATATTTTAAACAAACTTTCTTTACTTTCTTTTACGTACAATCTTAAAACTGTTTAATAAATTTTGTTGGACAACATACAGATAAGAATTCTTCAACGTTACGCATCCCTCTCGCCTATAACTAAAAATTATATTAACTGAAAAAGTAATTTTACAAAGCTGCCTATCGACATTTTAATTAGACCATTCTTCATTTAGTAGTAAAATAATAATAATAATAGGTTGCCATTTAACTTACGAAAATTAATTTTTTTTAACAAAAAAATGGGGCTATCATTCTTAAACAATCACATTATATATATATATATATATATATATATATATATTATTATGCTTATTATTTTTGATGTTAAATTTATTTTTGATTAAATAAAAAAACAATTATAGTTATTTTATAAAGTACTCGATGAATGTACTTTTAAGGTTTTTTTTCTATAAAAAAATTATTTTCATTATAATCATTTTAGTTTTGATAACTATTGGATTAATTAAAAAAGGTTTATAGACAAAATTATTATTTTGTTTTTATCTGTTTTTAATTTTCAAATTATAGTTTAAAGCAAGTGGTACCTTGATGAATTGGTTTTAAGGATTAAAGTTTATTTACTGTTAATAATAAATTATAAGTACTGTCACATGGGTTAATTTAAGAAAATGCTTAAACTTTGGATAGTTAAATATTTTATAGATTTCATCATTTAAATTTTGTAAATAAATATTTTGTTATTCTTAAAAATACTTGTAGATATTTAACTAGTGCTGTAGATTAATATGACTAAAATGATAATAGATATTTAACTGCCTCAAATTTAACCACTATGTTGGCCTTTTTGACGCTACTTGTGCAGCAATTGGAAATAGACTTCATGTGAGATGACGTAATATACAAAAAATAATTTTAAGAAATAAAAAAATGATCTCGCTGTTAAAATGCATACCATGGGAACGATCTAAATTATATTGCCTCTGACTGAATTCATATTTCAATTGACTTAAGTCAATTTCACTGCTAGTTAATATAAATCATTAAATATAATTACTATATTCAGTATTAGTTATATTATCGAACCCTTTTGTAATTAATATTACATATACATTTAACTGTATAATAAGAGGTATATTTTTTATTTTATGTCAAAAACGATTTATTAATACAATTAACTCAAATATATATATATATATCAGACAACTGTTCTATAATCAAATAATGAAATAAAAAAATATTCTTTCCTCGTTTTATTAAATTCATTTGAATAAAATGAGGTGCGCGTTTTCATTTTAATAATAATTACATTGATGACTTCAGAGATTTTTTAAGATCAAGGACCAGTGATATAAAATCCTATCACAATTTATATTATCACACATTATGAAATCATAAAAAATACGTATGAATATACATCTATTTGTATATATTAAAAAATACAACAGCAATTACTAAATAACATGAATAAAAATGTATTGTGATTTTTTTTACACAACAAATTTATTAACTATTTTGCGTGATAAGATTACTTCATATTATTAACCTCGATTAAAATAATTATTATTTATTATGATTCAATACTAAGATGATATACTTAAATTATAGTTCATATAAGTAGTTTTATAAAATCCTTAAAATAAGGCTTCATTAAAATAATATTGTATATAATAATTATCATGCATTATTTTCGCATTTTTTTAAACCAAATCTACAAATAGTTCACATTTGTTCTTGAAAAACCACGTCAATTGTTAAATAATAGAAAAATTATTAAATACATGATTACGAAAATGAGTTTAGTTGTTTGAAATATATAATACTTTGTACTATACTCGTTATAAATAATGAGTATTAACTGAGTTATCAGATGTGCTTAAAACAACATGATGTTACATATAATTATTTCAATAGATTATACTAATTGAAGATAAATGTTTATAATTGAAAAGCATTTTTACATATAAAAATAATATTTTAAGGTAAATTTACATATAATAAACTTAATTTTACTAACTTTTTTTAGGTCAAAAATCATAATATTTAATATTTGTAATAATAATATTAAGTTATAAAGTTCTTTATCGAATAAATTAAAATAACAATCTTTATGCATTACGACAAGTACTAGAGAAAGAATAATATGACTAAATGTAACCAGAATTGTCTAGACAGTGTTTGTTAAATATTTGTGTCAGGATTTATAGTTTTATTTTACACGGAGATAAAGGACTATTATAATTTTAAATATTCATCTTAGACGAAGGTTATGGGAAACAATTGGCTACATTTACGTGATTTCTCTGAATAAGTACCTATTGATAACTTCAACGTGTCTACCGGCCAGACGCAGTACCGTCGTTAGATTTTAAGAGTCAAAATTCAAAGCATTAAGTTAATAATGAATATATTTGTACATGAATATGTTCAAATTTAATCCAAAATTAATAATTATAGTTCTGTACATTTATAGTTTTTTGTTAAAAAAATAATTTTTAAATAACAATTATGACAGATACAGTATACTTTTCAAAATTTATGTCACCGTAGACTGTGGGCACCTTGAATATTAAACAGGTCCTGTCATTCAAATGCCTGTCAACTTGGCATTACGTAACAATGATATTCACAACGATGTCTAGTAAAAAGTTTAATGTTGTGCTTATAAAGTGTATTTTAAAGTGCGCGAAAACCTAACGGAGGAAACAGTTGATGATTGGTCATTGAAATTTCTGTTGTTTAATGAACAAAACAAAACGAAGCGGCCGAAGGTCTAGTTATGTAATGAAACCATTTAAAAAAATGAACGTTTAATAGTAAATACATGCCGGTTTCACTTTCGCATGTTTGTAAAGCACGCATACATGACTCGTGTCCTCCTTTTTTCCATTTATTTTTCCCGACAAAAAGAAATTTAAATAACTATTATGCGCGTGACCGTCGTCGCGTACCATATGCACCTCTCAGTATCATTGTACGCATTCACGGATGTTCATTATTCTCACAGCATAATATGTAATTGTCATAATATATTCCGCGTGCAAGTTTGATTTTTGTCCGTTTCAAGATCGCGGCAGCCGAGCCTATTGCCGTGGCAACAGCAGCGGTTAATTACTCGTACTACTACTGCACCTGTCACCAAATTGCCACCTCCATGACGTCACCCCTACACCGGCAGACCGAAGCTCGTCTTGACAAGGTCGACTGCGGTCTCCGACGCGACTTCTCTTCGAGTTG
This sequence comes from Daktulosphaira vitifoliae, assembly GCF_025091365.1. Lineage (NCBI taxonomy): Eukaryota > Metazoa > Arthropoda > Insecta > Hemiptera > Phylloxeridae > Daktulosphaira > Daktulosphaira vitifoliae. The sequence goes on from NW_026099574.1 coordinate 42,669,663, forward strand.
CGTTTAAACGACAACCGGCACGCGACAGACGCAGTAATACCTCAGGGTCGTGACTCTGCAAAAGTTATTAGCTGAAAAGTATCTACTTGCCGCGTATGTACTCGCCAGTGTAATTCTATTTTGCGCCCCAGTCGGGAAATTCTTCCCAACTGTAGACGACGAATCCGCCATGAAACCCTTCAGAGGAACATTTGAATTCGTCATCTTGGCCGCGGTTTTGATCATAGCACGTGGTATGTAAACCATTCTTTAAAACGTTTTTTCACCAGTCCACAACCTTACACGCAAATTCGTAACTTTTCCTTCGGCATGACACTGAAATATTTCAATTTAAATAATTTCCTTTTGTTTCCGGCTGTTATTATATGATATCAAAACTTTCTTTCAGTACAACAAAAAACTTCTAAAAAGTAAAAAGTTCTGTTAAGCGCATGTATGTTATTGGTAAGGTTGTTCGCTAGACTACGCCTAATGCATAAATTTGCAATAATTATGAAAGATTTCATACTTATCTACAACTCATCTTTATCTACAACGATACATACAAAATTAACGAGAACATTTTCCTTGAATTAAGAAAAACTATACTTCACAAATTTTAATTTAAGAAGATTTTACAACAAATTTTACATTCACACTTTGTCATACCATTGACTTACATAATCGTTGTTAAGAATTTTAGTCAAAATAATGTCCCCGTCAACATTATAATGCAAATAAAGCAGTTTTAAGTCAACAATAGAGTCCTAATATTATCATTTATTTTCTAAAACGTACAATTCAAACAATTGATTTTTTAACACTTTTTACACTTTCTATTACTTTCGACTTAAAACATAAAAATTTAAATAATTTACCATACAGATTTTGTTTACAAATTCCGAATAAATTTTATAGATTATATAAACCATAACTATTGTGGATATTTATAACACATCTAACATTATTTTATTGGCTATATGTAACTTTTTTGAGTATTTTAAATTAAAATTAATAGCTATAAAACATATTCCCTTCGATCTATTCTGACAACTACCTAACATTTTATCAGTCTATTAGCTTGCAATCGACATCGTATGAAATAACTTAATTAAGTGGCTATTGTTTAATAATCATTGTTACATTCAATTACTAAATCATAGTTATGTCTCGATTGTTCATTACTAATCATTATTTTTCAGTTACATCTTTTCTCGTCTATTTTGCATGTTTATTATCGTCAATTTTAATTATTCGAAATTAGGGTAAAGTAGAAATTCGGACATAGTCTAAAAAAAATAATTTTCCTCTTGAATTCCCATCTTCTTACAGACTTTAAGTATGATTTGATCACTCGTTCAACCATTTTTCTAATGGTATTGATCGTAATTAAAGGTCTCTAAAATGATTGCAATGCGGAAGGCATATTATTTTTTCTTTACAATATCCGAATATTTAATGATTCAGTCGAGATTAGCTCAGGTGTGGATCGTAGATTTACCTTACCTTAGTTTTACAAAATATTTTCAATAAATGTCTTAAACATCAATAATAAAGTTTTATGCAACTATAATCATAATTAACTTTATAATTAATTATAAATAAATGTCAATCCAGCTAAACTAAAAGCTGATGGAAATAAATTGCATTAAAATACTTGAACTGATTTTTTGCTTGAATATTTATTATTAGTTTTCAGTTATTTTAATTTTGTATAATATTAATTGTTTATAACATAGACAACAACAAAATTATTTATTCGATCTTACTAAGAAATTTGAAATTTACAATTTCAAAAATATAATAATAATATTTGTGTTCGGAAAAACTTTATGCGAATGACAGATTTCCTGAGAGGGATTATAAATTTACACGAAACAAGATATAACAAGATACACATAAATGTTGATACGAAATAAACCTAAAATTAAATGACAAAAACAACTACAAATAACTTTGTAGTATTTAAATAAAGAAAAGTATAGATGTTGATGTGTTTTCTTGTGGCTGCCTATTTGACAGAGGATAGTATTTTTATTCATCGACACTAACGATATTTTAACAATCCAACATATGAAATAAGTTCACTCAATATTTAATTGTACATATTTGTTAACTAGCAAAATAAACCCAACGTAAAAATTATACACAATTACCATCAACCTTCACCACATTAGTAAATACGCGTATTCAACATGAACAATTTTAGTGCGGATATTAATCACTAATTTTAATTATAATATAGCAGAAATCAAACACTTGGTGTAGCAAGGTCTAAAATGCAACAATCCTTCATTGCAGTACCTCATTACTCAAAAAATGAATATTTAAAAATGTATATTGCTATTTTATTTTGAAGCATCTGCTACCAAATCAATCAGTAAATTATTTTTTGAACTTTTTTTTTTATTTCTCAAAAAAAAAAAAATCAAATTTGAATACATAATACAAGAAATGTTTGAGTTTGATTCAATACGAGACTTTTATTGATTTTTCTATCAAAACAATTCAAGTATTATTTAATTAAAAAACTAATATTTTCAGACAAATTTGTTACTTTATTTAAAAAATAACACAATACAAATCACTATTACTTTACAAAAAACAATTTTTAAGTAATTTCAAATTTTTGGCGGCAAAATTGCAATAAAAAACACAAATGTATATTTTCTAAATGTTTGACGAGAGCTATTATTTTATATATTTAGGCTCCACGAAGTTTAAAAATGAAACTGCACAACCAAAAAATTACTTTTACCTAATACTTTTTCAACTTTTATTCAAACTTACCTATATCACGTATATAATTTCATAAACTATTTATTTTATTTTATTTTAAAAACATATTTTTCTTCAGCGCAAGAATGTCCTGGGGGTATACCCGTGACATATGTTAAGTATAGCAATTCTGCTCCAAGATCTGTTATTCAACCAATTTTGTTATATGCTAGTGTGCCTGGAGTCGCCATTACTGCTGAATGCTACAATAGGTGAGGAAAATTTAAACCGATCGTGTAAGCTAATAAATAAAAAACAAAATATTTCCTAACAATATTTCAACAGGCCAAATTTTTAACTTGGTAGATCAAAGTCAAAATATAATATGTATAATACATTTATTAAGTTATTACTATGATTAAACTGTTTTCTAATTTTTACTCAAATTTATATATAACGTGTTCATTTATTTTGATAAAAAGTATATAAAATATAGTCATTTTAATAAAAGTTTTAATCTACTTTTACAAAAATCAATTAAATCATTTTTAATTTTAAGGATCTTTTACTTATTTATAAATTATTTTCATTAATTGCCATATTAATAAAATTATTTTATGTAATTTTTATTATTTTGTAATTTGATTTGTAAATTAATAGATGCCGAAAATCAATGGACTGCGCAGGATTTATCATTGATTACCCTTCTACGTCATGTTATCGGGTACCTAACATGGGCAGCTCAACAGATAATATTATTGTTAGTTCCAGTTCAAATTTCTTTAGAAAAGCATGTCTTCGAGGTAAATTTTAGTTTTCATATAAACAGGTGAATGATAAGAGGATCTTTACAATGCTTTTTAATCAGTCAAAACAACAGTGTTTGTCAATCAAATTAATATGAGAATTAATTTTTTAATCTTAAAAACCTGATAAATTGACGTAAGATAAACACTAATACGTAAAATAGATTAAGTTACCACTTATCTATTCTTGTTACTAATTCGTTTCGACTTATTTTGATTTTATCTGTTAATATCAATTAAAAAGAGCTTTCAACCAACATCGATGAACTATAAATTGTATTTTCTTTTAAGTTCCGGAAAATTGTAATCGAAAAGCATGGCCTATCGAAGTTTCCATGGATTATGAGCTGAATGGCTTTCAGCTTTCGGTTATACCGAACGTGGTAGACAAATGGCAGTGCGCACAACAATGTCTCGATCAACAGTGTAAATCAGCTAATTACTATCGGAAAACTAAAATTTGTTCATTGAACTCTGAAACAAGGAGAACCAAACCAGCAGCGTATAGCCCAAGCCCAGGTCAAGTAGAATATTTAGAAAACCAATGCGTTGACCAATCATCAGGTATTTTTTACCACATACAGAATAAACCAGATCTAACTGACAACTCTTATAACATTTGATCTAATAATAATTATTATTATTATATAATATGAAAGATATTATTTGATCTTATAATAATCATTATTCTTCTTAGACTATGTTATAGCATATTTTTAAAATTAATAATAAAAATGTATTATTTTATTTTAAATTTCAAAATTGCTATATTTAACCGTTTACAAAAAAATTTGATAGGTCAATAACAGTTTTAAGGCAAGTGCTCATTAAGTTACAAACATTGTAATACATACAGGGCAGGTGGAGTATGCATTATAAATATACACCAGTATGAGCTGCACCTATCCTCATTATATAGCCACTTTATGTATTAACAACTCAACAATTATTTGTCTTAAAATTGTTATCGACCCATCAAATTTTGTTTAAAGATAGGGTTAAAAAATAGACTATTTTTAAATTTAGACAAAATATGATGACAATATTTTCTTATTATTGATAAATAATTAATTAATAAATAATCAAAAAATATGTCTTAAATATAGTCTAAGAAGGCAGTAATTATTTTTTAAAACAAATGTTTACAAAATTGGTATACGTATAAAAAGTTATAACAGCTGTCAGTTAAATGTAATTCACTGTGTATACACTAATAATTTATTTGACTTTATTAAAAAAAAATTTTAATTATATTAACATAAACACTTTTTACGATAAACCTACCTTATTTTCAGGCATAAACGAAATGCAGTCTTGTTGGCATGAACCTGTATTCAACAGAACTTTGCAACAAGTAGACTTGCAAGTGGAAAATATCAATATAGAACAGGTATTATATATATTGTTATAATAAAAGAGTCCAACAAATTTGATCATTATTGTCAAATAAGTACACTTACGTCTAATTTAACAGCATTATTTTGTAGCCAAGCCATTTCTATTTATTTAGACCAATCTTGAGTATTCCATAATGATTTTTGTGTATACTAATAAATTAACACTGAACTATATTCTAATAAAAATAAGAAAACATAGGTTAATTAATTCAGTAAATTTTCAAACAATGATCTATAAATAATATAAAGATGAAGAATCAAACAAAATATCAGTACTTATAGATCGCGGAATGAAACATTTTCGGGGAATTCCGCGTATATTAAAAACTGTTTTCTCTGCACATGTACGAGTATATTTTTACACATAGATTATTTGAGTACTTTTTATGTTAAGTGTAAAGACAGGTGTGAAGCAGAGGAATATTTCAATTGCCGTGGTTATACATTTAAATGTCCAACCAACGAATTCTATGGTGGTAGTATCTGTCTTTTACATAGTGACGATACCATGACAGCCGGTCCTCTCGTTCCTTCACTTTGTGCTACATACGTCGAAAGAATTCCCTGCATTGATCGTGAGTCTAAAATTGTTTTAAGTAGTTATTATTAACTGTCAATAATTGTTATTTAACGATTTTTAGTAAGTGTTACTTGTAGCGATACTACAATGTCAGTAACGCTAAATTCTCCAGCCTTCAAAGGACGCATGTTCGTTCTCGGACGTCCAGAAGAATGTGGTGTAAACGGAAGAAATATGGACACTACAACGATGACAATGCCAATTACGGAAAATCATAATCAAAGAAATCCATGCAATATAGTAGTAGCCAAGTCAACACAGGGCAATAGGAAATTAGCCACAGCTGTTGTTGTGGTTCAACATCATCCTATTATACAAACTGTTGGTGACCGAGTGACCAGATTGTCTTGTGCAATGGGTTCAGACTCACGATATTCACCTTCATCATCAGGAGGACAAAGACCGCAAAATATCACGTTGGACGCAACCTTTGGAGTAGCTGAACCAACGTAAATAATTTTTATTTCGGCTTATTGCAAAACTTATTAACTGTTATTTTGGTCATATTTTTTATAATTTATTATTACCGCCATATTATGTACAAATATGTGATCTTATTTTTTGAAACTGCATTAAGAACAATACATTTAACTTGAACATCGTTTTTATAAAAAAAAACAATCATATAATATACAGATAATAGTTGATAATAACAAATTAAAAAAAAACACGTTATAGTAAAAACAAAACGCATCAAATCTAAAATTATAAAATAACGGTTAATGAGTTTCCGCATCTGACCGCCGATTTGTAATATTATACCCTTTACCAGAATCCATAACACTGTCTACAATGATGGAGGATTTGATTCAAATGGTTTAATTGGTTCAGCAAATGTGGTAGCTAAAATGCGCATATTGGAAGTAGGGCACAATGATAGAAAAGTGTCTGAAGTGACGCTCGGCGACGAACTTGAACTCCGCATTGACGTCAATTATCCTTATAGTAAGATGAAAATTATCTATTAATTAATCAATTAACTAATATATATTTTACGTAGATGCTACAAAATTAAGGGCTGGTCATTTGGTAGCTAGTTCGGGTGATGGACTAGATTCATTGCTGCTTTTAGATTGGAGAGGATGTCCTCCAGAACCTGCCACATTTCCAGTGCTAGAGTTCATGCCACCCAACTCAATGGTAGCTCGATTTAAGGCCTTTAGGTTTCCATCCTCTCCTATTCTTCGATTCAGTATCATGCTGACGTTCTGCGAACAAGATATCTGTCAACCAGTACGTATTAATAGTTTAAATAATGTTTACAATTATTAATCTCTTTAGTTTTATAATACAGAATGAATGTGACGATGGACGAGTTACTCTTGGAAGACGTCGTCGAGCCGTATCACCTACAGAAAATAAAAGTAAAGAAGTGCCATTACAACTTGCTATTGTAGTTCGATCTATAGAGGAACAAGAGCAGATTATTGCCGATCAAAGTTTAATAAAAGGAAACGATTCAATACCGTCCAATAACATCGATAGATTACCCAGAAATTTATCAACTACAGGTTTGAATTGATACACGATATGTTAATATCTAATATATTTATAAGAAAAAATTTACAGTGTTTAATTCCGACGAGTGGTGTATTTCCTTCACATCTGCTCTGACTATGATTGCTGCATTGATCGCTGTTCAAACATTAATTTTTATAGTCTTTTGGTCCTGTTTACGCCAATCCAAAAAGAAAGCCGTCAACGACAGAGTTACATTAAACTCCGACTTTCAACCTAGACATGTTACTTGGGCTGATAGCCAATAACCGTTACCATTATACAACACCAACCTATATTTATTAAATAATGTATTTTATAAAAATATGTACATATTTTTTAATTAAAAATTTTCTTATTGAATAAGTTCTAAAGTGTAATTATTCACAGTTGCACTTTGGCAATCTCGTGTATTATAAAACTGCATGTATTCAGTAGTATAGGTAACGTAAAAAAATTAAATTAAAATCGAGACAATTGTAATTATAAAATTATGTTTTCATTCTTCTTACTAGAAATATTTATAAAAAGTATTTTTTTAAGCTTACAAATTATACTGTTATGAATATAAATTTATAGTTCTTTAACTGCTTATAGTTATTTTTTATATTTTTACTTTTACTCTTAACTTATTTAAAAAATAATGAAGAAATTAAATTGATTTATAAATAACAATAATTATCAGAATTTTTCATTTTGATGTATTTTTAAAATGGCCAGTTTATATAATTTTTTTAAATTTTTACACGAAATATTTTACACCCTCTGGGAGATTTTCTGCTGGCGTATCTGTCATGAACAAATATTATCTTCAGACGTATGGAACTTAAACGTCACTTGTTGATTATACATTATTTTTTTTATTTTATAACTATAATACTTTTATTCTTTCCATTGCTTTAAAAACACTTAAAAAGTAAGTAAGATAGAATACAAACTCTTGAGTGAACATAAGTTAATGGAACAGTATATAAGCATAGAAAATCCTTTTTTTGGTAAAATTCAAAAAAATAAATATTTATTGATTGAAGATTGCAAGAAGATATAATTTCCGTTTTAGGAGTACAAAAAACTAGAGACATAAGACAAATGAAGTTAACATAAAATATTAAATATTACACACAGTTAAAAATAATAATTATATCAGTTGATGGTGATGGTAATAAATCTTTATTGCCATATCATTTTTTCCGATTCATTATTTAAATAGCCAAAGTTGACGTTTGAACATGGTTGAAAAAATATTTTATATTTTAATTATACTTTAAATTCAAAAAGATATTATTTAAAAAAATAGTATATATTATAATATAGTTTAAGAAAATGTTTATGTAAAAGTATTTGTCGTGTCTAATTTGATTTAAATATATTAAGATGAATAAAAGTATCAATCTGATAATTAACTATCGAATGTATGGTAGCACTGTACACTTAAGTGTACCTATAATCAATGTATTTTCAATTTTTATCATCAGCTGTCCTTTATCCAATAAACATAGTATTCTTAATACGTATTATACACAACACACACATTCGCCTTATAGGCGATTATAGTTCTTGATATTATAAATGTTTAATTCTGTTGTCCATTAGTCATTTCTTGTTTGTAAAATTATAGTATGTAATATTTCTTATAAATCTCTAACTGCAATGCAGTGTTCTCCCGATAGTATCATCGAGTTGTCCAAAGTATGCCGGTTATGTTTGTCTGTTGTTGACTGGCCGATAAGTGTATTTGATGAGTTAGCTGCCAAAATATCCCAATGCCTCCAAATTAATATATCTCGTACAGACTCGTTGCCTAAACAAGTGTGTGTTAAATGTAAAGACACAATTAATGAATTTCACTCTTATTACAATAATACCTTAGAATGTCAAAAACAACTTGTTCGGTACATGAATGACTCGGTACTAGATGCTGAAAACACTAACAACATAGTAAGTATTATTTCTGGGATATTAATATCATTAATCTTAAGATCTTAAATTTATTCTTTTTTTTTAGGTTACTAGTGACTTTGAACCAGTGGTAACTATTGATTATGATAATATAGAATATAAATCAGAGTTTAATGAATCAGATCATTGGCTTGATGAAAACCAATCTGAAATAGAATTAAAATCTATTAAACTTGATAAGTAAGTAAATATATAAGTAAAAAGAAAAGATGGAGTAAGTGAGTATGCTTTTTTTTTTGCTTAAATTTTTATAAAATGATTTGTGTAGTATTCTTCTGTTAAATAATTATTTTATTTAACATAAGAAGTATTAGAGTACTTAAATTAATGATAAAAAGTTAAAATTAAACTTTTCAGTGATTATTAAAGTAGAAAAAAATTAAGATTACACTTGCCCCAATAGTGGGACAAATTAAAAATTAAATTTGATAATAATTTTAAGAGTTATGGATTTATTATTTTAATGCCAATGTCAATTATTCAAGTTTCATGTTAATTTGATTCATTAATGCTTTATATTAGTTAGGTGGTTAGACAAAAATAAATGATGAATTCTCAAGTAATCCATTTGATTGTGATATATTATATACTAAATGAATTCACAATATATTCACATATTCATAGAAAGTATGAAATCATATTTAAATCAATTATAATATTATTCAATTGAAATTAATCTTATGAAAAAATGTAGTATTTAACCAAATTGTGTTAAATTTTTACAAGCAAGTGATAACAGACTATGTCACACAAAAATTAATAATTCAATATTTAACAGAGCTACAATTATAAGAATTAAAGAATTAAAAGTGAACAACATAACATTTTGATAAATTTCCTTCTAATGAATAATCAGATGTTATGTCTTAATGTACAACAAGTTTACTTACCCCATCTGATCTTATGTATTTATTATATTATATTTCTCATTTCCTGTTTACTTTAACTACATTTAAAATTTTTAATTGCTTATTTTTATTTTACTAAATAGGACAACTTTAGATGGAAATGATAAAAAACCAGGTAAAATTAAGACTTCTCTTAAGTCAAGGAATAAAATGTTTAATTGTACTAAATGTGAAGAGTCATTTGATACAAAGAATGCTCTCAAACTACACAAAAATGATGTTCACCCACATTCTGAATACAAATGTAATTTTTGTGATAAAATATTTGATACTATGTGTGCTCGACAAAAACATAAAAAAGAAGAACATCCTAGCATTACTTATTTTTGTGATACATGTGAATATAGAACTCCTTACAAAAGTCGAATGCAATATCATGAAAACCGGCACAAAAAAGTTTACAGCGTTTTTTGCGATGCATGTCAAGCAGGCTTTTTCAATAAAGATGAACTAGCTACACATGAAATTAAAAATCATGGTGCTGAACCTTACCAATGTGATAGATGCAGTAAATTATGCACATCCAAAACTAACTTGTATAGTCATATGAAAGTTCATACAACATCTGCTGAATCTGTCAGCTATCAATGTGAAACTTGTGGTAAAGCATTTAGACGTATAGGGAGTTATAGAAGGCATATCCAATCACACTTAGGCCTTAAATATGAATGCTCTTACTGTAGTAAGCTATTGAGTTCAGCACATCATTTAAAATTGCATATTCGTATTCACACTGGTGAAAAAAATCATGTATGTGAAATGTGTGGCAAAGCATTTACCGTTAGCAAATACTTAGTTGAACATAAAAGAATACACACAGGTGAACGTCCTTTTAAATGTGAATTATGTTCTAAAGGTTTTACACAAAAGACATCTTTAAGAATACATACCAGATGGCATACTGGTGATCGCCCTTACAAATGTGATGTGTGTGATGACCGATTTGTTATCAATACATTCTTACAAAGACATATTAAAAAACATCATCCTAACTTAATTCAAACAGTTCAAAATTCTAATATTCTTCAACAAAATATACTAAATAACCCAACCTGTTTATTATAGTGTTTCATTAAAATTTTTTATAATTTTATCAAATAATAATTTTATATTCATCTAATCATGAATTGATTATTTATATAATAACTATGATTTTAAAGTAGTGGTATTATGTATAAAATATCAGCTCTGTGATATTTTAAATGCAATGCCTGCAAATTATTTTAATTAGATAAATAAATCATGAAAAATGATTTAAATTTTAAAAAGGTTTAATGTCAACTTAAAACTATAAGTTTAATTCATATTATTTATAAAAATCACTTAATTTTCTTAGCCTTTATTAGTTTAAGTTCCTAAAATATTATTTTAAATACTTCATGCTTTTTAAAATCTACTGAAAATAGTCACTATTGTGAAAATAGATATATTATTATGTCAACAAATTTTTATTTTAAATTGTTATATATGTTAAAATCTAGAACACTTCAATAATTTGTGGATTATATATTCTAATCATATAACAACACCTTCATAAATTACTATGTAGAAATGATCTAATCTTCATTCTATGAATATTATTTAAACTAAAAAGTATATTAAATACCATATTAAAAAACAAGAGATCAAAATGCTAAAAATACATGAGTTTTTTTTACTTTTTTTATAATTACACAGTTGACATTAGAGGATTTTTCTCAAACAGTATTAAAAATGTAATAATAAATAAAGAAATACTAGGAAATATAACAATGCAACAATAAGTAAAAAATGAGGATAAATTTTCCAGCATTTAATGTTCAGCTAGTTCTTTTACCCTTGATGAATAAAAAATGTTTAAGTACAAAATCTTAACAATATATTGCCATATAGATAACAGATTTATGTAATTGGTAAATTTTTTCAATGGGCTGATGAATTGGCAATATCATAATCTTGAAGTCCTAAATACACATAATACAATTTCAATAAAAATAGTTTTTATATTTGCAATATAATATTATGCACCCTGCTTTTTATAAAATAGGATATATCCATTGCAGTAATCTTCTTGGCCTGGCATTGTTTTTGTTGTGTTTTCATCATTGTAATAATACCATTCATTTGTTTCTGAATGTTTAGTATAAGCTGTATAATGTCCCATTGAAGTACCTTGAATTTTTAATAATTTTATTTTATGAATTATAAAATAAAAAGTAATACTGATAGAATACTAACTTCCAGTGTGACAAATACACGCATATAAGTCATATACTATATTTTGTGAAGGGTTCAAAAATAAGTTGTCAATAGGAAATATAACACTGTCTTGAAGTTTGATTCCCCAATTTTCATGAAAAACAAACCTAAAATAATCAATGTATTAATATATGAAAAAAAAAAAACTTATAAATATTTTGTTACCTTTTTAAGTAAACAATTAAGCAATTAGGATATTTAGATATGGACAAAGTTTTAGTGGCACACTGGTTTTTTTTACAGTTAGGGCACCACCAAGGATTATTTTCATCTAATAGTTCACTACAATACAGAAAAAACAATTACACTTATAAACTATTATATTTTTCTATATATAATATCATATAAAAATTTATTTTTAACCTTTGGCTAAATGCGTTTATACAATCATAAATGGTAAGAGGATGATTTGATCGCATTTGTTCTGTTGATACAGAATGTATTTCAGTCTCAAGTAAACTTATATCAACTATATTTTCAAAATTAACAGCCAAGGTATCACTACTACGTAGCTTAACCACTCCAGTTTTGGGGATAGCACAGCCACTACAATGTACATCCCACATACACCGAGAACACATTGTTCCTTGACCATCAACCAAAGACAATGAAAATTCTTCAGAGTATGGATGAAGTTTAGCAACTTCGTCATACAATAATTCAGCAGATAGTTCACTGGGTAGACGTACTAGTGTTGGTCTTCCAATCAAATCTTTTTCATTAGCTTGTTTCATAACAATTGGTATAGTTAGGCGCCTAATAACTTGATTAGTATTATTTGATATTTGTTCAATTGAAATTAAGTCTACAGTAGGATCTATCCGTACACGACATACAGGACAGTCCATCTTGTTTTTTTCGCCACTTGAATGAAAACAACTCATTTTAATACATTCTTCACATAAAATACAAGTACAATTATTCACATCATTATGATGCATCATATCAGGCTTAGACTCTAAACAGATTGTACAAGTTTCTCCTTGTTCCATTGTTCCAGAATCCAAGTCCAAAGATTCCTGTTAACATACAATAAGATTAAAATAGTTTTCCCGGTATTTATAAAACTTTAAACTTACGGTTATTGTCTCATTCTTATAAAATGACTCAATTTTACAACCATTAACACTTTCATGGTTAATTTCTAATAACTCAAAAGCAAACAAATCTCGGTTATTGTAATCCACACTTTTTACTAAATGATCATCATTCTATCCAAAATAAAGAACTTTAATAATTTTATATAATTAAAGCTTTTGAATATAAAGCATACCAATATTTTAGAAATATGTTTGTTAAAAACTTCAGCAACTAACAATATTTCAGGATTTATATTTTGACCAACTAAATTAACTAATTCACTTTTAAGTTTTTTAATATCATCTTGTTTGTTAACAGTTAGCAAATATTTGGTTGGAGCTTTATGTGTTGCACTAACAAATGTTATATCTAAAAGGTTCATTCAAATTAATTAAATAATTGAAATAACAGTATATAATATGATCTCACATATTTGTTGTTCTGTAGCAAATGGTAGAGGCACAGATAAATACATGAATGGTTCGTGCATGACAGAAATATAGTCACATTCTGAGCATATAACCTACAATAAAAAGATTTATTTAAAATTGAAAACAATTTAAAAAGTAAAAATTTTATGTTACCACATAACGTATGATTTTATGAATAAATTACTCACAGTACTTTCAAATTGACCTTGAAAAATTCTATTAATAACAGAAGTGTTGTTAAGTTTTTCAGTCAATGATGACCCTATTGAATCTGGTTCTGCAATTTCACTTTTTGATACAGTATCATCTAATTTAACACGCTTGAGATCCATAAAATTTGAATCAGATGAGGAATCACAACAAATTTCTCTTTTTCCATTTAATAAATCATCAAATCTCTGTTCATCAGTTTTTTGATTATCAGTACCAAATATCATGTTTTCAACATGTTCTATTGAAGTTGTAGAAGCATCATTTGATTCATATTTTTTTTTAATTGGTTGTTCATTATCAGTCATTTCTTCTGTTAAAGTTTCAAAAGTTTGAGGATAATTAAAATCAGTTGAACTTACAGCAGATTCTTCTGCATCACGTGGTAAGAGTCTTCTTGGATTGGACGACTTCCGAGTTTTACGAGAAGCAGACACTTTTAAGTGTCTTGAGAAATGTTGCATGAGTTCTTCATTTAAACTATCTAACAATAAAGCTAGAAACTCTTGACAATCATGTTGACTACAATCACGAAACTGTGCATACCGTTTACCAAGAACATATTTGAATTGATGGGGATTAATAACACTGAACTGACCATGCCATACACGTTTAACAAGATCTGCAAACTGTTCAATTAATGTATCTTCCGAGCCATCAATGTCAAAATTTAAAAAATATGTCACTAAAAATTCCGTTGACAATAAAGCTTGTAAACCTGCACTCATGAAACATGTGTTTCCAAGATTACGAAGCCCACAAACTCCTATTTCTGGTGGGGGTTCTGATAAATCAGCATCAGCAGTAAAACCTAAATTTAACCCAAGACTAGGAGAAGGTATTCTAGAGACAAAATTATCAGCCACATTAAATTCATCAAAATCATTTGGTCCTTGTAAAGGTATAGGAAAACTTGAGTTAGTTGATGTTGGAAAACATGAACCTGAATCTTCATTCCTAAAAATTATAATAATAATAAAATTTATTATTAAAAAACATTGTAAATATTTTAATTAAAAAAAAAACCATGGTACTTGCATTAGAAAATAAATTATATAAAATTGTACATCAAATTTTATTAATACATGATATAATACTTATTACATCAAATGTATTAAACAAGTTTGTATTGCAAACAATTAAGCTAAAAAAACTAAGAGTAAAATACTCACTGTTAACATACTTAATACTACTAACAATAAAAAAACAAATAATTATGATTTTAATCAAAAATTAAACATGATTTTATATTCGAATAATGTATAAAATGAATTCATTTTTTTATTAAATGGTTTTATATTAATATAATAGTATTCTATAAAATTTAAATTAAATGCAATAGTTCTTAAATTATACATGTACAAGTATAACTAAGGAAGCTATGAGTCTTAGCTTTTCAGTTAATAAATCAGCACCCCAAAAATTAAAAAAATATGTTTATTGTAATATAAAAATATTTTTTAGTAATAGGGAAATACCAATAGATGACTCAAAAATGTTGTTTTTAATGAGCCTATATTAAATATATCAAATAAAATATAACTTCTTCCAAGTTATAAACATTCAAAAGTAATTAGATAATATGTGTATCGACAGGTATTTGACTTACCATGAACTATCAATTGTCATCATTTGAGAAGGGCCAGAACCACCACTTCTTATAATAGCGTCAGTATCTGTTATACCAGATAATTCAGGTAACGTTTTTAAATCCTTATCAAGATTTTCTGCTAAAAATTCGGAATCACTCAAACTTTCTTTATTGTCTGCTCTTAAAAATTTGAAACGGTTGCTATGCAACGAACTCAAAATGGAAGACACCTCTGAAGTTTCCATATGTCGTGCGGTCTGCATAATGTGCAAATTATTAGTTGAAAAAAATTCCAATAAACAAAACCTAACTTTCTTTATACCTGAAAACCAAGATGGCTATTGTAGTGTTCCGAAAACTTTTCGGCAACACTAAAATTTAATTAGGAAGACACAGAACAATAATTAACATTAATGAACACTTTTAATATTAACAAAACACTAAACGTTTGAAATATACATTAACTAAAATCTGTTAATAAACCGCGTAAAAACACTACGGCACGCGGGAAATAGCACATCAATTAACAAATGAATCACAGCAATACAATAATAAATTAATTATCTAGAAAATAAATTATTACACTAATTGGCGCCTAAAAAATATCATTATCAACTAGACTAAGAAATCACGAGCAATGAATGTATAAAATTAAATTGTGAATGAAGTTACATATTATCGTATTTTCTTTTTGTTAAGTACAGATGAAAACATTGGTCGATCTTTTTAGGGTTATGCGGTTCAGTCAGGCACTACAACATAGAATATATTTCATTCAATGATATTTCAAGAATCTCCTTGAGAGAAATACCGGTAATTCTGAATTTACAATCTCTTTGATTTACATAAAAATCTCAATACAAACCGTTCGCAAAATTTATACCAATTTTGTTACAAAATAAAATTTTGAGTAAAGTTAGTTTAGTGTCAAAGTTTTTAGCCATTGAAAACTTACCGTTCAAATAACACTAGTCAATTAGGAATTTTCATCAGAGATAAAACTATATTTCTTAATCAATTTTTCGTTCTGATTTCAAATCTACAAATATATTTTTTCTATCACTATTTGAGATAACTATTTACTAATTAGTAAAAAAATAATTAAAAATAAAATTTTTTTTTTTATTCAAAATTATTGATTTTGATGTTAAAAATGATCAGTGCAAAATGTCGATAGTTATATGTCAATAACTTTAAAATAAGATTTCAAAAAACAAAAATTCAAGTTATTATTTTCATTATATAATGAAAATAACATACTTTACATTAAATTAAACTAATGAAAATTTTGTCATGGAAAAAATGATTTAATTATAAAAACAATACTACATGCTACATTAATATGTAGTTAAATCATTTTTTTGTTTGCTTCAGAAATAAAACACATAAATTGTTATTTTCTTTAACAAAAACTGCTACTTTATTGATGTGAAGCTGAGAAAGTAAGGTTTTATCATAATATGCGTTTATTTTATGTCTATCCATAAGAATTCTCAGCTCTCACTAGGTCGGTTTTGTTGGTATATCCATCAAAAAATCTAGTTAAATCTATCAATGCCAAAAATTTAAAAAACCATTCTTGAAAAATTTTTAGCTTCGATGCGAAGCGGAGAAGGTATTAATTTTACTATGATGTGTTTTTTTTTTTTTTTATGTCTGTTGCCACTTTTTCTCAGCTCTCACTGGACCGATTTCTTTCAAAAATACGTCAAAAGATCACAAATCGTATCTAGTTGAAGACATTACCCTTAAAAATTGAAAAAAATTCCCTCGTTCCCCGCAAATGGGGGAAATATCCAAAAAAATTACAAATTTAAAAATCGCTAATTTTCGAAATTTTTTCACTTTTTTTTCTTAAAACTTCCATAACTTTTTGAAAAATCAACAAATCAACATAATTTTTTTTTATACTAAAACCTTAGATATTTACCTTTCATTTGATATCATTTTTTTGAAAATCTATCACTTAACCTGCTCATTGGGGGGGATTTAAAATGGCAACTTTTTTACAAAAATTAATTTTTTCAACTTAATTTTTGAAAATGTTCCGGAAAGACTGCGTCCTTTAAACATATATCAAATTAAAGCTTATTTTATGTACTACAAAATGAAAAAAAAAAATTTGTCCCGACACTTTTTTTTCTACATTTAAACGGCTGCCGTAGTTAAAAAAACACTATTTTTGTGTTAAAATTTTCGATTTTCGATTTTAAATTTTCAACTTAAAAATGCTATAACTTTTTGAAAAATGTATATATCAGCACAAATTTTTTTTTTCTAAATACATTATAAGTACATCTTTCATTTGACATACTTTTTATTAAAATTGGACAATTTCCCCTTATATAGGGGGCGTTCAAAACTTAAAATATTGTAAAAAACATAGATCTTTTTCAACTGAACTTTTGAAAATGTTCCGGAAATACTGCGTCCTTTAAACATATATCAAATCAAAGGTTATGTTATATACTATCAAATGAAAAAAAAAAATTTGTCCCGACATCTTATCTTCTATGTGCAAATGGCTGTCGAAAATTTAAAAAAAAATGTAATGTTTGCGATAAAAATTACATTTTATCGGGATGTTTTTTGTACTTAAAACTGCCATAACTTTTTCAAAAATGAACAAATAAAAATAATATTTTTTTGTATTGAAACCTTAGATATTTCCCTTTCATTTGATATAATTTTTTTTGAAAATCTAACACTTATTCTGCTCACTGGGAGGATTTAAAATAGTAACTTTTTTACAAAAAATAACTTTTTCAACTTAATTTTTGAAAATGTTCCGGAAATACTGCGTCCTTTAAACATATATAAAATTAAAGCTTATTTTATGTACTACAAAATGAAAAAAAAAAATTTGTCCCGACGATCTATCTTCTATACGCAAATGGCTACCATATTGAAAAATATACTATTTTTGTATGATAATTATGGGTTTTGTATTTTATTTTAATAGAAGTTGATGTTGCTTTTGCAATTATCCATCAATTTTTTAAAATTAAACACTATCTACAGATTTGCATCGAAGCGTTTCTTATGATAGTGATTTTAATCACTGTCAGATTAAATCTATACTGGACCCTACTATGCAATGTCTCCACTATGCCGTGACCCCACTGTGCTACCGTTTTTATTATTAAATTTAGTTATTTAATGTAATAATGGGAGATAAATGGTGAAATAAAGCTTTGTGAAACGATAGGCTGGTCAATAGTTGCAATAGTTTAACATAATCTGAAATGAAGCCCTTGTGTGTTTATATATATATATTATAAGATTTATTACATCCCAGAAACTAATTTTATTATTAAAAAGTAGGTTATTTATAGACATTCTATTTAGATTTTTATTATTCATTGAGATAATCATTTTCCATCAATATTTTGTATCAAAATAATTTATTTTTTGCTAATTTTTATCTCAAGTATTCCAAAACAATTGAAAACTTTTAGAATTAGCTAATTCATTTCATACGATTAATTTGTCAATATCTATTCATTATTACAACATTGTTTAACTGCTAATTTAGAAGTTTATGAGAATTATTTTCAATTAAATGTTACCAGAATTACTAAAAAATATATGGAAAATTTTATTTAGTAAAAAAAATTCAAATTAATCAACACAAACACATCAAAAAAATTATATATCAAAAGTCAGTAGTTATTAACTTTGGCTAGTTGCCTCAATATTTTCTTTAGGATCACAAGGTCTTTTAAATTCTTGTCCTACTTCATGTAACCATTTATTGCACACTAAAAATAAAATATTTTTTATTATTTCCTAATATTTTAAGATAACTTTAAAACAATGAAAAAATGTTTACCCCATTTAGACCCTTGCAGTACAGGACAAGCAGCATGTCTAGTTCTAAGATCTCCATTTCCACTAGGATACAAATTAAACCACACTGCAGCAGTGCCTTTCACTGGTTTTAAAGCAACTCCTAACCATGGAAATACAGTAGCACCACCTTGTGCTACATCACTCATCTAAACAAAATTGTTCTTAATACATATTATATTTATAAAAATACATTTAATATATAATTATTGCTCACATAAAATAAAACTGTAGCAATTCTATTACCAGTTCCAAGAGATTTAAAAGCATTCGTTTCTTCTCTCTAAAATAAATACATTTTTAATATAAATCAATAATTATAATATAGTTTTCGATAACAAAATATTACTCTTGCAAAATCATAATGGGGATCATAATGTCCACCAACACCATAATTAACTACTTGTAGTTCTTCCGCAGTTTCAGTAGTAAGACCTGTCATAGTTTCAACACGTTTTGCCACATTAGCAATTACATTGTCTTCGTGTTCTTTTAACCATGCAGATTTACTAATCCTATAATCTGCAAATTCTAACTCGCCAGTTTTATAATTTTGAACAGTAGCTCTTCTAAGCTGTAATTATAACATAATGTAAATCTATAATCTTATTACAAATTAATTAAATATGAATATACCCTAGGTTGTGCCAAACGTTTTATAACATCGATTTCGTTGTTATACAAAATGTCATGGTACAAAACTATGCGTGGACTCAAAAAGGCTTCTTCTTCTTTCAGTGGAGCAATTATCAAGAAGGCTTGGTTGTTTTTGGTAGTATAACGGCAATGAAGTTTTGAACTCTCTTTCACAGACATTAATTTTTCATTTCTACATAACATCTGATAACGGTCACGTTCTTCTGGATCTAAAGAAGTGGAACCCATGCTCCTTTGATTAGAATCAGATTTTTCCATGTCTTTAGTACCATTTTTTATAGCTGCTTCATAGTAAGCTCTATTTCCTAAAGCGCGCTCATGATTTGGAAACAAAACTAATAGCTCATTAGTCAACTGTAAAGCCTTCTTCAAATTACCTAAAACAAAAATTATTGTTTATCACTGTTGTAAACATTTTGAATCAATTAGCAAGTGTAATTAAATACAAACCTTGCATAAAAGTAGAATAAGCAAGGTATTCCAATATTTCCCATCGATCTGTAGTGCTATTGGATCTCTCTTCTTCGTGTCTTCTCAGTGCTTCGTTCATCCATAATTCAGTGTGGTAAAAATCTCGACCATTGTAAGATTGTCGGCCCAATTCAAAACAGTCACCAGCTATATGAATCATATAAGTCCACAATAATTATTTATACATATTTGAATAAATATTTATGTATTATATTCACCAGTAAGTTGTGTGCTATATTGGATTCCATTCAATTCTCCTCTGGCAACAGATGACGTGTCAAGTTTGTACGTGTCTTGCAACCTCATAAGAGCAGTTGCCGCACCCGACAAGTCTTCTTCGGTAGGGAATTTTAAGAGCTCACGATATTGGGTTAGATTCTTCATTGCAGCTAAAATAATAATGTAAGTGTTCTATTATTATTATTTTAGTATTCAAAATTGTTTTAGATTTGAAACAAGAGCAACACTATGTTTATGTAAATTACACTACTGCTCAGCATTTCGCGATAATAAAACAGGGTTCTTAAGAAAATGTACACATACATAGCAATCAAACATACTTCAATGTGAATGCATTATGTATTTATGATTTACTTACCATCATAATAAGGGTCCTGCATTAATTTTTCAGTTTTGTACCAGTCACTGGTTAATCGTTTCACTAATAAGTAATCATTAATTGGATTAGATAAGTAGTTGGTAATGTCTTTTGCGGCGATCTTATGTTCTTTTTCATAATCATATGCATGTCTAAAACAAAATTATTCGTTAACCATATTACATATATTTAGAGTTAAGATTTTACTATATTATTTACTTTTTAAGTGAAGCTATTCTTTGTTCTTGGTCAGATATGTATTGATGGAGAGTCCTCAAAAGAACTGATTCAGTCTCTAATAATTCTTCGAGTTCAGCAAGAGCCGTATACACTTCAGCTCTAATAGATAAACTTAGAGCCAAGCACAATGGCAATGCTACCCATATAGGGTGCATCCCTGTAACGAATTAATCAAATAAAATATGAGGTACTACATTTTAATTCTTTATTCTGAATTCAACACGATAAAATATTTTTCCATTTTAAGAACCAATGAAATATTCTTGATAGTAATTTATGGTTCATTCATTTAAAGGGTATTATTTATTTCCCATAGTTACTAGTTTATAACAGCAATCAGTGAATAGTTTTAAATGTTAGCATGGGGTAAGGACCAAGAGGATGTGATATTTACTTCCTACATTATAGATAAACCAATAATGCGTTAGAATAGAGATAAAACTATTGTAATAAACATTAAATACTACATCCAGCAACTTAATTGTGATTGAACGTACAATTAAATCTAATTGTTACATGTCTAAAATTAAAATGAATCTGTTTTACATATGAAATATACAAATAATCTAATTTTATATGAAGGCAATGTATAATTAATTTATACGTTATCTATTGTTATAATAATCTCTCTCCTCTCACTACAGCCTTCGTAACTCTCACTGTGAGATTGTTAATACTCGTTAATTTTAAACGAAAGGTCAATGCCTAACGGATGCTGTGCATTTATTGTAAGTTTTGAGGCCCACAAATAATGGTGTACTTGTATTTTAGTTTTTAAATGTATTTCACAACGAAAAACAATATAAACTTAAATAATGATAGCAAAATTATTGTTTTAAAATAATTCTCACGGTAACTGTCCATGCAATATGCCGCATTTCAGTATAACATTATTATAGCGGGATTTTTAAGACGTATGGTCATGTAAAAATTAAAAACCGTTATTAGGTATTACACAGGGAAATGCAGCACAAATTAAAGGTACGCTTACACCTCTTTGTTTTTTTTAATTGTGACCCCGTACATTATTTAACGACCTTAAAGTCGAGCCACGGCATCTTACGCCCGAGGCAAGTCTATTATATTATACATGTACAATTAATTTCACTTTTATCAATTCCGTGTCTATTGATTAACAAAAAATTATATTAAAATAAGAGTGAAAACTACATAGTAGTATTCATAGAGTAGCATATGAATACAGTTGTCTATTAACAAATTCATATTGACTTCATTATTAATCGTCAAACGATAATCTGGTTTATTTAAATTTACTGTGCTTCTTTTGAGAACCAAAGTAGTAATGAATACTAAAAAACCCAGCACAGGGGGGTCGCGGCACAGTGGTGACGTGGCATAGTTGGATCAAGTATAATGATATCTGACAGTGATTAAAATCACTATAAAAAAAAAACGCTTCGATGCAAATCTTTAGATAGTGTTTAATTTTAAAAATTGGTCAATTATTCCAAAAGCTACATAATCTGCTAGTTCCTTATTAATATCCTGATTAAGATAAAGTATGTCGAAGGAAAAAGGGATTATTAAAAAATATTATTTCTCATTAAAAAATTATGTTAATCCATACACTTTTCAATAAGTTGTATCATTATAAAGTTAAAAATGTAAAAAATAAAATCGAGAATTTTCACACAATAATAGCATTCGGTAGCTATTTTCACCGTGAAGACAAAATAAAGTCCGAATTTTTTTTTTTTTCATAATAAAGTATATTACATTAGCTTTAATTTAAGATATATATAAAAGTGTCAGACTTTCCGGAACACTTTCAAAAGTTTAGTTGAAAAAGTTCTACTTTCTATATGCATTTTTTAGATTTAAACCTCCCTCGTATATAGGGAAATGGTCCGATTAAAAAAAAAAAGTATGTCGAATGAAAGATGTGTATAAATACTACTTCTCATGAAAAAATTGTATTGATCCATACATTTTTCAAAAAGTTATAGCATAATGAAGTTGAAAATGGAAAATACAAAATCGAAATTTTCACGCAATAATAGCATTCGGTAGATATTTTCACCGTGAAGACAAAATAAAGCCCGAAATTTTTTTTTTTTCATGATAAAGTATATTACATTAGCTTTAATTTAAGATATATATAAAAGTGTCAGACTTTCCAGAACAGTTTCAAAATTTAAGTTAAAAAAATTAATTTTTTGTAAAAAAGTTGTCATTTTAAATCCCCCCCTGTGGGCAAGTAAAGGGTCCAATTTACAAAAAAAATATATCAAATAATAGTTAAAAACATCAAGCATCTATAAAAAAAAATTTTTTATTGATATGTTCAATTTTGAAAAAGTTACGGCAGTTTTTAGTAAAAAAAATTGAAAAAATTTCGAAAATTAGCGATTTTTAAATTTGTAATTTTTTTGGAGGTTTCCCCCATTTACGGGGAACGAGGGAATTTTTATCAATTTTTGAGGATAATGTATTCGACTTGATACGATTTGTGAACTTTTGACGTATCATTGAAAGAAATCGGTTCGGTGAGAGGTGAGAAAAAGTGGGTAACAGACACAAAAAAAAAAAAACACATCTTAGTAAAACCAATACCTTCTCAGCTTCGCATCGAAGCTAAAAAGCTTTTAATAAACATTTTCAGTCATGTAATTATTTATACACAAATGTTACATACATTATTTTATATAATTCTATAACTATGTAAGTTGTAAAAATGCTAAAAAGTTGTAACTGTATAGAAGCTACTACAGTTCAATAATTTTAAATATAATAAACTGCTATGTTAGTGTTGTAAAACCTCGATTTTAATATAAGTAGTGTGAAAAAATGTGAGCACCAATATATTCTCTATATAATACACTAAAATCTAAGAATCATCAATGCGTGACAGTGGCTCACCCGAATCAATTAACATAATAAAAGTATTGTTCTGGCCAATTGCCATAGTAAAATAAAAATATTAACTCTATCTATGAACTGTGACAAAGTATATTATATATATATATATATATATATATATATATATATAAATATAAAAACATTAATCTATGTTTAATAACGAGCTGCTTTTGTAAATACAATCTCAAAATGCAAAGCGACACAAGGCATATTTACCATTGACCAATACGAAAAATGTATTTAAATAAATATCAGATATGAATTAGGTCATTTGACATATGCATCTCCATTATATTAATACAAACTTAATGAATGGGGTAATGATAATGTAGCGCGCATCGGTACCCAAGGACAGATGGTACTTCGAACAAAATTTATTTTGATTTCTTTACGAAGTTATAAAGTAAATGTTTAAAAATAAATATAAAAAATACAGTATTCCTTAAAGCTATAATGTATGTAATTACTCTACTGTATAGATCATATACTATATGATCTATACAGTAGAGTAATTTAATAGAGAATATAATACATTCTCTATAAAGTTATAAATTCAAAAATAACCATATATACTTTCGCGATTTCACAACATTTGAATACATCGTGTACATTACATACAACTGATGTCAATCGATTTTAGATACCTTTTACTTTCATACGGTGAGGAAATGACTATAATATAATGAACCTATAGCTACGACAAACGTCAATGTAGATGAATAGTAGATACAATGAAGATTAAATGCGGCCTAAGGACAACATCTTTTGGCACCCGCTATTTCTGCTATTATCACATGAGAAGAAGATCCTATAAATACAGGTTTAACCAGTACGAGTTAAAATACTGGTATTTTTTTATTTTTATTTGTCAGCGCCACCAGAAGTCTTGTATCTAATCTTTCCATAGATAACTTGGCCAAATTTAAATTAGGATAAATATATAATGATCGACAATGCGTCAAAACAATTAGATATTTTATCATATGTCAAAGTATCGCTACTTAACGTTGAAAGATCAAAACAAATCAGATGAGTCAAGCGACATCACACGATCGCGTGCATTGATGTGGGCAGATAATCATCTATGTACTAATACTTGATCATTCCAAGGTGTCTTAAAAAACTCATACGAAGGAATAAAAGTCGGAGAAAGTGAACGTATGTTGTTCTTATTGTAAACGATTTGACTATACTAAGTATTTACACATGTATACATGCATTCTTACAATTAATATTCCTTACAAAGAACAACAATTATTAATTCATATTATTTCGAAGCAGATTTAACCTTGCCCCATGAGCAAACACATATATTAAATTTCCTTCGCAGAAGGTGCCATATTGTGTACTTAACATTTATTACAATACTTTTTAGAATTCACACATTACCCGATGAAAGTGTTCGCCGTTTTCCTCTAAATAACACGGCGGGTAATTTGAGTACATTATATGATATGGTTTAAGTAACGTAATAATAAGCGTAAGAAATATAAAATTGATTGCGATAGACCCAATGGGTATAGCAAGTAAATACAATAGAATCAAACTTTGTTACACAATCATTAAATAATAAGATTAATTAATTTTTTAGCAAATCGTAAATCATAATTAATATTAATACCACATGGTGACTCATATTTGGAATATTAACACACTAGAATCACGCTATATAAAATTAAACATTTTTACATTTGACTTGTATGCTGTATATTAAGACATTATACATTTACAAAGTATATATTTAATAAATTGTATATCACAATATAAAGTTATGTAAAAAATAAACACGTTTATTGACCCAAGTTCTATTTATTACAATTATTTATAGAAAATAGAAAATAAGAATAGTTGCATGGAAACCCTTTATAAGTAAAGAAAGTCTTCACAAATGAAACTGGGGGCTTGAATTTAGAATTTAAAAATAAAGCTTGAATTTTGTTTCATCGTTAAAGATTTTCTATTAATAGGTGTATACATGGTATGGGTAAATGTATTTATTAAAATGAAGTGCACGACTACAGTTATTATATTAAATACATTTTTTCTACGTTTATATTAAGTAAAAGAAAATGTTACATTGATAGTCACGATTCTTTTTAGAATAATAATTCAAAGTCAGGTGACTCTCATTGCATAAAATGGTAAAAAAATATTAATCCACAGGTAACCGACACGATCTTCAAGTATAGAAAACTATCATTTAAATCATTAAAATAATTGTCACAATAATTAGTATTTATATAAATTAGTTGATTGATTATAGTTTAATTATTTAGTTCATACTATTTTACTAAACTAACGATTTCTAACATAATTTAACTACTCAACTCTAGTAAATTGTATTATTTTAATAAAAAAGATTTATAAAAAAAAAATACATTTCAACTACGATCAAAATCAAAATATACATCATAAAATAAATTGTAATATAGTTCAATAAAATAATTGCAACATGTTTTTAATTAAAAAATCTCTGACTTCCCTGATTAAAAAAGAAGTTTTCCTAATTTTCCATATTTGTGGCAAATTTTAATAAATTTTACTATTGTTGTAATGTAATTTTTAAGTGTAATATAACGTAAATAAAGTTTTTTTATTATTATTATTATTATTATTATTATTATATATATTTTTTTAAATAAGATAATAAATATTTTTTTTTAATTAAAACGGCACAAATTAAATGTATATGTAATGATAGTAATAGATTTTTTTATGTAGAATGAATGTTACATCCAATTGCCACTAAGGTATTGATATGTAAACTAATAAAATAATATTTTTAGAAGATAGTTTATTAATACATGAAATATAGTAAAATCATACATTTCCAATTAATTTATGACAAATGCATTTGCCAATTTTATATAATTTCTATATATCAATTAGTGATAGTAAGTATTAATGTATAGTATTTCCAATATTTCCAAACAAAAATTTTATGTTATTAGATAAAATAATTTTTAATTCACATGCAAAACGAATAATTTTATATTTTATTTACATTAAAATTTAATCGAATTCTATAATAACATAAAAACCCTAATTATAATTTATCATTTCGAACTTAATCTCCAGATCAGGGGATCATAATCATAATCATATGTATTAGGAATTAAAGACCTCCCAATTAAGAAACAATAATTTAAAAAAAACAATTTTTTTTTTTAATTTAATCAAAAACCTTTTTGTAAAGGTAGCTATAATGCTAAATACACCCAACTTTTTTTATAAAGTATTTATTAAGTTAATTCATCAAAGATCGATCATACCGTTTGATCGATAATTATAATACAAAATAAGATTTGGACTAAATGGGCGCTTATGAAATTATATAAGTCCATAAACGCTATTTGAGGGTCTAAAAGATACTTAGCTCACATAAATTTCATCATTACCCCGTAAAAATCATATTTAATGTAATTTGTATAAAACTAAATAATTATATTGATAGGCAAATATTCCAAATTGACTAAACAATAAGCTATTGGAAAGTAATGACAATTATATGATTTAATTCCATCCCTTTGAAATTCAAGTTTACGGTTTCATAGAAAATAAAAAAATAAATCATAAGTGAAACACAAATTAAATTTAACTGTTTTGTGTTTGAATAGAGCTAGGAATCAGATTGAAATTTGGATATTTTCTAATTACTTGATGACAAAAAAATGTTAATAAATAAATAATGTATTTTACCTATTAGTAAATTAATTGTTAGTACAAAAAGGTTCTGATGATGTAAACATTATTATTACCCTTTCAAAATAAATAGTACCCTTTATACTCTTTGCACTAATCAACAATAAGTCAATTAAGACCGCACAACACATTCTTTGTAAATTATCCAAATAGTAGGTGCATATAAGACAAAAGATAAACTTACCAATAATTGTTATGTTCGTTTAAAAAAAAAATGTACACTTTACGACGTCAAGTTCAAAAAGTCTACCGAGCATAACATCACAACTGATCACTGAATGCTAACTGATTAACACAAAGTAAATCCCGAATATTGTTGGATTAGATTCTCTACCATAACATCAGATTACTGTGAAGCGCCTCCCAGTTAAAGTGGAAATGGTGTATTATCAGTGTTATAACTGATATCATAACATATCAACAAACAGAAATAGATTATTAACTGAAAATGAAATAATATATTTCTTAATTAAAATCATCTTTAAGTGACATTGTATGTCTAAATTATTATAATTTTATATTAAAAATTGGAAAAATGTAAATATGTAATTGTTCTTTTTTAAAGAATGAAATTCTTATCGATATACTTATATGATAACTAATATTATTGAAGTTCATACTCCGAATGATAGACCTTATCTATTTTGTGTTTCGCACGTGAATAAAATAGTGTGATTACGATTGTAAATCGTGTAGTTAAAGATTTAATTTACCAAAAAAATTGAAAGATTTTACATATTTTTGAGTAACGTTTTAAAATAAATCTATATGAATGAATATTGGCTAAGTTTATATTAGCTCAATAAACCTTTAATGCAACGGCAATAGATTAATTTATCTTACGTTTTAATTATTTAATTTAATGAGTTATTTTATTAATAATTAAATTAGAAAATTAGAGTTTATGTATAATTTTCAATTAAAGTATTAGCTAATCTATTTTATCTTAGTACACTAATCAAAAATGAAACATTGTCAGTATCTACTGTGGTTTGCTCATGAGCATGTACCTTTTCGATTACTGGTAAAATATCTCTAATATTCTTTAAATACAATATAGTGTTTAATTAAGAAAACCAATTTAATCATTTTAATTATAAAATTAAATATTGTTTTAAATATATTCTAAATGCTATCTATTCAATTATAACTAATAAAACTTTTTAGGAAATTGAATCAATTGCATCTGTGTTGAATATACCCATAAAATGGCTTGAATCTCCTTCTGATAAAGTAAGTTGCTTGAAATTTTTAAATAATTAATTTTGATATATATTATATCATTTTTTTGTACTTCTATAGTTTTATTCCTTTGATAAATTTTAATTAGCCATTTTTTATTTATTTATTTATTATTATATTTTTATTTTTATTTTTTAGCCTTGGTATCTGGTAGAATTACCTAATGATGAAGCAGTTGTAAAAATATCAGAACGTTCAGTAACTATGCGCCGAGCTTTACATCTTTTGGCTGATGAAATAAGTATACCAATTCTTCATGAAACACTAAAAAATAAATGTATGAATGGTATATTAGAGCCGTATAAATCAAAATCTTTTAAATTGGATGTGGATTTGTTTTGTAATTCACAAACACAGCAAGAAAAAGTTAAACGGATTGAGGTACATTAAAATTTTTCAAGATAAATATAAATAAAAAGTGAGATAATTAATATAGTCTTTCAGTTATTTACCATTCCAAGGAGCTGTAGACCTAAAAAATCCTGAGGTGATATTTCAGTATATTGAATATTATGGATTAGATCCTAATGTTGTACTTAAACAACCTTTACGCACTTTTTTTGGTCGTGTTGTAAGTAAAAAATTAGTTCATTCAAATTTTTTTTAACGTGTTAGTTTTCAGGTGGCTGAAAGTGGCCGAACATTAATTCATAAATTGTCCTTGAAAAAAAGAAAGTTCATCGGTAATACAAGTATGGACCCACAACTCTCTTTGTTAATGGCTAATTTAGGAAAAATTTCAAATGCTGATCTAGTATTAGACCCATTTGTTGGTAGTGGTATGTTTTTAAATAATTATATATATTTTTTAAATTTTACATCACAATAATTATTTCTTGATTTAAAACTTATTTAGGTTCCTTATTAGTAGCTGCTGCAGCATTTGGAGGTCATGTTCTTGGAACTGATATTGATTTTTTAATGTTACATGGGCGCACTAGGCCCACTAGAAAACAGACTAGAGTAAAAAAAAATTATACCAAGTATACTTTAGAAGTTTTTGATCAAAGAATTTTTTTAGGATGTAGCTCGAAAAGATGAAAGTGTGAGAGCAAATATGGAGCAATATTCTTTTATTGACAAATACATTGATGTAGTAATTGCTGATTCATCAACTCCTTTTTGGCATGAAAATTTAGAATTTGACTGCATTTTGACAGACCGTAATATATAACTTTATTTTACCTTTAAATTATCAACTCTTGCATTTATATTTAACTGTTACTTTATAGCTCCCTATGGTATTAGAGAACCCACTAAACGAATAGGTTCTAAAGATAAATTACCAATTGTAAAAAAAGAAAGTTCTCCAATTCATTTTCCTTCTAAAGTTGAATATGGTTTAAATGAAATAATAAAAGATCTGATGTGTTTCTCATCTAAACAACTTAAATTAAATGGGAGATTGTTATTTTGGGTCCCAGTGTTTCGAGAAGAATATGATGATACTCAAATGCCTAAACATAGTTGTTTTAAAATGATAGGTAATTGTGAACAAGTATTGACTACATTTACAGCAAGGCGTTTATTGATTTATGAAAAATATAGAAAACCAAATGTAAGAACATTTTCCCCATTAAATTCTGTAGAATTACATTAATTTTTTGTTTTTGTTTAGGAAAATGATAAATGTAGTTGTATGATACCTACATCAAGCAATTTTAGAGAGAAGTATTTTACTCATGGTGATGAAAACCGATTAACTAGAAAACAAAAAAAATTAGAAGCAGCCAAGAATAAAGAAATTCGGTTAGCCAAATTAAAAGAAATGGGTGTAAAATAATATTGAGTAAGCAATAATTTTATATCAATTTAAAATAGTTATAGTAATTGTATAGTGTTTGATTAACTATGCTTAACGCAATATATTTAAAAGTATTAAACATATTACAATTTTTCTTCTTAAAAGTTAATGATATCCTGTATTCTGAAACTTTCAACAAAAAATTGTTCCTATTCTCCCTCTCTCCTTTAAAACAGTATCAGCTTAATATTTTTAAATTTCTATATTTTCTGGCTTAATATCACTATTACTTTTTGAAAAAAATTTAATTTATTAAAAATACCTTTGTGTATTTTTTAATTATATTCTGAAAAGTCTGCATATTTTAAAAATATTTTTAATTAAAATGTATGAAGTACATTTGATTTTAAAAAGAATATTGTCTTCTAAGTGTAGTATCAAAGTTAAAGAAAAGGTACCATTTTTGGTAAAAATTGCAAAATTAAAAAAATTAGTTTGATCATTGTATAAAAAAATTTGAGGAGAATCTTTTTATAGTTAGGTGTCTATTTCATTGTTATTGAATAATAGGGATATTTCTAAACCATTCCTTTCTCTTCTTACATTTGATAATAATAAATTTCTTTGTTGTAACGTGACAAAAGTATCTGATTGTTTTTTTTGTCTATTTGTATATATATATTTGTGTTGAGCCGAATGCGGACTGCGACGNATTTATATTTATGTTCCAGTGTTAATAAATTTGTTTAATGATAAAAATTCGAAAATAAAATCATATTGTAAATTTAGTGTTAATCAATAAAGTTAACTAACATATATATAAAAAATAAGATATGATTTAAACAATATTTATACCTAACATAAAAAGTTTATCATATCAATAATAAATAATATGTACTTACTAACAATCTCTAGCAATATAATTAATTTAATAAAATTAACAAATACAAGAATACATTGAGTATGTTACAACATAAAACAAAAAATAAAAATTATCTTTTTAGATGAAGACTTTTTAAATTATTTTTATCCTCTAGTAATCCAATTAATAATTTGAATTTTTTGCGTGTACTGAGCCAATATACATAATTATATTTATAATATAAATGACACATTAAAAATGTATAGTACTTTTTTTTAAATAAACTCAAACAAAAAAACGTCAAAAACACTAAAAATAAATAGTTTTTTACAGATTTAAGTGTGAAAAAATTATCATCCATTTATAATAGCATAATTTTTTTTTAGTATTATGTGAATCAAAAATTACAACTAGGTTTAGTATTATATAATTTATAGATCTGCTGGTGTTAATTAAAAAGAATTTTTTTCAGTTTTTCTTAAAAAATATAGTTCTATACATTAAAATATAAGTTAAAAAGTATTAATTAATAAGCAACCTTGTAGGAACAAAAATCATTATTTGTATACAATTTAAATTATTATATACTAAGTTGATTCTTTTCGTCTAGCTAATTTATATATTAACTTAACTAAATCACTACGTTTATTTTTTAGATCTTCTACATCAATTGGGTCAACATCTCGAATATCTAAATTTGCACATACGTAATGAGCAACATTCTCAGCATTGCATATCAAATGAATTCCACAATCAAAACTATTTTCTTGTTGTCTAGTTGGCAAAGGTGTTATGATATCTATTATATCTTTAAAATAAAATTTTAATTTCAATGCCAATTTTCTAGCTTGCTTTTCATTTGAATCCCATATAGAGTCCATATGGAACAGTCGTTTATCTTGTGTTCCATACACTACTAAAGACCAGTGTGTACCTCCAACTGATTGCAATTGTTCTTGATCGTTTAAAGGAAAAAATATGAATGAATATTTTTTATCCTTCACTAAAGGATCTAAAAACACAGCTATATCATCAACATTACATTCTTTAATACACTGCACAATTTCAGGGCTAACAAAATATACTTTAGGATTATTTTTAAATACATCAGTATTTAAATATTCCATGTAAAATCCTAGTATAGAATCATTTAACCATTGATCATCTAAAAGTAAACGGACATCAGATTCATGCAAAAGAAAATTTTCATAGCTCAAAACTACTGGATCCTTTTCTTTAGATGATGAGCGACGTTTATTCATTATGATTGACAAAATAATACTTTACGAAGTAGACAAAATATCTTAATTGTTAATTATGTCAGCTATTATCAAAAACTGATCTTTATTAAAGAAATAGTTATGATATCGATCTGTTGTGATAATAATTATGATAAAGCTTACAAAAATAAGTTACGCAGTGTTACATATTATTGAAATAAATTAATGTAAAAAGAATTTTATAAATGACTACTCTGTACAAATGTTCATAAAGATTATCATGTAATCAATATCGACTACTAAGTATTTGATAACGATGGATTTAACATTGCTGCATAATCTTCCTTCGAGGTTATTTGAAGTTCATTTTGGGAGTCTGCTACAACTTTGACTTATACTTTTTAATCATCCAAATTAACTTTTGTTTAGTCTTAAGAATAAAATATGTCAGCAACAAACGTAATTATTAATAACGCCCGACTTATAAGAAATTTAAATAGGAATACTGTAAGAACAGTGTCTACTAGATGTCCATGGAAAGTTTTTCAAGCATACAGGTAATTTTTGTTTTACATGGCCGCTATATTTTTAGTGACTGTTTATGTTCGTTAGATGCCAAAACAATATTCCTCAGCATTTCGGAAAATGCATATCAGTTAAAAATGTAGGTTATAGATTCTACGCATCAGATGTTCCTAGTCATACCAAAGTAACACTTCCAGCACTTTCTCCAACTATGGAAACTGGTACAATTATTGAATGGTCTAAAAAAGAAGGTAAAGTTTCAGTTTTTAATTAAAACAAGTAATAATAAAAATAAACATTTGATTGTGTGCATTGTATAGGCGATCAATTGAATGAAGGAGACAAACTTGCTGAAATACAAACTGATAAAACAGTTATGGACTTTGAGACCCCTGAAGCTGGATATTTAGCTAAAATTATGATCACTGCTGGTCAAAAAGACACCCCTGTTGGAAAGGTATATTAGACATTATACAAAAAATGATTTTACATTTTTTAAAAATATTTTTAATCTATAATTTTACGAAATTCATAAACTTCTGACCAATTTATACACTGACTCTTAAGTTCAGTTTTCATTTTGGTTTATCATAAAAAAAGAAAAATTATAATTTTTTTTATTTTTAATTAATATCATTAAACTAAATTAATTAATTATATGAAGTAAAACCTTAAGTCTAAATAAGTTTGGAAATTATAGTCTGACAAATGCTATACATTTAAAATAGATAAGTAATTTAATGAGTATACATAATAAAATAAATTAATCATTTTTTAAATGATGATAAGTTTTATTATTAGAGCATACTAGTTTACAATTTAAAAAATAAGAAACTAAGCAAAAAAGTTTATATAGTGTGATCAAAATCTGGATGTTAAGTAAAAATTCATCATTGATTTAGTTTTATAACACCAGTAGCTGTGCAACCACTATTGAAATAGATTATTGCTGCAATTAGTATTATGAGACCAAAACAATGATAATTTTTACTTGACATCCAAATTTTTAGATAATGTGTAAAACACACAGTTGATCAGATAAAAAAATTATAAAAACATACTTGTTTGTAAAATTTTTTTCTATCATATTGTAAAGTTAAAAATAGGGATGGATTCCCATCTAAGAAAATTATAAATAAAGATTTTTATTTCTGAAGGGACAAAAACAACAAAAATGATTATATATTATTCATTAAAGATTACATATTATTGTAGTTTTTTGAATCTAATCATTTGTTACAAAAATTTGAAATTCTAAAGTTTAAAAATGAATGTCTTACCAGATTTTGATCACTTTGTATATTTTTTATAACTTTCTTCATTAATTTCTATAGTTAAAGATTTATGTTAAGTATTATTTTAAATAATTTTTTTTCTTTAGAAAAAATTTCTAAGTTTAAATATATTAATTTATTTTTACAAAATAATTTTATTTCCAGCTTGTATGCATTATTGTTGAAAATGAAGCTGATGTAGCAGCTTTTAAAGATTATGTTGATGATTCACCAGATACTCCAGCTCCAATAGCTTCTACTCCTAAACCATTATCTCCTAAACCATTATCTCCTACACCACCGATTTCTAAACCAATATCTACTCCTACCCCTGTGAAGTCAACTTCAATAACAGTAGGATCTCGAATACTTGCTAGCCCATTAGCCAAAAAATTGGCAGTTGAAAAAGGATTAGATTTAACTGTAAGACAAGTGATTAATATAGTTTTATTATTACAGTTAATATTATTTAAATATTATTTTCAGTCAGTCTCTCATGGTTCAGGATTATTTGGTTCAATTAAAAGTACGGATTTAGCTAATGCATCAACAGCAGGAATTAAACAGACAGTAGCTGATGGTGTGCAAGGAGATGGTTTTGTTGATCGACCAGTAACAAATGTGAGAAAAGTTATTGCTCAACGTTTGTTAGAATCTAAACAGGTAAATATTTAATATAAAATCCTTTTTATTTTAGTTACTTCTATTTTTTATTTGCAGAACATACCACATTATTATCTTACGGTTGATTTGGGATTAGATAATATAGTATCATTAAGAAAAAGAATGAATGAACTTTTAGAAAAAGAAGGTGTCAAATTATCTATAAATGATTTCATTATTAAAGCAGCAGCATTAGCTTGCAAAAAGGTTCCTGATGCTAACTCATCTTGGATGGATAGTTATATTAGACAGTAAGTATTTAGAAAAATAATATCTATTAACTTATAATACTTAGTATATATTTTCAGATATGATGCTGTAGATGTAAGTGTAGCAGTTAGTACTGATACTGGCCTCATAACACCAATTGTTTTTAATGCTGATACTAAAGGTCTAGTAGCTATTAGCAAAGATGTAAAGGAACTTGCAGCTAAAGCAAGAGAAGGCAAACTGACACCTCAAGAATATCAAGTACATTGATAATAAATATCAAATTATAAATTTCTTATAATAAATAATTAAAACATTTAATTTTTAGGGAGGTACATTCAGTGTATCTAATCTAGGAATGTTTGGAGTTAAAAGTGTTTCATCTATTATAAATCCACCTCAATCATGTATACTTGGAATTGGTGCTTTAACCCAACGATTAATACCAGACAAAACAAATGGTACACGAATACAAGAAACTCTACAAGTTACATTAAGTTGTGATCATAGGGTTGTAGATGGTGCAGTTGGTGCACAGTGGTTACAAGCATTTAGAAGATATATAGAAGACCCTCACTGTATGCTGTTATAGAAAATGACTTATTAAACTTGCTTGAAATATATAATTTCCCGCCATTTTTGCTCTGTTCGGATTTTTTTTATGTTATTTGTTTTATATATATTGTTAATGTATTCTGTTGTTTTAAGCACGTTATAGCTGTTGAAGTGCAATAAGAACGATTATATAAACTGAGATTAATTCTAATTTAACTCTAGTAACTTTATTTATTAAGAAATAAATATAGAAATGGTTGAAAAGCAAACAAAACTTTAAATCAATCAATAAACTATAATTGGATGAAATAATTTTATAAAACAGGACCAATTGGTGTTAGCTGCCAAATTGTTTGACCTGTAAAAATAAAATAACATAAAATTGACTTATTCTTTAATATTAGTTAACTTAAACTATATATTTCAGTTATAAGAAACCAGTTTGAGATGAATTCTACTACACTAATTTCATA
Source organism: Daktulosphaira vitifoliae (assembly GCF_025091365.1). Taxonomy (NCBI): domain Eukaryota; kingdom Metazoa; phylum Arthropoda; class Insecta; order Hemiptera; family Phylloxeridae; genus Daktulosphaira; species Daktulosphaira vitifoliae. Next base: position 42,706,222 of record NW_026099574.1, read on the forward strand.
AATTAAATACTATAAGCTTAATAAATTGAATGTATTAGACATTAAAATTTAACAAAATTTATAATGACAGAATTATTATTTTATAATTAAAAGCTACAGAGTTAAAACTGATCGTTAATTTTGTTATTCATTTAAAATTTTAAAATGTATAATTTATACAAAAGATAGTATTTAAAATAAAAAATAGTCTTAAAATTAAAGGGATATCTGATATTTTTATAATTGCTATTAATTTACCTTCTGCTAAAGACCACATCAATTTATGTTTCTCTTCATTCTTATGTAGCAGTTCATTGACTGTATAAATATGGTCACTTAATTTAGAACTCAGTTTAGGTGACCTTGTATAGAGAAGAGTCAAGTATATCAGTTTCTGCTGTTGTTTTGTACTTAATAACTTAGTTTGTATCTTCAAAAGCCTGTAGAACATGTTAGAGTATATTAAAACATATCCTATATATGAAAACTGATGTTTTCTTTATTGAATCAAAAACTTAAGAATTTTTGACTTAATATACATGTATAATACATGAGGGATTACAAATACAGTTAACTAATTGATTTTTTATGATGTCGCTATCACAGATAAGGAGAGTTCATTGTCAATTATGACTTAATCAATAAATATGCTTAGAGTATGGTAGTAATTCACATTGTTGTGAGTTTATAAATACACTAACTGGGATACAAAAAGCCTATCTATTAATAGTTATAATTAACAATAAATAAGAGTCAGTAATAGAGACATCATAATAAATCAATTAACTACCTTTATTTGTAATCCCTCGTGTATTATACATGTATATTAACTCAAAAATTTAATGTTTTGTGTCTAATAAACAAATAAAGTTATATGAATAATTCAATTACCATTATCTATAAAATAAAAACCCAAACACTTTATTAAATTCAATATATGCTTTCCCATTTGATAAAACAAAGTTGACGCCCTTACAATGTATAAAGGACAAACTTAAAAAGTATTATATATATAAAAGCTAATAATTCAAGAATAATATGTAACTAATGGTATACAAAAAAAAAATGTTTAAATTATTTTTATTCTGTGAGTAATTTAGTGGATTATGATAAAAAAATTACCCTATATATACTTACCACCTTAAAAAAACACTTGTATATTTATGAGGCATCTTTAATGCTATTTTAAGCACAATACTAGTATCAATGTTTTTCATTATACCCAGGCAAGTATCAAATTCATTATGATTGGTTTCAATTTTTTTATTATTTTTATGAATAACAATACACAGTTCTACTATCCACAAAGCAGCAATATAACTTTCTTGAATAACCAAACATTGTAATAAATTTGAAATTAGACCTAGGGTACTTATAATTTTTAATAAAATGCTCCATGATGATTTATCTACTTTTGAAATTCTTCCTAAAAATTATGAAAAAATATAAGTTAAATCTACTTTTATAAATATTCCAAAAAAAAATATACCTTTAGTGGTTTTATCTTCCTGGGCTTGAAGTAAATAATGGGTACAAAATACATTAATTAACTGTGATGCCAAAGCATTATCACTTAATAATTCTTTAATTTTTTTTGTACACTCTTTATTGGGTTTTGAAATTTTTGAACACTCAAATGAGGTTATTCTTTGCCTGAATGGTACACAAAAATATTATCATACAATTTTTTAAGTTATTTTAATCCAAAAATACTACTAGTGGATTATTAAAAATTTCTATGCTATTAAAATTTAATGATATAGTTATTGTAAATAGTGTTATGTAAATTATACAGAAAAATTTCAACTTACATAATTAACAATTTATAAAAAATTATATATAAAAGTAGACTTATAAGTAAGAATATTTGTATTGTTATTATTTCCCCAAATTACTACAGATGGAATATATTCTTAGTTAAACAAAAATAAAAATGTATGTGTATTTAATACATACCTTACAGTATTAATGTTTAGATATTTAGATGAATTTTTTAAGTTTCTATTTAAAATATAGCTATCAATAATATTTGTGAATTCATCAACAATATCTACGTTTAATTTAGTAGTTTTAATTTGAAAATTTTCATCAACACTCCAATATTTTATCTGAAATTTAAAATATATTTTGATATTTTGTTAGTGTGATAAATAAGCTATTATGAAAAAATTACTTGAAGCCATTCTAATGCAAACTTAACTGCTGCTCTTAAATCTTTGAGTGTAGGTAAATCTTGGTCATGAGAAATCTTATGTCTCAAATCAATTAACCAAGTAGGAAGTTCTATACTTGATGCTCTAGCATATAGTGATTTTTGAGCACCTTTACCCAAAATATCTGCTGTTAGATTGACAAACCTTAAATTATTAGTATATAGTAAACAAGTATTGTAATACTATAAATTAATTCTCTTTGACTGTTTTCAAATTATTAAATATTACCTCATTACAGACATTGAATACAAACGAACTAAATCACTTTCATTTATCAATTTGCTATTTTTACAAAAGTAAGGATCTTTTATTACAACTTGAAGTAAAATCTCAGTACATTGTAAACCTCGAGGTAATGATTCTACTCTGTAATAAGTTTATAGTTTATTAAAACAAGATATTAATTGATGAAAATTAAAATGCTTTAATAAAATAAAAACCTAAGTATACTTTACTTTATATAGCCAAAAAAATAAAACTTCGGAAACTATTAATAATTTATTTATTTTTTTATTATTATTATAAAAAACCTTTTATAATAGTTCTTTTACACTTTTTAAAATGTAAAAAATGGTATACAAAAAAAAATGTTTAAATTATTTTTATTCTGTGAGTAGTAATTGAGTGGATTATGATAAATTAAAATTGAAACTTTAAAATTTTATATCTAAAAAACAGATTAAGTTATATCTGAAAAACTAAATTTTTTATTTATAATATTAAAAAAAAAATTCACGACTTTTAATTAATAATAAAAAAAACGAATAACAAAAGTAATAAATAGAAAATTTTCTTTTTTATCAATTTTAAATGAATATTAATTTAATAGAATAAATAAATCTCAAATAAAAGTCAACCTTAGATGATCCATTTAAAGAAGAACACTGATTAATTTATAAAATGTTTAAACTTCTTCTATTTCTATTGTAAAAATATTTTAATCACTCCTATTGATGGATTAAATATCACCAATAATTAGCACTTAAGCCATTGGTTCTTTAGTATCTTAATTGAAGTTTAAAAACTACTTGTAATAAAATAGTGTAACCAAAGTAGATCAAGGATTTTTTTCTTTGTCTTTTAGATTAATACCACATTTTTATAAAAAAAATTGATGTAACTACAAACTTTATAATTCTATAAATAAAAATTAAAACTTTAAATGTTTACCTAGTTTTCCAAATTAAAATTTTTCTAAGAGCGCTTTTGTAACTTGTTTCATTCTTATTTTCAAATATATCATTTTTAACTATCTGCCATTCCGAACTAAATATTTAAGTTGAATATTAGTATAACATTATATTTAAGAGATACACTTTAAAATTAAATAACTATAATTTCTGAATAATCATATTAAATTTATAAATTTTAAATAATAGAATATTAAAATGGTATACTTGACCAATATATAATTAATATGAATAACTTGATTTGAAAAATAAAAATAGTATTGATAATTTTTTTTATTAATTTCTTTTAGTTCAATATTTCTCTCAATTTATTTATCATAAAGCATTTTTTATATTCTTCTTTTATACCATATAAGATTGTTTTAACTGTTATAATAAATTATACAGTTTTCAGTAAGTAAAGAAACAGGTCAATTGTTACAAACAATAAGAATATAAACCCGTTTTTTTACTTACTGAACACTCTATATATTACACACATTATTAACTGGCTTATTAAATTATGATAATCACTGGTCAATAACAAATTTTGAACTACTATTTCAGAAATAAACAATTTAATATAATGAAAGGAAGTAGAGAGTAAGTTCTATTATTTTTATAACTAGACATTTCTTATCCATATTTTTCTTCCCACCTAGGTATAAACATGTCAATAATACCGAAATACTTATTCAAGAGTTTTTATCAGCCAATCATTATCATAATTAGATGATTATATATTAAATGAGCTAGTTAATTATGTATGTTACTCTTTGAGAAATTAAAGTTGGCAACATTATAAGGTATAAAGGCTAAAAACAAAAATTATTCATGTCTGATATATTAAGAAAAACATTAAACATTCAAAATTATCAATATTATTTTTCAACTAATTAAGTGATTTATAGTAAGTAAATCACCCTATAGAATAATGAGATATAAATTTATGTGTACTCTTTTTTAATAATCATCTAAATAATTAATGTTAGTTTCTAATTTTAGTTAATATTGTTCCTATGCTCCTTAGTATATACACCTAATATATTCCATTAAGATGTTACTATTCTATATACTTTACTTTATAAGCAAAAAAAAAATAACACGGTTAGATAAAATTAAAACTATTGATATCAAGAAAATTTTTAGAAGAAATTTTATTTTTAAATACCTATTAGTTAGTTATACCTTTGAAATTTACAAATATATAAAGTATTTTAATACATTTTTAACTTAAAGCAATATTGCTCTACCTTTGGTAAAATCTATAATTTAAAATTCAAGTGGTTTTAAAAAGTTTTATTTTAAAATAAAAGATTAATAAGTTAGGAGAAATTACCCAATACTAAAATTATTTAAATTTAAAGTGTAATTATTTCAAAATGTATTATTTTTTAAATTAAACCTTTAATCAAATAGTTAAAATTTGTATAATGATATCAAAACATAATTTTGGTTTGCTGTTGTTTTACCAGAGGGATAATGATATAACAATGAATTATTCGCCAAAATTTATAAATTGATATATCTAACTTGATGAACAAATAAAGAATTAGTGTATAACAATTTAAAATACTTTATTTTAGAACATTTATTTAATTTATAAGAATTTAACAATTTTATTTTATTTTCAATACGTACTCTGATGACCACGGCGTTATAACCAATTTTTCAATCATTATATAAATGCAACAAATTAATAATTTACAGTTATTTTGAATATTTAGTAATTTATTATTAACTATGTATAAATCAGTAACATGCCATAATTCTTTGTGTTACATATTTTGAATTAGGATATACATTATGTGTTCTTATTATAATGCACGTGTTTATATTTGTTACTGATAAAAAATGACTGTTAAGTTGATAACGTAAGATTTGAACAATTCCACTATACAAATAAGAGATAACATAGACTCACATAGAGTAACCTATAATTAATTATAATTCTTAATACTTTAAGAAATGATAATTTGTGAAGTTTTTACTGTTTATTACTATTAAAAAAAGTTTTAAAAAAGTAAAAAAAGTTTTACTAAATCACTGACGCATATTGTTAAAAATAATTTAGTTAATATTTAAAGGTCTTGAGGATTTGGACATCCTTTCGGCTTTTTGCCAGTTTTTATTATGTTAAAATTTTTTTTTATACTTAATTGGATGTTTTTATAAGAATAAAATTCTCATTTTGATACCATGTTTGTTTTTTAATTAGTTTACAAACTTTTGTAAAATTATTATTATTTTTGCAAAAACTTATTTCCATGGCCGAACCGCGTATATTGAATTTTCAAAATTATTTTAAAAGTTTTCACTATTTTTGTGTAGCTAACAATATAAAGAAGCTAAAAATACTACATTATATCAATAAAAAATAGGATATTTATTTTAAAAAGTGTCATATTGTAAATGTATATTTTTCAACAAAAATTAAAATCTCAAATTATCGAGATACGCGATTTTGCAAGAGTCTACAATATGATGTAATATTAACTTTTTACACAAAAATGTACGAAGAAAAAAATATAACCGTTCACTTATAATATTGTGAGTGAATTGTAATTGGGATTATTGTAATCTAGTGTGACATACAATAGTACCCTATTGGATTTTATTTTTTCAAATTTAAAAAATCCAAATAATAATTTCAATAATAGAAACCAGTAGTGATTTGTGGGTGCTGGTGGTGGGGATGCGACTTTAAATATAATACTGCTAGTCATAGGTATAAAATATTGTCAAATTAATTATAATAAAATAAAACACAATAAACATATTATTATTGTAAAGGTCGCAATAGAAAATAGAAATGAAAATAATGATAATAGCGATTATAGCAACCGATAACGACATGCAGTTAATTTTAAAATAAATTACCAATATAGTAATATACTAATATTTTATTAACCCGTTTATAAGATCACAGCTGAACCGTACCCGCACACACACAATTGCAGCTAGTCATTAATAATATAAGTTATAGAATATTGCTGGGACGACGCTGTAGATTGTCCAGACACTACTCGTGTGTGTATCCGCAATACTGAGGGAAACAACTAAAATGTTCGCACACAATTATAACTATTTTACTATTTAAAAATTTGCATTTTTAATAAAAAATATTTTTTTTTAAATGTAGAGTTAAGAATATACAATTAATTTTCTTCTTTTAATTAATTTTTGTAGGGGGTGCGATCGTCCAAACCACGAGCCGCCACTGATAGAAACTGCAGTTTATAAAAGAAAATATTTAAAGCAACAAGTTCAAAAATTTAATTAAACTAAACTATTATACTTCAAAGAATGGTACTACTATGAAAATTTTATGTTAGACATAACATAAACGAAATAAAAATTCTAGTATCAAAACTTTCAAAAGATTATTATAAAATTTAATTTTTTCCCCAATTTTATTCATATTATACTATATATAATATAATTAATAACAATTATAATATTAATAATAATTTTGGAATTAGGGACCAAAAAAGTATTCTTTTTTTACTATTTCTTTTAACTTTCTACGCTATTATAGCTATTACAATAGCATAGAATGAACTACTATCAGTGAGTATGCTTCTTAGTAAAAACACATAATGGTCATAGTATTTTTTTTTTAAATAACCTTGTTAAAGTGAGAAAAATTAAATTTAAATTTTAAACCAGGCACATAACTATTCTGTTTTGTTAGATAAGTTGTGTGCAAATTATCTAATATAGATAAATAAATCTTTGAAATCAAAGATTTATTTTATAAATATAAAATATTAATTATTAATTATTAAATAAAATTTCCTTACACTATAAATATAAATTATATTAATGATTCAATATTCAACATAGTGTTTAAAATTGATGTATGTTATAAAAAGCAATCTCATTTTATACCATTTATAATTAAACATAAATGTTTTTTTTTTTGATAATAGGTATTTAAAAAAACCAAATAATAAATTGATTTTTTTTAGCTATAAACAAAGAAAACATTGTGGACAAGTTTAATTTATTTTATACACTTTTAAGTTAACAAGATAATATTAAAATCTACTCCCTAGATTTAAGAGTGCCCTAGAACTAGATTTATTTAAAAAACACATAATTTAAAGTTCATAGGTTACCATGAAACACATGTGTTATGTGAATTTTATTATATATTTAAAGCTGTTACCATTACTAAAAATCCTTATATTATATGTAAAAAAAATTATCATAGGTATTTTGTTTGATATTAATTTAACCATACAGCATATTTCAATAAAATTTATTTTATTTTTATATAAGCTGCTAAGTCTAAAATTACTTACAAATTCAATATATTACTATACCTAAAATATAATTAAATTACTTACTTTTGATTTAAGCATAAAACAAATTATTAACAGAAAAGTGACTAGAGAAGCAGAAATCTTGTCAATTCTCTTGTTAAGAAAATGGACAAATCTCAAAAGGAGCATTTATAGAAATGGTATATTGTCAACAATTTGTGGGAATAAATCATAACTAAATTAAACACACAATTAAAAACGCGCGTATTAGAAATGTTGGTCAGTGGTTAGCGGCACGACTAGTTATTCCGTCATAAGTTCACCAAATGAATTCGCGCTAGTATCAATGAAGGCATCATAAATCATTGTTATACCTAAAGTGTTATTATTTTATTAATTTATTAATTAAAGGTTAGATTATTATATAAAATTAGACTGTATCTCAAAACTGTTATAACCATTAAAATGATTCTATTGAACTTAAAATAAAATCTAGTAGTAGGTACAACTTGATCGTATGAACATTACATAAACTGAGATCCAGGTTACCAAATGTACATATGAACATTTATAGAACTGTACAGTTTTATTTTGAACTTTGATCTGTCCCAGTACTTATAAATATTACTAGGTTACTCATTGAACTGGTGGGTCGCTTAAACCGACCGTGAACCAATATAATACAAATTAGGTGCAATCCGGATTGACTACTTTAGTACTCATATGACTTAATTTTTTTTTTGTTTTTAACCGTCTTCAAATAAGGGCGAAGGTGGTTATGAATTTGGTTGTATTTTTTATGTTTGTTATCTCAGAATTTATAAACCATTTAAAACCCGATTTCGAAAATTATTTTTTATTTCGAATGAGATGCTTTTAAATTAGTCCCCGAGAAATTTTATCAAAATCGGTTTAGTAATTTTTAAATCAAAATAACTGAAAAAATATGTCATCAAGTAAACAAAATTGCGTATTAAATTGCTTTCTTGTGACCAATGGTATTTACGGTCACTAAAATAGACCCAAATGAACTATAAATCTTCGCTTCGTTATCAAGTAATACTTAATAATTAAAAATATGCACTAAAAAATAAAAATAAGAAAATTGTACAAAGAAGGAATATCGACCTATAAATCTGCTATGAAAAAATTCACTAAAAAAAAAAAAATAAATCAAACTAAAATTAGAATAAAATCAATTTATAAGAATATTAATATAAATTGTTGATAATGTTGGAGTAGGTAATAGCCAAGGTAAACAAACGTGTTCCATAATCAACAAGACAGCAAATGTTTGATGTTGAACAGCACGGCGCACAGTGATGGACATGTACTGAGATGAAGGAACGGTATACAGTAGAGTGGCGACCCTAACGCTCGTAAACGTGGGGGGCAGACGTTGTTGACTGTTGGTATCAAATTGTTTGAATTTATTTACAAATAAATTAGTGGTGATAAAATGTTTTTTTATTTTAGTAGCATCTTCTTACGCTATGTTGTTGCGACGTAAAATAAAAAACAGCAGCTACTGATATTTTTTAAAGAAATTATGAAACTATTACTTTCTATAACTATTAGCTTCGATGCGTAGCTAAAAAGCTGTTTCTTATACTCTGTTATTATTAATTTTTTTGTGTGTCCGTGTACGCAATTACTCTGCTCCTACTGAGCCATTTTTCTCAATTATACGACAAAAGATCACAAAATGTGTTTATTTGAATGAAACATGAATCTAAAAAAACTTCAGTTATATAAAATGCTTTTCTAAATTTTAACATATGTTCTTAGAAAATCTTAACTTATCTCGTGACCCTCAGATGTCAATCGCAAAAAAATCAATTGAACATCTTATAAGTTTTAATGATCCTTGCAAATCATAGATATAACCACCCCCTCCCTTTAAAAAACAAATAAAATATTATGTTGATTGTTACATAAAAAAATTACAGGTGGTGTGGGTTCAACCAACCATGTTTTTATACCACCCTCTTTCCCATAAATTATCTACGTCTCGTGTATACACCTTTGATTTGGAGAAGCTACTTAAAATCGGTCATGCACTCTAATGAATATTTTTACAAAATATGAAACTTAATAAATTTATAAAAATTGTGTTAAATTATACTAAAATATTTTTAAATAGCTTTAGGCTATTGTATTAATATTATAAGAGTTATTGATTTATCATTGTCCGCTAAATTTATCCTAAAATAGTAATACTCTTAAAAATGTTTTTTTTTAGTAGTAGATATTTTATTTATTTATTTTTTACTTTTTTAAATACTGTTTAGGTTCACCCTTATCCCTTTCTTAACTTTATTTTTTTTAATGGCAACATATGTATTGAACTACCTTATAAAATAGAAAATAATATAACTAAGGAAATAACTGGTCGATAACAACTTTTAGACTAATACTTCTAAAATTAACAAGTCTTTATACAAGATGATCAAAATCTGGTAAGACACTTATTTTCTCAAAAATAATTGAAAAATATCTCTATAATAAAATTTAAAATTCTCAATATTTTCTGAGAAAATGAGTGTCTTACCAGATTTCAATCACTCTGTAGATGACAGGTGAAAGAGTGTGGTCGTGAAATCATGTTAAATAAAAAAAATAGTCACATTTGATCACTACAATAGAGAAATAAATTGAAAACTATACAACAAATCGACGATAAATTTATTGATTATTTTTAATTTGATGGTCAATTATTTGAGAAATTAATACTGAAGTCAATCAAGACAAGAAGTAAAAGCGACAAATTACAATAACCGGACGAACAAAATATCATAATGGTATAGTACAGTTAATATACTGTATGAGAGAACGCAACTTAGCGGGCAATTGGTAAGATAGAATGATCCTGTCTTATTCAAGTCATTCAATTGAGTGGCCGTGGTATAACAATAAGCGAACTGGCAACGTCGCTTTCATATGACTGTATAATTAAGAGGGACAGTGCATTGAAATAGTTCTTAAGGCTTGTGATATCTACACGTTGCCAGGTTGCTTATTAACTTTAGTTGAATTCGTCGCGGTTTTTAATATATTTCTTCCCGCCTGCTGAAAACGGTTGTTTAAATTTGTCGCTCAAATATACTAAAATGATTGCTATTAATAGACCGTCTGGTTGCGTTATTATTCTATTTGTTACTTAACATCCATTAATATTGTAAATAAATTGTTGCATTTATACAAATTATACAAGCACCAATTTTACTACGTTAATGTTATTCTTTTTTGTTATGTTTTTAGCAGAAATTGTTGTTACACTTTATGGAAGTTTCAAATTTTCTTATTATATTTTAGTTAGGGCTAAATATTTGTTGCAATTAAAATATATTTAATCGGTTATGCAGCTATAAATTAAAATTAAAAAATATAAATAATTGTTTATAAAATTGTAATATAAAAGTTATGTGAAAAATTACTAAAAATATATATTATATATTATATAATGTGGTATTTTATTAACTTTAAAGAGTAGTTAATTTATCATTGACCACTAAAAGTTTTAAATTTTATTTTTATATTTTATTTGAGATAACATACATTAAATTAATAATAATTCTATTGATTATGCAATATTATAACTTATAAATTAAAATTAAAATATATAAATAATTGTTTATAAACCTGTGAAACTTAATAAATACATAATGTATAACTGTTAAATAATAATTGCGTAAAATATTACTAAAAATAATTTTTCAATAATGTTTAATTAGTTTTAAAGAGTGATTAATTTATCATTGACTACTAAATTTATCCTAAAAGAATAATCTTAAAAAATATTTTTTTTGACTTTGTGGAGTACTATTTATTTCTCAATTTATATATGGTTCAATATTTTATAAGTTCGTTCTTTGCCCCTCATAAGGGTATAATTTTTATTTTTTTAGATACATACATTTTTAATTTACATTTAAAATAATAAAAAATGACTGGTCGATGGTAACTATTGAACAGTACTTTGGAAATTATTAGTATTTTTATATTTGGGCAGATAGAAATGTGCGCCCGTAAACCGTCTAATGATTAAAATAGTCATATATATATATATATATTAGAGCAATAAATTTAAAACTTCACAACAATTGGGCGACAAATTCATTTATTATTTAATTAATTCAATAGACAGATATTTTGTAAAATGAATACAGAAGTCAATCGAGCTAAATAGTAAAGCTACAATTGAAATAATCGGATGTACAAAATTAAAGTATCATAAATATATAGTACAGTTATTACACTACATGAGAGAACGTGACTTGGTGGCCAACAAACTGACAACGTTGCTTAGTATAGGTCTGTATAATTACAAAGGACAGAGCGTTACAATTATTCTTTACGCTTAACAATAACACGTTGCCAGTTTGCTCATTTCCTTTTCTTTTATTTGTATTTGTTGCTCTTACTATTCGGTCTGGTCGACTTTCGTGTTAAATTTCTCATAATCTGTCCGTCGAACAGAAAATTATGAATGAATTTGTCGCCGTTTTAAAAATATCTGTTCCCGTCTGCTGAAAACAGCTGTTTGAATTTATCGCTCAAGTATACTATAAGTATTGCTATTAATAAACCGTCTGGTTGAGTTATATTTCTATTTTGTTATTTAATGTCCATTAGTATAGTAAATAAATTGCAATTATGAAGTGTATGTTGTTTTGTCAATTATTGGTACAAATTATTCAAGCACCACTTCTACTACATTAATATTATTCTTTTTTGAACTTTTTTTAGCAGAAATATTTGTTATGTTTGATTACAAAAATGTTGCACTGCAATAACTTTTTATTTAAAATGTAAAATTAAAAATATTAATAATTTTTTACAAAATGTTGAAAATAACAATTGTAGAAAATTGTTATACAAAAATTGCTAAATTACTAAATATATATTTATATATACAATATGTTATTTAATTAGCTTTACAGTGTGATTGTTTTATCATAGACCACTAAATTTCTCCTAAAATAATAATCTTAGAAATATTTGTTGACTTTGTTGAGTAATATTGATTTCTCAAATTAAAGTGGTTAAATATTTTTTAAGCCTGTCTTTTTTCCTTTAAAGATACCAACTTTATTGTTTTAAATGGCAACATACTTCTTTAACTTACCCATAAAATAGAAAAAGGTTTCATTTAAAAATTGAAAGGTCGATAATAACCATTGAACTAGTACTTTAATTGGGAATTATAAGTATTTTTCTATTAAGGCAGATGAAATGTTCGGCTGTGAAACGTCTAATGATAAAAATAGTCAAAAATATATTAAATCAATAAACTGAAAACCACTCAACATATTGCCGACAAATTTATTAATTATTTTGAATTCGTCAATCGAGCCAAAATGTCAGAATGATAAATTCAATAATCAGATAAACAAAATTAAAGTGTCATAAATATATAATACAGTTATTACACTACAGAGAGAACGTGACTTGACGGCCAATATGAAAGATAGAAAATAAGATCCTACACTACTCAATAGTCAGTCAGTTGTGTTATTTTGTGTCCCGTGGGGTAGAAATATGTTCATAAACAAACTGACAACGTTGCTTCCATAAGTCTGTATACTTAAAAGGGACAGAGCTTTGAAATCGTTCTTAAAGCTTATGATATCTACACGTTGCCAGATTGCTTATTAACTTGCATGTTAGTTGAATTCGTGTCGCCGTTTTTAATATATTTCTTCCCGTCTGCTGAAAACGGTTGTTTGAATTTGTCGCTCAAATATACTAAAATGATTGCTATTAATAGACCGTCCGGTTGCGTTATTATTCTATTTGTTATTTAACATCCATTAATATTATGAATAAATTGCTGCGCTTATACAAATTATTCAAACACCACTTTTACTACATTAAGGTTATTCTTTTTTATTTTGTTTTTAGCAGAAATATTTGTTATATTTAATAAAAGTTTTAAATTTTCTTATTATATTTATTTGAAATAACAAATATGATGTAATTAATGATAATTTTATCGATTATCTACTGTAATAACTTCTAAATAAAAATTAAAAATATAAATAATTGTTTACAAAATTTTGAACTTAATAAATACATAGTGTATAACTGTTTAATAATAATTATGTGAAATATTACCAAAAATAATTTTTCAATAATGTTTATTTAATTTTAATAAGTGATTAATTTATCATTGATTACTAAATTTCTCTTAAAGTAATAATCTTAGAAACATTTTTTTTTGGCTTTGTTAGGTACTATGTATCTCTCAATTTATATATGGTTCAATATTTTATAAGTTCGTTTTTTGCCCCTCATAAGGGTATAAATTTTATTTTAGCTTCGATGCGAATTTTAAGATGACAACATACATTTTAATTTAATTAAATAAAATGATCTATTTTGAAAAATGATTGTTCGATAATAACTATTGAACAAGTACTTCGGATATTATTAGTATTTTTATATTTGGGCAGATAGAAATGTGCGCCCGTAAACCGTCTAATGATTAAAATAGTCATATATATATATATTAGAGCAATAAATTTAAAACTTCACAACAATTGGGCGACAAATTCATTTATTATTTAATTAATTCAATAGACAGATATTTTGTAAAATTAATACAGAAGTCAAAATAGCTAAATAGTAAACTCACAAATTCTAATAATCGAATGTACAATATTAAAGTTTCATAGATAAATAGTAGTTATTACACTACAGAGAGAACGTGACTTGACGGCCAATATGAAAGATAAAAAATAAGATTCTACATTACTCAACAGTTAGTCAGTTGTGTTCGTTCGTGTCCCGCGGGTAAGAAATAAGTTTATCAGCTAACTGGCGACTACACTTTCATAAGTCTGTATAATTAAAAGGGACATAGCTTTGAAATCGTTCTAAAGGCTTGTGATATCTACACGTTGCTAGATTGCTTATTAACTTACAGTTTATTTGAATTTGTTGCTGTTTTTAATATATTTTTGTTTCCGTTTGCTTAAAATGGTTGTTTGAATTTATCTTTCAAATATACTAAAATGATTGCTATTAATAGACCGTCTGGTTGCGTTATTATTCTATCTGTTATTTATTGCCAATTATTTTTGTTAATCAATTGTATTTATAAAATGTTTATTATGTCGGCTTAGACAGTTTTTGGTATTCGAGCACCACTATATTAAAGTTATTCTTTTTTGGTTTTTTTTTATATTTTATTTGAGATTATATATATATAATGTAATTAATAATAACTTAATCGATAATGCACTGTAATAACTTTTAAAAATTAAAAAATATAAATAATTGTAGACTTAAAAAATGTCTAATATATAACTGTTAAATAAAAATTGTGTGAAATGTTACAAAAATATTTTATAAATGTTGTTTAATTAGCTTAAAAAGTAATTGATTTATCATTGATCGCTAAATTTCTCCTAATGTAATAATCTTAGAATTATTTTTTTTTGGCATTGTTGAGTACTATTTATCTCTGAGTTTAAAGGTGGTTATATACTTTTTAGGATAGTCCGCGATTCCTTATAAAAATTTCAACTTTATTTTTTAAATGGAAACTTACATATTTAACTCACTTATTAGATAAAAATGTAAAACTTATATTTAAAAAAATAATTTATGGATCAGTACTCAGAAATGACTAGTATTTTTATATTTAGGCAGATAGAAATGTGCGGCCGTGAAACATCTATTTATAAAAATAATCATATCTAAATACTTTTATACTATAAGAGAACAATATTAGAGTAATAAATTAAACAACAAATTTATTGATTATTTTTAATTCGATGGATATGTATTTAAGAAAATAAATACTGAAATCATTTGGTACAAGTAGTAAGAGCGACAAATTCAAAAAACCGGTCGAACAAAAGTAACATAAGAGTATAGTACAGTGAACATATTATACGACAGAACGCATATCGTCTGTCAAATGGTAAGATAAAGGGCTCTTATTTTACCCAATAGACACTCAGTTACGTTTTCTCTGGCCCAATTCATAGAAATAACGAATCTGGCAACGTTGCTTTCATACGTCTGTAAAATTTTAAGCGGCAGAGCGTTAAAAACATTCTTAGTCCTATAAACACCACGTTGCCAGTTTGTTTATAAACCAATCTTCTATTTGAATTTGTCGCTGCCTTTAAAATATATGTTCCATCTACTAAAACAGTTGACTGAACTTATCGTTCAAGTTTGAGCGATGTACACCGTTTAATGATGTATAGAAAACTAAAATTATTGCTATTAATAGACCGTCCGGTTGAGTTATTTTTCTATTTGTAATTTATTGCCCATTAGTATTATTAATTGATTGAATTTATGAAATGTATGCTGTTTATTATGTCAGTTTAGTAAATTTTTGGTTCCAAAATTTAATCAACATATTCTATACATTATTGTTGTATTTTTTTTTTGTTCTACTTTTAACAGAAATTGTTATTGTGTGATGGAAGTTTGTAATTTTCTATTTAAATTTTATTTGAGACTTTAAGTATGTTGCAATCTAAATTGATTAAATTATAGTTCTATACAAAATTTACATAAGAAAACCTTAAAAAAAAAATCAACATGGTTGAATCTTCAAGGTATATTATTTTACTATTATTAATATCTTTTAATTTTATTAGATTTTAATTTTAATTAAAAGTTGGTCTGCTATAATAAAATAATTTTAATTATTGTTATAAATAATTATCTGTTATCTCTAATCAAATATGTCAACTTTTTATAATTTAATTAACTTTTTTTCTTTATTCTATTTCAATATGAAAGATGTCAAATTTAAATTTGTTTTAAATAATATTAAGTCTACATTATTTAATAATATTTAAAATAAAAATCCCCCTAGAATGTTTAAAAAACATACTAGTTACTACTCGATATTATCCATTGCATAGAAATATTATCTTTAATAATTCATGTACATTAATAGACGCATAATATTATACTCAACGCAAGATTTTGTTAATGTACATTGGTGAACGGTCGATGTAGAAAATTTTCTTGTTAACAACCACAAAAATAATTTATGGCCTATTGAAAAAGATTATTGTTGCCTTCAGTATTGTGAAAACTAAATTAACGATGAATTTGTATTTGAAATCCAAATTTTTAAACAATTAAAAAAAAAAACCATTGATTGTATAAAAAAAATTTAGAACAAAATCGTTTGAAATTTTCTTTTTCTATCAACATATTAAAAATTAGGGTTCCCAAATATAGAAATATATAGTTTTTTATCCTTGAAGGGACGAATCACTCTGTATATTATATGATTAATTATAATTAGAGTACGGAATTATATACACTTAAAAAGGCAAATATAATGAAGTATGCGCAAAAAAAAAAAAACAATAAAATATGAACTTAATAAATTTTTATTCTAAAAATATTTTTTATTATATTATCAATTGTGATACTATATTAAATTATAGTAAATATTATAGACTAAAATATTGACTCGGCGGCCTGCATTGATTGATTGCCGCCTTGGTGTGCAGATATCTCCGTCATCTCATATAAGAATTGTTTCTGATAATTATTATTTTTCCTCTTAATTTAACGTTTAGATTAAATTTAACTCTGCAACGAGTCCGTATTTGGAGAGAAAACATGTAAAAACAATGCATATAAAATCTTCATTTAAAGAATTTAAAGAGTTTAATTAAGAGTTATTAATTAACTACGTTTATTTGTAGAGGAAGCTGAACGCTTGATTCTATGCCTGTATAAATATGTGAAATTACACTTTATGATATTTGAGCGCACAACATATTTCATGGAGTTGGACAGTTGTCATACGACAGCAATGCGAACACGCCGAAGTGGACAGGCGGTAACGGCGTGTATGTCGGTAGTTATTATATTGACAATATACAGATAGTTCTAAATTGGAATTTAGTGGAAGTCGGACGACAAGGCACAGCAGACAGGCAATAGTATATACGTCGGTAGTTATTATACAGTATACTTGCGAATTAATAGGAAGATCTCGTCTGTCGCGGATAGTCCGAGTTTTAGGCCATCCATACAATTTTAACTTACTTATAAAATAGAAAATGATCTAATTAAGAAACTGATTGTTCGATAACATCTATTGAATCAGTATTGTAGAAGTTATTTACAATTTAAAGTAATAGCTGGAGCTCCGCGCTTCATCTCCCACCAAAGTATAAGAACGTTATTAACTTCTGAAATACTAGAGCAAAAGTTTTTATCGACCAGTCATTTAAATCGTTATCTCAAAAATAAAATAGTAATTATGCATTTTAACATTTTAAAAATAAAGTTGACATCCTTATAATGTATAATTGACAACATAAAAATACTTCATGGCATGTAAAAATATCATTTTTTAATTAATTAAATGGCTTTTGATAAATAAATCGCTCTATATATATTAGAAGACATTGTATTTGTATAAAAATTCACATTTTTAATTTAGGAAATACAATTCAATTTTCAATTTATAAATTTTATGATAAAAGACACACTATTTTAGACCTCTAAATAAGAAAAAAATTTGAATTTTAAATTAAAAATTTGTTTAATTACTTATTAATTATAGTAAAATAATTAAAAAAACCCTAACATATTGGGGTTTTCAGAGAATTGTCTGAAAGGAGTATTCATAAGAAATTAATCCTTCAAAATACATCTCTTAAACGCCTTTTTTCGTTAAGCGGTTTATCCCAAGTATTATTCTATAATAACGTCAATGTTCACTACAACATTCATGCCTAAACATTTTTTAGTCAAAAATTTTTATTTTATGTGTAGATATATTTCCCCTAAGGTCTTTATTTAAATACTATTCTCAAGTCAGGTTCAATGATAATATGATTTAAAAAATCATCTAAACTTTATAAGTTTTTGATTTAAAAAAATATATATTTTTTAATGATGTCCATTTAAATTTAAAAAAATGACATCTTACATCTTGTTAGTTATGTATTACATACCATTCGAACTATAGAGATTTTGATCTCATTTTCAATTGTAAACTTCTTGTAATTAATTGAATTAAATGAGCAAAATAAAAAACAATTTTTTTCAATTTCAAAATTTTTATTCTAAAAAATTGATAATTTAATTTTTTAATAAAATTTAATTAACAATAGATAAGATGTTTTAATTAAAAAAACTTATTATCCTGTTATTTAAATGGACTAAATTGAACTATATCAAAAAACAGGGAATTTTTTTTAGAAACATAAATAAAAAAATAGGATATTCTTTAGAATTTGTTTCAATACTAATCAATTCACTAAGATAATTTGTATTGCATTATTAAAAAATTAGAGATAATGTTCTTAAAATGCATTTTTACTTGTTCGAATACTATAAACTTTATTCCTCTTAATAAATTAGCTATACTTTTTAATAATATTAAAATTATTTTCAATATATTTATTTTGATATTAGATTAAGTTAATTTTAGATAAATTCAGAGCTCATTTGGAAAAATAAATAAAATAATTTACAAAAATTACTGTAACATAAATATAATTTAATACAACATAAATTTAGGTATGATAAACAATAACATGTATTCATAAATATAATAAACAATAACTAATTTAATTATATATCAATAAACAATATATATTTAACACAATATGCATATATATTTTATATAAAATTATTAATCTCAACATTTTTTCAGTCATCAATAAAATAAGCAATCAAATAAAGTAAATTAAATAAAAGTAGAATTAAGATTAATTAAAAAACAATATATAATAATGACACATAGGTTTAAAGTTATTATGAAAAATACCAATATTTAAATACTATAAAAATATAATGGCATTAAATATGTCTTTTTATTTTCTTTTATTGTATATATTCTTATACTTTATAAAAATCATCAGTTAAAAATTTTTATATCAGTTTATACAACATAGATATAAATAAATAGTAATATGCTTAGAAAAATATGGTTAATAAAATATATTAGTATGAAATACAATACTTTATGTCAATTTAAATTTTAAATAGTATTATTAATTTTCCAACAATGTCACTCATATATTTTTGAATAAAAATAAAAAAAAAATATATATATATATATATATCAGTAATTTAGCTTAATTGAGTGAATTGTAACAAATGGTGAGATATAATTTTATTTATAAATACAGAATGGGTTATAATCAAATTGAGATTTTGTGATCTTTATAACAGAAGATCTGTACAACAGTTTTGTCTAATATGTAGACTGTTATTTGACTAGAATATAAGTATTGTAGTTACAATATTTAAAAAAAATGCATAATCAAAATTTTAGCTGAACATCCATTTTTGTAGTACCCTGATTTATATAAAAATGTGAACACGTTTAATTTTGGAAATACAAGGTGATTTATAAATCATAAACCAAAATATTTGTCATAAAATTATAATAATTTTGAGCATTTTTAATTTTTTCAGTTACATATAATTTTTGATTTATTCAATATTATGTATTTTTTTTACATAACAGAAGTTTTTTTTTTTTTTTTAATCTACGGCATTAGAACTTTTTATATAACTTTATTTGTTTATTTGATATAATAATTTAATGTTTCAATTATTTGAGTATAGATATAGACTGTTAACTATCACGAATACTGATTTTTACTACCAAGCTATTTATTGATACACAACAGTTATTATAAATTATAGGTTTACCGGTTAATAGTGTATACCTATTGCTATAATCCAAAAATTGAAACTTTAAAATATTCTACCGAAAAAAAAAAAAAAAATTTATATAAAAAATTCAAATACTATAATTTAACAGAAAAATTCTATAAATTTATAAAATTAAAATTGATTTTAATAAAAATAAGTTCATACCTCTATAACGCATAAGAGAAGGACCAAAAAAATACTTAATGGATAAATCAAAAATTAAATATTACTGAAAAATACAAATAAAAAATTCTTATCCTTATAAATATATTTTTATTATTATTTTATGAGTAAACGAGTGGTTTATGATGCACAAATCACCTATATATATTTAACAATTTATGGCCAAATCATTTCAATGCCAAGTAGTTTATTTTTTTGACTTAGTAATAGTATAACTATTGGCTAAGTAACATGAACTTCCTTGTTTAGAAGTATGTACATCAAGATATGCTTGTCTAGAAAAAACACGATGACAAGACTGACACTGGTACTTACTGATATGTACCTTATTGTTGTGTCTTAACAATGATGTTTGAAATTTAAATGTTTTACTACATGCTACACAATAAAATGTTTTACGTTGACATCGATCAGCATCTACAATAAATGTTTGATCACAGTTCGGTAATTCTCCACAATTATAATCTGATTGTCGATTCGTAACTTTTCCTCGTACCTAGAAATGTAAAATAAACATCAATTTTTTTGTTTTTCTAATAATCAGTATTTAACAGCTGATATTGATTATAAAATTTAAAAATTCTAATGAATATTCATATTAAATAACCGAACAATGAAACAAAGTATTAAATATTTAAAATACGAATTATAACTTATGTTTGTTTGTGGATATCAAAAATTTAAACTAGTACATAAAATTAATTGAAAAATAATACAAAAAGTATCAACACAATATATTGTATATCATATTGTTTTAAAATTCTTACTTATACAAAATCTCAATTATATTTCAAAGAATATGAAAATTTGATTTCAATAATGAAAGAAAATAGCTAACTGCTATTGTAGAAAAGGTAAAATATCATTGTAATTACTTACTAAAAAATTAATCTTGTATAATTTTAGACACTAATGGATAATCCTTATTTTGAAATATATTCACAAGATAACTTTAGTATTTCATTAATAGAGAGTAATGTTGAATGGACAAATATATATAATTATTAATTCAACATTTATCACTAAATTGGGAAAAATATAGAATTAAGAACTTTAATTTTTCATGTAAAATAAACTACCATTAATTTGTATATTTTACACATTTTTATTAATTTATAACACAATATACAAGAACATATTAGAAAACATCAAGGCTGCAATAGTATTCATACCTTTGATTAAAAAAAAAATGAATTAATTTTCTTCCTTTTGGTAGTATCATTATGTTTGTCATTTGGTCTTAAATGGTTTATAATAGTACAATGTGATAATAATAAAAATTATTATTAATAATGAAACTCAAAATAATAGTACTCGTGATAGTAGAAAAATCATTAAATTTTAATTTAAATTTGGCAACAAAAATTAAATCACAAATATTCAAACAGTTTATAATGCACCTTTTGAAATCAATTATCTAGTCATATAAACTTTGATAAATATGTAAGTAATATTAATACATTTTATGAATTCAGAACTCTACTTAATAATAGAATTAATATAATTATACTAACCTTAGATTTATGTATAATTTGTCTAGACACATCTGGTATAAGAGGGTGAGGTGGCAAATTGGGAGGATCTATAAGAGATGATTCTACTGGTCTTCTTTTTTGATTCATGAGCAATGGATGGATATCATAGCTATTTAGATGTGGGTAAAACATTGACATTGCAGATGATGTTGATTTAGGAAAAGAAGTTAAATCATATGAAAATCCAGATGATGATGGACATGGATCACAATCTTGTTTTTCTAATTCTCCATCACAATAATCATCTAATGAAGTTGTACAGTGTACACTTAAACCTACTAAAAAGCAAAGTTAAAAAAAAAAAATGTCAAATAACTTGGATACTAGACTCACGCCAATTATCTAACATCTGATTGCTAGACATATCTAATTTTGATAAACTCGATGAACTATGTGATGGATGGTTCAAATTAGAAGCCAATGACTCTCCAAGATCAGCATCATCATCCATACCATAAATGTTGATCATTGGACATCAGTATTTCTAAAAATATACCATAAATTTATTAAAAATAAATATGAATTCACAATAAAAAAGAAGATATTGAATAAAAGTAAAAATAATTCATTTTTACTTACAATGAAACTGTAAACTTTTTGACTAACTTTATATATTACGTGAGGCTGAATTGAACACAGCAAACCAATGATAGCCAGAAGCAATTGGTCAAATAAAGAAATTCGTTATAATCGCTTCAACTTGCTAGTAATGATCTGGCCATTCTTCAATATTAATGTGAAACTACCTTAATCAAACGAAATAACATCACTTTTGAGTAAAGTTCATGTTCTAACTATCTGCGTTCTAAGGATTGTTTACAGGTACACTAAATAATTATACATTTATTTTAAAAGAGGTTATTACGGGCCGCCAAATATATTTATTGGCGCGGCCCAAAATATTTTAATTATTGAAACGCACGTCTTACGACGGCGAAATCGCGGTGTTATTATTATCAAAAAAACAAGGCAATGAACAATAATAAAAACATTTTTAAGAAACGTAAAATAATTTACCCAATCTGAGCCTCCTACACCTTCGTTCTACCACAGCCCGCGCTTCTAATCAGTTGGTATTCAACGATAAGTAATCATAACTTACTAATACTGCACTGATAAATACAAAAAAATATGTTAGCAATTCTCTCTAGTGGACAATATAGGAAATAAATTTGAAATTTGAATATTCTACAAGATATGATTTAGTTAAAATAACTTCAATTAATAATACTAACTATAAACTATCAATAAATATATATTATATAAACTATAATAAAAATAACACCGGACAACTCTTTTGAATTATTTAAAATTATTTTCCTTACAAGCGAAATTTTTTATAAATATGAGTTTGTTTTCTTATTTAAAACTTTTGTAGATTAAAGCACGGCCCTAAAATATATTTTTTAAGGCCGTGCCTGAAAGTATACTTCGTAATGTTTTTCTATTTTTCCGGTATTAATATAGGTGCAATTTCAACATAATTTTTGACTTACTTGATCCAATTTTCTCTTCCTTAAAATTGATTTTACTCATTAGTGTATATAATTTTTCTGAAATTATAGATTACGCTTTCAACACAAAAAATTAATTCATTCTTTTCATAAAGATAGTATAAATATTCAATAATTTATGTGAAATAATATAATATGCTAATAATATTTATTAATTCAACATGCGTTTATTATATTAAAACAAAAGTAATTTACATCGAAAAATATTCATATTTAGATTATTATCTAATAAATAAGCTAATTAAATAAGTATGCTGTTATTTGAAAAATAAAGTTGATACCTTAATAATGTGTAAGGGATGGACATGAAAAATACTTCATGATTGATAAGTTAAGAAAAACATATAACTAAAAAAAATCATAAGTAAAATTCTCAATATTATATTTATTTTTCAATTAATTAAGTGGTGAATTATAAAAAAATTATCTTTTATGGTAAACTGAGAAAATTAGACTTCGAATCGGATTATTACAGTTTATTTTTTAAAAGCGATATTTTCAATCTCGATATTCTTCGTATTACCCTATTAAAATTGTTGATAATATTTTAATTAGACATACCTTACAAGCTCTGATACAATGGAGCAAAGGCGTAATGGTCTCTCAAAATGATCAATATGTCATAATAAAAGTCCAATTTTAAAAAATAAGCCTCATGCTACAATAATGAATCGACCCCTGCCGAAAGTTTTTTTTTCTGTAACCAGTTGTGTTTACGATCTTTTTTCCAACAGTTTTTTTGATCAATTGACATTTGTAGTTTACGATTCATTGAAAATCGACTACTCACACATATACCTTGCTAAAACTAAATTATTGGATATACATGTGTACTATTTGTACGAGTTAAAAATTAATTGAAACAGTATCAATTAATCTATAGCTGTATATTTATTTAGAAAACTTTAGACTAAAATTAGATATTATTTTAAGTTTTAAATAAATAAAAAAAATATATGTATTATAAATGAGAAAAAGTACATTATAAACTAACACCTATAAGTGATTACATTAATACATTTTTATTTTAATAAAAAGCATTAAAAGTCAAATTACTTAATGTCATAAACAGTTTAATATAACAACTAGACTAATTAAATAAAAAAAACACACACATAACTATCATTATTCAACTAATTTTTTTTTTTTTTAAATTGTAATTTATTTAACATGACTAAAAATGTTTCAAATGAACACTTTTTTTTGTGCAAATAAAATAGTTTGATGTTTATATATTGATTAACAATTTTTTATGATTTTAAGTTTACTTTCAATTTATATAATTAAAATAATAGAACATATATTTTAAATTCAAAATTTTAAAATGATTTCATTATATGTTTTTTGGCTTAATTTCTATAACATATTTATTAAAAAAAATACAAGTATTATACATTTTATTAAACCTATATTGTAATATTTCCATGTCTATAAATTATTAATAAATTAAAATCTTATTCAGTAACATACAAGCATAGAATATTTAAGTAAAACTAATTAATAATAAAATATTAATTAATATTTTAATTTGTTTATTCGAAACGTTAAAGTACTTAGCTAATAATATCTATTTAGAATATAATACGACAATTCAACCTAATTTCAAAGGTCATTAAAAAACAAAATTAATTTTCATAAATGAAAACGTTAATTTATATAAAATTATGGATTAACCATGTTAATAAAAATTGTCTACTATTTAAGCATTTAAAGTTAATTTAAATTATTTATGTTAAATTGGAGAATATGTCATAAATATCCATATATATTTAATTAAATAGGTAAAATTTCAACTTTATTAAAATCAAATTTTTATACAGAAATATACAGGGTGTAAATCTTTCGAACCATAGTAATGTATGGGCGAGTATCCTGGTAAAGTGTAAAATAGGACCTCGTTTTTTTTTTTTTTTTCCAAAATTGGAGAAATTTTAGAATAACCCACCCGAGTTTCTCTAATATTAAAAATAAATCATACCACAATATTCCCCGCAAAATTCTCATACAAAGTGAGTGGTCACTCAATTTTTTGTAACCTTTGCGCCCTCCCCTGAACTTTGGGCTCAAAGTTGGAAAAAAATTTCACAATAGTGTGACCCATCAATTTGTATTGAAATTTCACTGGGAGTTTTGTAATGTAGTTTATTTTTAGTATAAACGATTAAATAACAAGAAAAACCGAAAAAACCTAGAAATAATGTAATATTTATGCATTTTTATTGCACAAAAAAAAAGAAGCTATATTTTAAAGGTTATCTAATATTATGTGCAACTTAATAAGTGACTATTCAATAGTGAACAGTATTTTTCGAACATTTAAATAAACATTAACAAGCTCAGTGATGTACCATATTCTCATTATTGATTAATTTCGGAAAAGAGTAGTGTGCCGGTTACATTAAAATAATTATTTCTAATTGTAATAAAGTTAAACATATTCATTTCAATATTATAATTCTTTTATTTCCCCGACCTAAAAAGAAAAAAATTTATAATTTTATACAGTTTCAATGATAATAATTATAATCGGTTTGAATAAATAATAAAAGACGAAATAAACTCATGAAATTAAAAAAATATCACATTATTTGTGGGTTTTTCGGTATTTCTTGTTATTTAATCCATTAAACTAAAAATAAACTACATCACAGGACTCCCAGTGAAATTTCAATACAAATTGATGGGTCACACTAATGTGAAATTTTTTTCCAACTTTGAACCCAAAGTTCAGGGGAGGGCGCAAAAATTACAAAAAATCGAGTGACCATTCAATTTGTATGAGAATTTTGCGGAAAATATTGTGGTATGATTTATTTTTAATTTTAGAGAAATTCGGGGGGGTTATTCTAAAATTTCTCCAATTTTGGAAAAAAAAAAAAAAAAAAACGAGGTCCTATTTTACACTTTACCAGGATACTCGCCCATACATTACTATGGTTCGAAAGATTTACACCCTATATATAATTATTATATTTAATTTTTAATAGACTAGTCAATATTAGTACAAAGTTATAAATTTTTAATTCTAATTATATTTATTCTAAAAATAGCAATGGACAATATTCTACTAATCATAATATAAATGATAACACTATAGTGTTGTTATGAATTAAAAAAATCAACTAAGGTTTTTAAAATAGAATATTAAAACTAATGATCATAATTTTATTTTGATTTATAGTTAATATTTTAACTGATTTTGTTACACTTTCTTATCTTATAATATTAATGCAACTCTGTTTACACATGTGCTGAATGATCTGTCAGGGATTATCTCTCTCATTATGATAGGTACATTTGAAAATGTTTAAATGTAATAAACGAATAACGTACGTTGTAAATACTCAAGTTTTTTACATAATACTACTGAATTCTTTATGTCCAATACTGATTATTTATTTAAAAATATATGTAGAGTAACTATACCAGTTATTAGCAATTCTGTAGTTATTGCAATTTTTATATTTGATTTGTCGTAGATTCATTTTTAAACCCACAGAAAAATTGGTTTTTCTTTCCTAGTAATGTCTCATATTTGATTTATCAAAATATTATTTAAAGCGTTGACAAATTATTTATTAGGAGGTATTAAACTCGAATGCCAATAACTCAGGTCCGTATTTTTGTATCGTTCGGGGTACTCAATTTTGTCACCTCCAATGACCTTTTTATATTGCTCATAAAAAAAAAAATTTTCGGAATCGCTATTTTTTTTTATTTGAATGAACAAATAAATCTTTTTAATTCTATTATTCAATTTTCAATGGCACCCTTAAAACCTGTTGTACGGGGGATACGTTCACTCAGTGACCTCCTGTTATAACTGGTGCAGTTACCCTATTCAATTCTACAATAAAGCAATACTATAATAGAAAGTTAACCTTTGCATTTCATTATCATATTAACCATGCATCAATAACGATAATAGAAAAAATTGGTTTAATTTTAAATGTTTAGGTTACAACATTTTCTTGACCTTATTTTAAATTATACCAAGGCCACAATTTTGAAATTTTGCCACCCCTTTAATATTTTGATCATCAAAAATATTTTTCTCTAATTATTTTTATTTGAATGGGAAAAAAAAAAGTCTTCAACTCTATAATTTGTATTGCTTCATATTTTATTTCCCCTATGTTCATTCAATGACCCCTTAGATGCGGCCCTGATTTACACGCTTTCAAGTGACACTTGTTTCCGTGAAATTTTTCTCGCGGATTGTCGTGTCGAATTTATACTTTTATCAAAATTAAATCACCTACATACATTTATAGTTTTATACATAATATAACAACGTTTAATGACAACGAAATAATTATACTTGTAAATTTAATCTATTATTATAATATTAAGTGCAAATGTTATCATTACGTTTTTAGTAATTTTTGTGAAGCCCGTAATTAATATTATTGATAAATGAGAAATGAAATTTTAGGGAAGTTTAATATTTTGATTACCTACATCAGTTATCCGCTAGTCAATATAATTATTCGTCATTATTTATTTTAATAATAAATTTATTTATACGCATCATAACTGCCAATACTGGTGCAGTACTGTGCCTGTTGTTCATTTCTGATTGGAGAGTTTATTGTTTAGTCTCACTATTTTGCAGAAATGGCTGCACAACAACTGTGAAAAACCGCCGATTGCATTATTCCAGCGAGAGTAGATGGCGGAGCATTTAATTCACGCGACATAAACCGTCTGAGGTCTGAGTGTGGGCTGTTGTATAGTTGACCAAATGGTGACAAGTACGTAAAGAAGGTTGGAGTGCGCGGTGTTGGTATAGGTAGTAAACGTGGGACGATTTCTTCCAACAGATCAGCTGGTGCGGTTTGGTGTACTCGTTTGGCATGCAACTTTAACGTGTCTATACGGCTGTAGACAGCATCACAGTAGGGACACCTGTGGTTCCTAGAGAAATGTGTTTGAAAGTGATGCCAACGGCTTCTGACTCGTTTCGAGCACAAAATGCACATATACATGCCAGGTTTGCTTGGGTCTGTTCGGAAAATGGAATCATTTGGAGGAAGACGAATGTAGTCAAATCCTGCAAACAGTCAATTTAGTTGTACATTTTTGACTTGAAAGGGGATATCTAAACATATTTTTAAATAACTATTTTAATTATGTTACTATTATAAATACCCAAATATTTTAAAAATATACATTTCATATTTCTATTAAAAGAAACTAATTTAAAACTATGAGGGTCAAAATGGACACATCGTCAAAATATGTTCGTTAATTAAATTCTTTGTTTGTATCTTATTAAGGTATCAAAGTCGTGTAATCATATGTCCCATCATTTTATCATTAATACTTTCTAACCAACCTAAGAACGTACCTAATCGATTAAATATTTAGTATTTTTTGTTTTCTAAAGTTTTTCAAAATGTTGAGGGATACAAACATCTGATGTCTAGTAATAAAAATATTAGTGGTCAAAATGATAAAAAAATAATGTCAAATAATAATATATCTTTATAGTCTATTTAGATGAGTACCATTTGTATTATATGAGGTTATAATTCTCTGGAATGTAGTCGATCTTAAATCTGATGGTGAAGTCCTATTCATTGAAAATCGAAATTCGTTTGTCTGAAACAGCATCCATTAAAGTTTTAATACTAAATACTTACATTTTAATTCTTATTTTATTTTTATTTTATAAAAGATAATAAAAAGAACAATAAAAAATAAACAAACATGGCATCAGTGCAATTAAGAAAGTTTTAACATTTTTGTTAAAATCATGTTTCTACGAAATTTTTTGGTATAATATGGTCACTTTCAACAAAGAATAAGAAAATTTCAACAACCAACTTTTGCACATTCATGAAAATTAGATATTTTAAAATTTACTTTACAGTAAGTATTACTGGAAAATCTTTTTTTCATTCGTTATTTCAGAATTTTTGAAAAACACCTTAAAAAAAATAACGAGCAAACAAAACTCTTTAATTCTTTTGGCTACTAAAAAATTATTTCAATCATTTTGATGAATTGGATTTCATTGTGAATAACAACAAAAAAATTCGCATATGTAATAGGACATCAAATAAAAATTGACGATATCGTCCAGAATTTTCATAAAAATATCTAGTATTGCATTATGATATAATCAATTTTAGACTTTGAAATAGTTAAAAATTATATAAGTAAAATTTTTTATGTTATTCTAATAATTATAATATTTAAAATTAATTTGATAATACTAGATAAAAAATTATACATAATATATACTACTAATTGAGTATATTTAGTTAAATTACTTAAAAGAATTTGTTTTTTTAATTTTAAATCATGGATGTTCACTAGAGAGGGAAAGAAGATATTTGCAACCTCTTTAATTTTTGCTAGGTCAATTATCATATTGGTTGCAAGATAACATTTTTTTTAATTGAAAAAAATTATTTTTATTTAATTATATTATGAATGCTGTGATTAAAATTATTACTTTTTATAGATTAATGACATGTAGGTTTGATTTTTTTTATTACATTTAGAGAGGCATTTAATCCTATGCATAAATGCATAAAACTACCAAGAAATCTTTAGTTTATTTTTTATTTTTTCAAAGCTCATAGGTACCTATTAGAATAATAATTTTGAGGTTGTACTTTAAAATATACTATATATATATATATATATAAGAACAGACTTAATCTTTTTATTTTTTTGGGGAGCTAATTCGTTGAAAGGGCTAAGCTCTTTTTGAAAGCATATGGTGGACTTCCAAAAAAGCATGATTCTATGGTTGAGAGGACCTCTGTCACCGCCTCTTTAACACTATGTCTTTTGACCAAACAGTGAAATCAAATATTTTGTCCCCCATGGTAAATTATTTTGGTCGCCCTTGCTTAAAATTATACCATTTAGGTATAAAACAAACCAAAAAATTGTGTTGTTATTTTGTAATTTTTAAGCATAATTTTAATTTAAAATATCATAGGCGCAACTAGAAGGGCTAAGCCTTCTTCCTAACAAAAAATTTAATTTATTAATTTTATTATAAGCATATAATTCTATAATATTAATTCTACAATATTTCTTTCACAGAGAATTGAGGTCTTTCTAAAGGAGAGATTTCGTCTGTTTTTTCCTCCGAGATATGTGGTTAAATCGTAACCCGAGAGAGGGATGGCTTTACTTTAAACACTGAATACATTATCGTTTTGCATCCGTGACCTAATCTTGAGCCCATTGTGCATTAGACACTGCCACGTTACCGATTCGGCCACATCGTCCCTCTAAATAATTATATTTTTAATTATATAAACATATTTTTAGGGAAGGGGAAAGTTAATTTAACCTTCCAGAAATTTTATTCTAATTATAAATAGTAAATTAGTGTTAATAAGTATATTATTAATGTGGCAAGGGCATATATTCATGTTCTCAATAAAAATAAACTTTTTTAAAATTTATATGACTTAATCTTTTACAAATCACACAAATTAATGTAAAAATTATTTATAATAATTTTCATAATAAGTATTTAAATATTTTTTTAAACCTTAAGAGCAAATAGAAACATGTCACTCACTTTATTTGTTTTTGTTAAGAAGTTATATAATTTTTGATACACAGGCTCCTCGTTAGTTATAAAAATATCAGTACTATTAGAATTTAATCTGTTCTTTTAACACAAGTAGTAGCATTTATAAAATAAAATGACAAATATAAACATCAGCAATAAAAATGAAGTTAATAGAAATTTAATAAAAGCTGGTGTTTGCTTAGCCCAAAAAATATTAATATTGTAGTAAAAAAAATTACATTAATTATTTTCTACATACATAATTTGATTAAATTTAAAAAACTATTTTTTGGAATTCAAAATTTAAGAAAAATTTATGTTAACGGTTCAGAGATGAAATTATTTTTTTTTTATAAATTAACATTTATATAATAATGTATAGAAGTGATAAATTATTCATAATTACTTAATAGAAATATATACAGTTTTTATGGCCAAATAATTTTTCTCTTTATAAAAATGAAAAATTCTTTATCATTATATAAGCATCTTACCTTTAGTTAAACACTGTATAAGTATATAAGATATAAATATCCTTATTATAATAAGATAAAAATAAAAAACTTGGATTGTATTACTTAAATTTAGTCAATTACAAGTATAATTATTTTATGCCAGTAACTATAGAGGAACGTGCATAATGGACCTACAGGTCTCAGTGTATGGGCATTATATCCACCTCACTAATAATAACTAAATTATAGAAGAACTCAATTGATTAAAAAACATAAAATTAAAAAAGTTTTGTCATATTTAATCTTAAGCAACAATAATAGTTTCTTATTAACTACCAACAAATGCCTCCCAATAAAAAATGTAACATTAAAATTAAAATAAACAATTAATTTCCTACATAAAATATAATAAAATTTAACGTAAAACATAACAAAATTAATAAATTAAAATATTAATAACTTAAAGATGTTATGCTTATAATGGTAACAAACTTTAAATCAGATGACTGAGAAATTAACTATTCTAAATAAATTATATTTATTTTGATGGACGGAAATGTGCATTACTCTTGTTATTTAGTTCATCGATTTCTCTAGCCATACAATTTTTATGAGCTTTGGAACGAGCATGATGATTTAATATTTCTCTTCTAAAATTACAACTGCCTTTTGCAAATGATGTTTTAACATCATTTAAAACCTCACTCCACCGTCGACAACTTTTGCAAAACATAATATTTTCATTGCAGTCATATGCTAACCAATTGTATGATTTTAACCAATCAGTTCTAAATCGATGTCGCACCTGTTGATGTGTTACTTCCGTAACATGCTGATTTGTTTTTTTTGAGCATGATAAATCTTCAGGCATTGTATCATCAAACATAGTGTTATGAACAGTATTTAAGCAATCATTCAATGCTATTTGATTGGGTGTTGATGGAATATTATGTTCTATAGATAAATTATCCTATAATAATACACACTTAACAAATATATCTAATTTTTATGAGAATGAAAAATAGATCTTACAACAAAATAAGTATTTTCTTTTGATTCATAACATTCCTCTGTACTAATTAGACTTGATAATTCTTTTTTAATAGAATCATTACTTATATGACTATCATGAATGTCTTGGCTCATCAAAGTCAAATCCACTTGAATTTCATTTTTAAGATTATCGACAGTATTACACTCTGTTATCTATGAAAAAAAAAAAGTTGAAACACCTTTTAAAAACTTCTAAAGGGTAATCTAACGGTTTTATCACTCCAGAATTTATATTTTTTGATATTATTTTCTTCTAGTAGGGGTAATGGTCTTTTTTCTTTAAATGATAAATTATCTTCACCTAAACCTCGCACCATTAATGATCTCGCAGTACACAGAACTTCATTGATAATTTCATGTTTAACAGTAACTTCCCCTTTATACATAAAGTCTAATATAATTTCTATTTGTTCATAACTTATACCATTAAGATAAATTATTGGATGAGGATGTGAGTTTTGTAAAAATAATTGTTCAAAATAAGAACTACAAGCTGATAACACCATTTGGTGAGCTTTAACCAAATGTAACTTTTCAAATTCACTATGACAAGCGATAGTAACATCAACCAAATTTTCATTTTTTAAAAATGAATAAAATACTTTGGTCAAATTTTCATTGTGATTCTTCCATGTAAGACTATACTCTCCATTCGAATTGTCCATTGTTATATTAAACCGAATTAAAAAAATTAGTTGTGGTTAAAAGAATGAAATTACAAAGAATATAAATTAGAAATAATTCAAGGAATTACTATAAATGATTAGTTAATTAATTTTAATGAAATCAAACTTGATTACGTTATAAAATAATTTTAACTACAACAGAAATATTAAAAAGATGATAAATGAAAAACGAATTATTACAATTATTAGATAAAATAAATGGGCTGATAAGGTCCAAAATTACTATCTACTACCTGATTATTGGTAATAAATTAAAACCTAAAACTATTACATTCATAATTTATTTATTTAGATCAGAATTGAGATATTTAAACTCAATTTGCTTTTAAATATACGATTAAAACATGTTTTAAACATTTAAATTAATTATACACTGTTTTTGTTTAATATTTTTAATATTCTGTTTAGTTATATAAAAAAAAAATGTTTGAAACATTTTAAATTTGTTCAAATTGATTAAAAGGATTCAATTTTTTTAATTAAATAAAAAGCATTTTTTGCTTAACCCTTATTTAGATAATGAATGCCACAAAAATGTCTTTAGTGTAATATATTAATATAAAATAATAATGAAAATACATTTAAATGTAACATAAATAAATTAACAAAATGTAATGTAATATTTTGGTAAACTAATGTATGTGGAACATAACCAATAGTCAAATGTATAAATTTTGATTTATAAAAATTTTTCTCTTCGGATAATTACTAATAGTGTTTTTGCAAAAAACCTTTTTTTATTTTATGGAATGCGCTGATTTGTGAGCTAAAATAGTAGTAGCACATAAGTATTATTTTTTTAAGGTATACGTTAATTTAAAAAATTGTTAGTGGTTATATCTCATATACTTTTACAACACCACTGAGAATAACAGTAATAACGCGGTGTACAAAATAATTATCATCACTACTCGATGATTGTTGAATAAATCAAGTTGACTTTATATTTCATCACTTATGTGTAATTGATTATATCTTTCATTATTTCCCATTAATTTTTTTACTATTATACTTTGTCATATTTTCAAAATTGTTGGGTAGTTCAACTTTTTTTAATTGTGTAACGTTCGATATTCAAAAATATAACGGCTATTCCGACATATTAATAAAACGTCCATTTGAAATTAAATATTTGCTATTGCGGAGGAGTAAACATGAGTTTAATCTCACAATAAAAAGTATTTGTGAGAATGTGTATGTGTAAAAAAAACCCGTGTCAATAATATTAATTATAAACAACTTTCTCAGCTTCGCATCACAGATAAAAAGATATTGACCGACGAATATCTCTGTGTCATCTTTATGAGATGAAAGACTTCGAAGCGCAGTTATGAACCATGTCCGAGAAAATAACGAAAAATGTATAGAGTTTAATGGTGGACATTTAAAATCTGTAATTTTTAAAAAATAATTAACTGTTAAAAACTGTATTCAATGAGTATTATTTTTCAGATTTTTACTTCTTTTTACAACAAAATTTTTAATCACTACAGTGTAGCGAAAAACGCCACATTGCACTGCCTGACTCTGTATAAGAAGATCCTTTAATCATGATTCACATAATTAATCAAAAAATAAAAATAATATTGAGCATTTCTTTATTGGTTTTCTTTAGTTCATATTTCTCTCAATTTATCAATAATAAAATATTTTTATGCTTATCCCTTATACACAGTGATTAAAGTAAGGGTGAACGGAGTTCCCTTCTTATTAGGAGTACAATCTAGCGCTCCTAGTCGAATCCCAAAATGCCTGCGAGTCGCTTTAATTTTAAGCACTGAAGAGTGGAATGCGTTAATATAAAAAAATCAAGTTGCCATGGCTTATTTAATACAATACACTAATGTTTATTTTCAAATATAGATTAGTTTGTTGTTAAATTTATTCGAGAAGAGTATTTTGATTTGACATTAATTTTTTGCAAACAATCACATTAAAATGATGGCAAAAAGATGCTTTCGTCGGTTGGCAAGAGTCTCTCCAAAAAGGAGCGTAACATAAATGGTATAGTATCTTAGCTTAATCTAGTCCAGGTATTTTTTTGATGAAACATAGCTTAACACAATAGATAACAAAAATTTTTTCGGTATCTAGCGTTTTAACACGTACACTTATTTAATACACTCATATATTTGAACATATAAATGTAGTATAGATTAATATAATCGGTATTGAAAAATTCTTTAATAATTTTAATAAAAACTAATTAGACTAATTATTGTTAATAAATCTTATTCTTCCTCGCCTTAATTCCAACTACTTGGGGTCGGCCACCCTTATCCTAAACTTCCACTTGACATGATCTCCCACATCATCTACGCTCACATCAACTGTCCTCATATCGCATTCAATAGCATCCCTCCATCTCTTTTTTGGTCTTCCTCTATTTCTTCTTCCTTCAACATTAATTTCTATAACTGTTCTTACAGCTTCCGATTTTTTTCTACTCATAACATGACCATCTAAGTCTATTTTCTCTCATCTCATCCACGATTGATGTTACACATATACTCCCTCTTATGTGTTCGTTCCTTATCCTATCTTCTATAGTCACTTCACTCATCCATCTAAGCATTCTCATCTCTACTACACTCATTTTCTGCTCTACTTCCTTATCAACCACCCAACACTCTGAACCTCTGTCTTACTTCTACTTATTCTTAAACCCTTTTTTTAAAGAGCTGATCTCCACACCTATAGCCTTTGATTAATTTCCTCCCTATTTTCTCCTATTTACACTATATCGTCAGCAAACAACATGCACCACAGCTCCTCTCCTTGTATTTCTCTAGTCATTTCATCCATCACTATAGAGAATAAGTAAGGGCTTAAAGCAGAACCCTGATGCATTCCTACTCTTACCCGAAAACCTTCTGTTACTCCTCCCACACTTTTTATCCTAGTACAAGTACCATCATACATATCCTCTCTTATATTAATGTACTTTTTCGGGACTCCTTAATATTATAATATTTATATGCATACATGTATTTGATTTTTATGTATAAAAAATTCTAATAAGTAGTAATAATTAATATCATAATAAATAAAAAATAAAGAATATCTTATTACTAATAATTATATATTTGTAATTGTAATTTTATTATAATTATAAATTTAAATATTCAGCATCCATCTTTCTCTCTTTCTCTCTACAAATATAAATTATTCTGGTTTTAAAATTAATATAATATATAATTAATTATTTTATTGAAATCATGAATATTATTGTTTTTGTATTAATCAAACATTTTAGTAGTTTTGTACGGTGAAAAAATTTCATCCATCACTATAGAGAATAAGTAAGGGCTTAAAGCAGAACCCTGATGCATTCCTACTCTTACCCGAAAACCTTCTGTTACTCCTCCCACACTTTTTATCCTAGTACAAGTACCATCATACATATCCTCTCTTATATTAATGTACTTTTTCGGGACTCCTTAATATTATAATATTTATATGCATACATGTATTTGATTTTTATGTATAAAAAATTCTAATAAGTAGTAATAATTAATATCATAATAAATAAAAAATAAAGAATATCTTATTACTAATAATTATATATTTGTAATTGTAATTTTATTATAATTATAAATTTAAATATTCAGCATCCATCTTTCTCTCTTTCTCTCTACAAATATAAATTATTCTGGTTTTAAAATTAATATAATATATAATTAATTATTTTATTGAAATCATGAATATTATTGTTTTTGTATTAATCAAACATTTTAGTAGTTTTGTACGGTGAAAAAATTTCATCCATCACTATAGAGAATAAGTAAGGGCTTAAAGCAGAACCCTGATGCATTCCTACTCTTACCCGAAAACCTTCTGTTACTCCTCCCACACTTTTTATCCTAGTACAAGTGCCCTCATACATATCCTCTATTATATTAATGTACCCTTTCGGGACTCCTTTTCTCATTAACACCCACTTTAGAACCTCTTTCGGTACTCTATCATACGCTTTCTCCAAATTTATAAACACCCTATACATCTTTTTCTTTTTCCCCTAAACTTTTCTATTAGTTACCTCACGCAAAATAATGGCTCCATTGTTGACTTACCAGACATAAATCCAAACTGGTTTTTAGATACGGATGTCTCATTTCTTATTCTCTTATCTATTACCTTTTCCCAAATTTTCATACTATGACTCATAAGCAATTAAATATGATATTAATTAGAGGGCATGGAGAGTTACTTAAATAAAGTAAGTAATCATAAAATGAAATCTGACACAATGCAGAACGTGGATACAAAAACTAAAATCATGGTGGAGTTAGAAGATATGACAAAAAAGAGAGTAGATATTGAAGACAATAAGCTTAACAATATTCTCGAGGGATGTGATAAGTTTGAAGAAAATGTTCATGAACTTGGTATGACAGAGCCTAAAATAGTAGCTATTGAAGGAGCAGCCTTCATAGATACTCGTAGCCTTAAAGAAGGTATTATATGCTTCATTGGAAAAAAGAGAAATTTCGGCAAGATCGTTACAGATAATGGGAATGTTATAAATTGTACAAAGTAAACATATTATTTTATTGTTTTAACTATGATATGATAAAACTGGTAAACAACATTTTGAGATTTTATTTCGGTTTTATATATATTTATAATATTTACATTTATTTTAACAAACTGCTTTAAACTTGAAATATTTTTAAATTTTAATTCTTAAAAAATCTATAGATTATAATCGACGTTTTAGATATCCACAAAAAGTGAATTTTCTTGTTAATGATTCAAATTCCAAATGGGCCTATGAAGTAGCAATAATTGGAGACACTTATATTCAACGGTAATATAAAATGTTTTAATAGCAAAAATGATCAAATTAATATTGTTCTTTTTCATCTACAGGTGTTATTATTGTTTATTGGACGATCACCTTGTTTAGATGACTGTAAGCAGTTACAGTTATATTCTTATAATTTTTTACTATTCTTATATATAATATATTCAGTTAATGTTTCAGTTTAATTTATAAATATTTTAAATTTTTAACAAAAATTATAAGAGTTAATGTATTTTAATAATATTCTATGTTATAGCTAAATTATGATCAATATTTTGTCATTAATTAAAGATTATTTTAATTAATATATTTAATATTATAAATATAGATAGATGTGTGTTAAAAAATCCAGCACAGTGGGGACGTGGCATAGTTGGGTCCAATAAAGATAATATGTGATAGTGATTAAAATCACTATTATACAAAACGCTTAGATGAAGATCTGTAAATAGTATTTAATTTAAAAACATTGGTGGATTATTTCAAAAGTGACAAGATCTTCTATTTCCTTATTTATATTCTGATTACTAGTTTTATGATTTATAAGTGTACATATTAATAAATATATATATATCAAGGGAAATGGTTCGATTAAAAAAAAAAAATTGTGTCGAATCCATACATTTTTCAAAAAGTTAGAGCATTATAAAGTTAAAGATATAAAAAAGATTTTTTTTACATAAATCGTATTGTTTTATTAACTTTGATGTCCATTTTCACAATGAAAACAAGTTCGAAATTTTTTTGTTTTCATATTAAAGTATATTACATAAGCTTTAATTTAATACATATATAAGTATCATTACTTTCGTAAAATTTTCAAAAATTAATTTGAAAAAGTTAATTTTTTGTGAAGAAGTTGTCATTTTGAATCCCCCCTTTGGGCAGGTAAAGGGTCAGATTTATAAAAGAAATTGGTTCAGCGAGAGCTGAGAATAAGAATAAGCTATAGACCCCCCTCTTAGTTTTTTTCACTTTAACCACTTTAACTATTAAAACGAAAACTAAATAAAAATACTGTACTTAACTTTGGTTCGTATTCTCAAAAAAAAACGTACTTAATTTGTACCATTTAGTATCTTACCATTTAACCAATTGTAATTAATTAATTAATTAATTATTATTTAATTTTTTCAAATGTATTATATGTGAAATTTGTAGTATAATAATTGGTTATATAAACTACAGTTTATCAAAAACGTTTATAGTTAAGGTACAAGTACAATTTTTTTCGAGTTTAAAATTAATTCAAGTTAAATTCACTTATTTTTTTTTTTTAATATTACTTAATTGAATCTTAGGGAAAAATATTTTCAACTAAATAATTTATTATTGTACCGAAGCTATAACTTTAACTTTAACACTAAACTATATTTAAATAAGTACTTTTGTTTATTGTAAATAAAACATAAATTTTTTGAAGTTAATGATCGAGTCTTGGAGTAAAAGGTTAACAGATTGAAATATATAATAACACTAGTTTACAACAAAATTGACCTATGACTTATGATGGTCATTTTTTATGTAAAATCGTCCACTGAGTCCGAAAATGAAGTCCAAAATACAAAAAGTAGAACAGTTTTTGAGTTATTGCGAAATTAGCGTTTTTCGTGTACCGCGAAAAAACGTTTTCATTATATTCTTAATATCTTTAATTGCATTCAACCGATTTTCATTTTTTTTACATAAAATTAAACAATATTGAATTACATATAACTTTTATTTTAAACAATTTTTTATTTGACTTTTTTGTCGTTTGCTATCCACGAATTTACCACTGAATTTTTATCATTTTTTTCAAAATGTCAGAAAAAATTCAGAGTTTTACGTAAAATACACCAATAAAAAATAAATTTATCAACAATAATTTTAATAGACGTCATACTCTAATACATAACAAAGAAAATGATATATTATTTTGTAAAATTGATAAAAAAATGAAGAAGTTATGCGCGATTGAAAAATAAAACAAATTTCCTAAAATGTAAACATCATGTCAAAACCAGTTCCACATTCACTCTCAGTTAAATATCCTGTTTTTCCAAAAGGAAAAAAGAATATAGTGAATCGCCCGAACCAAGTAATCATGCCGAGTGTAAGACTGACATTAGTTTTCAACATGAAAAAATTCCGAAGCTTTTTACCCAAACTGAACTTAATGATTTAATAAGACATTTGAAACTCTCAAAGGAAAAATCAGAGTTATTGGCGTCAAGATTGCAAGAATAAAATTGATTAAAATCACAAGTAAAAGTTACATTTTACCGAAGTCGTCAGAAATATTATGCTCAATATTATATAAAAAAAAAAACAATGTTTGTTATTGTAACGACATTTACGGTTTGTTTAAAGAATTTGGTGAGCCATATGATCCAACCGAATGGCGTTTGTTTTTTGATATCAATAAACTAAGTCTGAAAGCAGTTTTACTGCATAAGGAAACATCAAACTTTCAATTCCATTAGCGCATGCTGTAAATATGAAAGAATCGTATGAATCAATGGCGATCTCTAATTACTTTCTCTAATCAACTACAATCAACACAATTGGAAAATTTGGGCAAACCTTAAAGTCATTGCAATGGTAACTGGCTTGCAACAAGGATACACAAAATACATGTGTTTTTTGTGTACATGGGATAGTCGAGCACGTCAAGAACATTAAACACGAAAATATTGGCCAGATCGAGTAAACTTAACAGTGGGCAAAGAAAATGTCAAATTCAATCCTCTTGTTAATATAAATAGAATAATCCTGCCACCTTTACATATTATACTTGGACTTTTTAAAAATTTTGTTAAAGCTTTAAATAAAAATGGAAATTCCTTTACTTATTTGAAAACTGTGTTTCCACATTTGTCCGATGCGTTTACAACCAAACTCGTTTCGTTTGGTTGTATATTCTTTTTTAGGAAACTTCAAAATTTTAAATTATAGAGAAATAGTAGACGATTTATTGATAAACTATTCAAAAATAGGTAAACAGTACATTTTATAATTTTATTATTTTTTGAATAAAAGAAACATGTATATTTTTAATTTTATCGGAAATAGGGGTGAACATGTCATTGAAAATACATTTTCTTCATGCACACTTAGATTTTTTCCTGAAAATCAGGAAATGAAAGCGATGAGCATGGTGAACGTTTTTATCAACAAATAAATGATATAGAATGTCGTTACTATGGGTTTTGGGATGAAATAATGATGGGTGACTATTATTGGTTTCTTATAAGAGAAAACAATGAAACATGTAAAAGAAATATTAAGACTAATGCGTCCTATTTTTAATTAAATAAAAATTATTCTTTGGTTATCATAAAACTAATTACAAAAAATATAGTGAAAATTATAATTGTTTTCTTTTTTGTAAAACTTAATTATTTATTTTATCGATTATATGTTAAATTTACTATATTTAAAATAATTTTTTAAATCCATGCAAAAACAATTTCAATTTTATTAATTCTATAGAAAATTACTTAATATTTTTAGAGAATTATCATTTTTTTTTAAATGCGAAAATTTATCACAACCCCACCAAACTGTATAATTAACTCAATTTAAAAATGTCCCAATAAAACTATATGAAATAACCTTAAGTTATTTAAAAAATCGAAATTTTGTTTTGAAAAGTAGTATTGTGAGTAATTTTCCTATATTTTATAAAAAAAATTATAGCATCGAATTAGAAAACTCTGATTTTAGGAAATTTGTTTTATTTTTCAATCGCGCATAACTTCTTCATTTTTTTATCAATTTTACAAAATAATATATCATTTTCTTTGTTATGTATTAGAGTATGACGTCTATTGAAATTATTGTTGATAAATTTATTTTTTATTGGTGTATTTTACGTAAAACTCTGAATTTTTTCTGTCATTTTGAAAAAAATGATAAAAATTCAGTGGTAAATTCGTGGATAGCAAACGACAAAAAAGTCAAATAAAAAATTGTTTAAAATAAAAGTTATAGGTAATTTAATATTGTTTAATTTTATGTAAAAAAAATGAAAATCGGTTAAATGCAATTAAAGATATTAAGAATATAATGAAAACGTTTTTTCGCGGTACACGAAAAACGCTAATTTCACAATAACTCAAAA
This sequence comes from Daktulosphaira vitifoliae, assembly GCF_025091365.1. NCBI lineage: Eukaryota > Metazoa > Arthropoda > Insecta > Hemiptera > Phylloxeridae > Daktulosphaira > Daktulosphaira vitifoliae. The sequence continues at coordinate 42,748,407 of NW_026099574.1, forward strand.
ACTGTTCTACTTTTTGTATTTTGGACTTCATTTTCGGACTCAGTGGACGATTTTACATAAAAAATGACTATCATAAGTCATAGGTCAGAAAATTTTTTTTTATTTGTAAACTAGTGTAATCAACATACAGACTAATTAAATTTTAAAGCCGTTACTATCGAATGTTATTATTTATAATACATATTATAATTATTAATCAGTGATATATAACTGCCAAAAGAAGTTGTAATGTAAATTATCTAGACATCTCGAAATTAATTTAAATATGATATCTAAAAATCACCTCTAGATCTTTACATAACTTTAATGTTAGCCCGCTTGAGTTCTATGCGGAGTTCCGTAATATTAAAGTAATAACTATATGATGTCGAATAGAAGATTTGATAAAAAGTTCATATTCTTAACATATCTCAACCTGTCATACCAGTTATATTGTGGTAGTGTTGACTGGCATAATTTGTTATTAATGTAAGGAAGTGTAATAATTGCAATTCAATTTGTCTTCAATTATTCATGACAAATTGTATTTTGTTTGTACCTTTAAGAAAATCTTTACGTAGCTGTCAATAAATTCAATGAAATCGATAGAATGATATTTGTGCTGTTAAGTAACATGAATTATTTATTCTATGGTATTTTTAATAATCAAATAGACGTTACTTGAAAATGAGAAGGTTATGATTCAAATATTTTTTTCAAAAACATTGTATTTTATAAACATGGTATTTTTCTACTTTATCATGTTCTTTGATTCCAAATTTATTTACTTACTTACTTAAAATAGATGATAACTATAAATAGGGTTATTAAAAACATTTTTTTTAAAAAAAACCTGTTTAAATCATAAATAAACAATTTAAAACGTCCCATAAGATCAAAGTAAATTTTGACATTTTTGGTGTTTTAAACAAGCAGTGTTTAAAACGTAACAGCTCTGGTTTAAATTACATTAGGAAAAGTTTTGTGAATAAATTTCCTTATAATAAATAAGTATACAGAATAGTCCATTATTTTTTGACAAAAAAAATAATTCTTGATCTACTAAATATTAGGCATTACTTTTTATTTTATTTTTATTATAATTATGCATTATAAACGGCCATCGAAATAATATATTTTTGAAATTATTAAAAAGAATAATTCTGTTTAAATTTGTGCGAAAAGTAAAAAATATATATTTAGTTTCGAAAAAGTTTTCTATATAAAACACAATTATGAAATCAATATTTATCAATTTTTTTTTTTTTTTGAAGATTAGATATGATACATATGATAAATATAAAAATTTCTTTTGTTAAAAAAATCAATTACTACTATTTTAAATTTTAAAATAAATAGTACTTACCATGTTGCAATGTATTGCTTTTTAAATATGCAATTGGTCAATAAATATCTATATTTCTTAAACTATATTTGTTAATATAACAATAACAATAAAATGTATAATTAAAACATAATCTATTTTGTATACATTTAATATCAATTTTGAATTATTAATAATTATTTATAATGAACAGTGAATTTTCCTTTCTTTTTTCTCCGACGTTGAATATCAGTTTTCTTGAAGTCATTTTGTCCAAATTTAAGGTTTATTTAATGATATTAACTAAACGTCATATTTACTTTAATGAAATTGAAAAGTAAAAAAAATTATTTAATTGCACTTTTATTATTTTAAGTTGAAGATGTTCTTGCATACATCAATTTAATTTAATTTAAATATTAACTTATTGTATCAATTTAAGTAAAACACATATTTTAAACACTTTAAAATTATTAAAATTTTAACTAATTTAAATAAAATAAGAATCAAATGATGATGTTGTTAAATAGATCAACAAATAAAATTTTTTTACAAATGCGCGCATTTCATCTCTTCGTTAAAATTTCAGCTATCCGATTGAATTCATTGTAAACTTAATTGACCAAGATATTTGTATGAAAATAAATTACTATTAGTTTAATTAAATATTAAAATATTTATTAAATAAAAGTATATTTAAGTTAATTTAATTTGCAAATTGTTAAGCTTGATTTATTTGTTTTAATTTATAAAAGTTTAAATATATTTTGTTTTTGTCGTATGATAGTATAAAATTTATCACAATTTAAAATCAAATAAAATGAATAAGTTAAAATTTTGTTCTTTTAAATTATAATGCTAAATGAGTAGAAATTACACGATCCATCTCCGGCTGTTAATAGTAAGCTTCAAGTACTTACGTCCAACATCATATTATTGTTTGGTGTTTTAACTTTTTCTTTACTTACGTAGTCTTACTGGTCTTAATGTAAATAAACTCTTGTACTTGTCGAAGCTGAACCGTTTGCTACGACGATGCAAAAACATCTGAACTAAATTGCCAACTGCATTTTGCTTGTTGATGACTACCCTAACTTACAGCGCGCTTGACGTCACATAAGGCGATTTGAGCATGGCTAAGAGGAATAGAGACCACCTCCCTAACTTGCAAAGTGGGTGGTTCACAAATCTGAGGAAATTATTCAATCACCATAAAGTCAGATAAAAATGAATAAATGATAATTCTATATTTATGGTAAGTATATTTATTATTGCATCTATTAATTGCATCCCTTTAGTTTTAGAAGATACAAATCCATGTTTATAATGGTATATCTACCATTTAAAAGACTCACAAAAAATGAATTAATAATTTTAGAAAAAAAATCTAGTATAATATGACTTAGTAAAAATAAGTATACATTAAATCGACAATAATACGTTAAATGCTCAAAAAAATGTTAGTTTCGAATGTGAATATAAAATTTAGGTTTTTTCTATTAAATTGTTTTAACTTAAAAACAACTTTAAATTATTTATTCAATACTTATAAAAAGAAATTAAAGTTCAAAAAAATAATGATATATCGTGACAAATCGTAAGACAACTTTTTGAAAACTTGAAGTACATTACATAAGCTTTAATTTTATATAAATTATTGAACACGGTATATGATCAATAGTCAAAAGGATTTACACGCGTTTGTTGCTTTAATTAAAACCTTCAAAAAATAATAGCAATAATCAAATTTTCAAAAACAATACAGTCAAAGATATAGGGGTCGGCCTAGCCTAGTGGGTAGAAACGTATGTTTCAGCAAACGGGGTCACGGGTTCGATCCCCAAGGAGCCAACGAGATTTTTCTTGCGATTTCTTCATTGGTGGTGCAAGCCGGCCATAATATCTGTCCCATCTATCTTTGACTTAGCCAAGAATCATCATTGACTTGTAATCCAAGGAAACTCTAAATACAATGTTTTTTCAATTATCTATAGTACCTTTGTTAATTTGCCTTATTCAAGATCTCAATACTAATTATTAAAGGAAAACGATCTAATAAATAGTAAAATATTTTAATTATACAAATTTATCTTAAACAATCTAAGTAAATATTATTATTTTAAATTATATAATGAAAGCAGTAAACAATTTCTTTAAACACAAGTTAACTTAATTATTTGACTACTGGACAAAAATATATAATACATAACAGAATATCANAATATAATACATAACAAAATATCAATAATCTTAACGATAACGTATAATACATGGATTACATATGAATACATAATGTCCAGAATTGTTTTCGAAGATATTAAATAGTTACGGGTACCGAGTCTTAAATTGACTGCATTTATATACATTATTCTTCAGTTTACGCAGAGTTTTTTTACGTGCGTTAGATAATTTGAAATCTAAAATAAAAAAATTGTTGAGTTTTCAACGAATAAACTAATAATATTATAGATACCCGATATAATGCATTTAACTGCCAAAGGCGCGTGTTTCATATAAAACNGAATGCATTTGACTGCCAAAGGCGCGTGTTTCATATAAAACGTTTCCAATCTACGCAGTTCAGCTGATTACAGAAATCGTTTCTCCCCAATCGATTAAATTAATATTATAAAATTGACTTCCATCCACACTATTTTCAACACCAGTACAAACTCCTCTATACCAGTTACCGTCACCTAAATTAAAATAGATATATTAAGAAGAAAATAATGGAAATTTTTTTTTTTTTTTGGTATAATATTTCTCAATTAAAGACAATGTTTGAATAATATGAGTTATGATGCACCCCATATGAAAGAAAAAAGGTACTAATAAATTATTTTAATTGATTAATTAAATGTCCATCATAAATCCGTATGATGTTTATTTATCTTCATAGTATTTTAATAATTAAAATTGTTGATTACTATATTTAACGGCACAAAGTTCATCACGTCGTGGTTTAAAATTACAATCTTGTGTATGTTTATAATATACATTCATAATATTTTCCATGGTTCTTATTATTTGTTCATTTTTGACTCTTGTCATGCGAAAAAAATCTGCTTGACAGTACAGCACTCTCATGCTATAATCATAATTATTTCTTAACTGAAGTTGAGGAACATTATCCAGAGTATAGAATTGTAGACCATTGTCGACCTGAGATCCGTTCTGCTTGTTCACTACACCTTCATTCTATTAAATAGTATTATTATTATTTATTTATTAATATAAGTCCTCTCTAAAAAAACTATGCTTGATAATAAAAGTCTAACATTAAGAACTAAAGTGCTCAGTATTAGTTAAATAGAAAAAAATTGAATATATGATTTTTAATTACCAAGTATGTTTTATTAAAGTCCTCTACAGCATTTGACCAATCATACACCGCATCTACTAAAATATAAATTAAAATATTTACAATTTTCTTTTTACTATCATAAAATATAACCTATAGGTACATTTATAAATAACAAATTATAGAAATTTAACACGTCTATTTGAACGTATTCCTGAACTAANTCACGTCTATTTGAACTTATTCCTGAACTAAATAATTTATGAAAAAATAAATGATTGTTGTCACAATTAAAAATAAAATATTAAATAAATGTTTTCTTTATATAAATTCAATATTAATCATTGAAAATTATATATGTTTATTCAATTTTAAAGTAAACATACCTTCTTTAGATGCTTCTAAAGGAAACGAAATACATGACTTCAAATCATGTTCTATAATTTCATCAACTAATGTGATATTTCTATTAGAAATTTGTTCAAATTTACCTTCAGTGGTTATGTGTTTTTTTGTCACATACGGTTCAGTCTTTTCTTGAGCGTCATTAAGTGTCGTTGAAGGATTAATTACTTCCTCAACGCAATTATTTANTCATCAAGTGTCGTTGAAGGATTAATTCCTTCCTCAACGCAATTATTTACTAAATAAAATTAGTAAAATTAAAAAATTGTTTTCATACTTGTAAATTAAACGTACCTTTTAAAGATAATTCCTTTATAGTGTCTAAAATGGGCTCATTTGTAGTAGGTATGAGACAACACTGAGAACCAGTGTGCATATAATTTTTTAATATTGACATTGAATCATGACGCTCGTGCAAAGATTTTTTATTTGAAATAATATTTTCTAATGAGACGTCAGTTTGTGTTTCACAATTTAATGAATTCAGTAAGGACAATTCTGTTTGTGTCTCAGACACATTAAACATAAGTTTAATATTAGTCTGAGTAAGTTTCTCAGAGGTTAATAAAGATGTCTGAACTGCAATGTCTTGAACTTCCTTATTCTGTGACTCCAAAATATGTGCTTCTGGAACAGATTTTATTTGACCGTTTATATCATCTGTCAATTTGTTTGTTTGTGTTCCATAATCTACTGAGATGACTAAATAAAATACGAATTAATAACATAAATAAAAATTATAATGACTATAACACGTAAGAATTAATCATAAATAGAGAAAATAAATTTAGCAAACGTTCAAATGTGCATAGAATTACCATTGCGTTTTTTCNGAAAATAAATTTAGCAAACGTTCAAATGTGCATAGAATTACCTTTGCGTTTTTTTCTTAACCCAAGTTTCTTCTTACCAATTCTTATTATTCGTGTAATAATATTAACCATTTTGTATTAAAAATTATTGATTTACTTAATTAGATCGAAACCGAAAATCAACATCATTTATAAATATATAAATGGTTGCCATGGAAATGTTTTTCAAACCAGAAATACTGCTACAATTACAATATGATAATCTTTTTCTTTATTAATTAATAGCTCACAAAAACACTGCATATAGTAAAAACCATCAATATTTTCAATATTTAGTTTACCTACCTTCAACTCACTAAATAATTTATTTGAAATTGTCATTCAACTGACTATTTAAAAATAATTATGGCTCTTTGTTATTAAATTTTAATTATAAATCGATAGATATTTATGAGTTTATTTAAAGTTTACCATGGACAAACAATAACTATGATTTATTCATTATAATCAATAAGTTCATAGGAAGATGAAGATTTTTCGTAACTAACTAACATAATTAATAATTAAATTTGTTTGATATCTGTAAGTATAAAAAATGAACAATAAAATAATAATCCCATTTTTGATTTATATAAATAAAAATATTCATAACTTTAAATTGTTACGTTAAAAAGATCTTGGTAATCTCCAAAATGTTTTAATACATGTAATTCTTTATTAAAAATTATCTGTGTAAGAATGTAAGTTATATTGTTTTTTTTAATTTAAAAATAATTTTAATATCATCAAATTATGTAAAAATATTAAACAAATTTGTTTTTTTTTTCGATTCAATAATAATTCAATAAATTAATTATCACTTAATTATTAATTAGTAATTATCTCAAAAATTAAATATGACCAACAAAATTTGGTGTTAGATTTCGAATTAGCGTCAAATGTCTTTACAGAATTAATCTATACGTTGTGGTTAACAAAATAGCTGTTACTGTATGTTATTTATCTGTTTTAATACTGATTGTTTAAACTCTCATTACTCTCAATTGTCCTTGTATCACCAATAAAATATAATTATATTTCAAGCACGTGTTCTTCTAGGAGGTCCTATGATAGATTGTATATTTGAACGTCCAGTGTAATTTTATAATGCGCGAATAGCGGTTTATATATTGTTCCATTAAGTGTGTAAGTAAATATTAGTTCAAAGTGCATAATGTACGGAATGTTATTAGAAAGTGTCCAACATTTTATTCAGGTATTTTAAAAAAACATAATACCAATAATATTAACTGTAAAATGTTCATAGGAGTAGTAATACTTGAAGAATTTGTAACAAGATTGTATTTACTTTGCTTGCGATAAGAATGGGATTTGTTAGGTATTTTTATTATGGAAAGCTCAATTTGACCTATTTGTTCACTGGTATTTGTTTGCTAGTCAGAGTGTTTGTCTCTTGTAATTTTCTTCCTGTACCCTTGAAAATGAATGTAGACATTACTGAGAAATGTCATCGACGAGTTTATATAAAGGAAATTCTCAAGATTTATGCGTAGTTATACGTAGAAATTTCTTGGTAAATTTTTTTTCTTATGTACCTTCAACACTTCGTCTAATTTGAAATATCCTAGATTATGTATTCTATTTGTAATTCGAACCACAGTTTTTTGACGTGACTGAAATTTCATTATAATGCAATTGCTTTCCATTTGATTAACGAATAAATAATATGTTATTGTACACTATACGCGTGTCAATAAATTCTATGAATGTTATAATAACTTTTATTTAAATAAAAAGATAGCCATCAGGTTAAGAAAGGAATAAGTTATAAGAACAAATACTTAATTATTACTCAATGAAAAATTATTAGATTTTTTTTAACCTGGATACTGAAAAGTGGTATTTTTTTTTATGTTGATATATATTCATCAATATTTCTATTTGATTTTAGCTTGAATATGGAGAAAATGCTTGGCGTCAAGTTGTTCGTTTGGCTAAATGTAAATGGTATGAGTTTAATACGCATCATATTTATCCGGATACTTTGATACCTCAACTAGCAGAAGCTGCTGCTCGACTGTTAACTGATCCAGAAAATCAAGAAAACAAAGAACCTACAGCTGAATGTTTTATGAGATACTTCGGGAGGTGTTTTGTGAGGTTCTTCAGTAACTTAGGATATGACGCACCAATCAGAGCAACTGGACGATATTTCTGTGAGTTTCTTAAAAATGTAGATAATCTACACTTACAAATGCGGTTTTCTTATCCAAAAATGAAGAGTCCATCTATGTATATGTCACACGTCGACCGAAATGGATGTGTACTTGTCTATAGAAGTACCAGACAAGGCTTCACACAATATTTTATGGGTAATTGTACATTTTATTTTTTATAATTTAAAGATCATTGCAAAAATATTAGAGATAAAATATATATTTTACGTAGGATCCAAAATAATTGCGTTAATATTGATTTAGTACTTTGAAAATTCTACGAGTTTGATAAAAGTTATATTTGGTTGAAAAATATCTCAATATAATTTAAATTTTTATATAAAACGATCCATTTATTTTTCTGTAATTTGTTATTATTGGTCAATAATTCGGTTAAAATATAAAATAATTAATAGAACGCAATATATTACATTTAAATTAATTATTAATTTAAATGATTTTTCATTTAATGAATTATTTTACAAAATTAATTAATAGGTCAATTAGATGAAATCGCTAATGATGTGTATCACACAAACCTTAAAATACGTATCCTCCAAGAAGAATACACTAGTGCTTCACAAATGCCGACTGGCTGTCAAAATATTCTTGTAAAGTATAGATTAGAATTTGACAACAGTGCATACATCGACCAAAATGCTGCTGTGTATGCATTTGATAGACTCCAATTACCATCTATACCTATAAGTGTATTGCTGCGGTTGTTTCCGTTCGGTGTGGTTATTGGTCGAGATATACGTATTATGGATGTCGGTGAAAAATTACTTGGTGTATGGGGTTTCACATTGGAAGATGTACGTGGTCACCTGCTGGTTGAACATTTGATTCTAAGAAGACCTAGAGACATACCCTTTACCTGGACTAACGTAATTAATAACTAGTTTATCAACCTAATCAGATGTAAGGTTTAATTTCTTCAGTTACTTATTGATGACATATGGTAGATAACAAAATTAAAAAAAATATATTGATTCTATTATAAATTGACTCGGTGTTTAAAATTTTAAAAGAATTATTGTTAATATTAACCCCTAAACAGTCGCGTGGGGGTCTAGCATACCCCCACATAAATAAAAACGGATGCATTATATTGCATAAAAGGTATAGATATAAATTTAGAAAATGGTTTTTATAATAATATTGAATCGATTTTCATAAATAAATACCTTCGAAAAAAAAATGTATGACTTAAAATATTCATCAAAATTGAAATGGGTCATATAACCCCCACGCGACTTGTAACGTTATAATTTTTTTTTGGACTTTTATTTTTTTTCAAAATATCGTTTTATTATAATGTTATAATCGATATAATATTGTGGAATTGGAATTATGCGAATCTGCCACCGACTGTACAATTAAGTTTTAAAAATAAATAATCTATTGAGAATTTCCACTACTCGATGATACGGAACAAATAAGAACAAAACATGTAATAAATATATGGCGTCGCAATGTGGACACATTGATTATCGGAAATCGATGTGCTACTACGAACGAATAATTGTATATACTCGTATCATAATAATTAAATGTATTGTAATATTATTAATAAAAAAATTCAATTTAGAAAAATGATTATATAAATGTAAATACACATAAAACTAATAAATATAAGCCGCGTTTGAGCTCGAAGAAATACAAGAAAAATTGATTAAAATATATTTTGTAATAGTAAAAGCTTTTGTTTACCGTCTTAAAAATAAGATTTTGCAGTTAAAATAATTTTTTTACAAACCAAATTTTTTTAATGAAATTTTGAAAATTAAGTTTTTTTTGTAATATAATTTTTAGTAATGCACATAATTTTGTAATTTATTTATTTTTGAATTTTTATCCATATTTATATATTATATGGTAACAAATAATGTATTTGAATTAAAAAAAATGAAATTTTTTATACGTAATTTATACTTTTTTAGAAATGGGGTCTGATAGACTCCCACGCGACTATGAACGTTAAAAATTGGCACGCGACTGCTAAAGGATTAATAGTAAATTTTTTTTAAACTAAAATTATTGCTGATTGAGTGAAAAGCTTATTATCAAATAAATCTATTGTAATAATTCGTAACTATATTTTAAAATATAAATGCACAAAGTCTTTAAGTTTTATTATTTAAGACTTTTAACGATTACTGTTGACATATTTGAGAGAATTTGTTTACGGTTGGTTTCAATAATATTTTCATAATAATTTAAATTAACTGTTTTAGTGTTTCAAAGCTTATGCATAAGTATATTAAAATATTAGCTATAAAAAATTTGATAATACTTCACTTTTCTTAGGTTTTATTGGTACAGATAATGATAATAATAATAAAATTATCTGTAAGATTTTTTTTTTGATAATGTTTTTTATTAAACAAAAATATATCTCGCGTTACATATTTTTGTTTAATAAAAATAATTTACTCTGTATAAATAAATACATATCATATANCATTACAAATTTTTGTTTAATAAAAATAATTTACTCTGTATAAATAAATACATAACATATAATATAATATGTATACATAAAATATGATTTTTATCAACTTAAGTATTTTGTAGCTTATGTATTTAACATCTGTTACTTTTGAACTCGAAGTACTCCGAAGCACACATGCCTTAATGAATACCAGAAATACTTCTAAAGTCGAAAAAAAATCAGTAAATCCATTGCCTCCAACATTGGACCGGAGAGGTAGTTATGGTTCAAGGAGTATTTTGCTCAAAGGACAAATGAGACATTTCAAAGAAATCGATGTTGTTGTATTTTTGTGTAGTCCTGTGTGAGTAAATAAATAAGTGAGCTATTTTATTAAAGATTCAAGAAAATCAAATTTATTTATTTTACAAAGTTATATAAAATCATAAAAAATAAAACTAAACAACAAGTCATTATCCTTATTGGAATCGATTGTAAATGTTGATAGCAGTATTATTGTTTTTTCCTTTTTATTTTAATAGTAATAGATTATTTTTTTTTTAAATCAGTACAGTGGAAACTAACAGTGATAACTCTGCATAGCAAATTCTAGTATATTTAAAAATGACAGTGATCATTAGCACTAAACACAAAGTTGCGATTTAATTGTCTATTAAAAAAAAAATAATATTACTTTTATTAGTATTTATAATATATTAATATAAATAATTATCAAAAATTAAAAAAAAAACATTTTGATACAATGTTTAAACTCCTTGCCTTCTATAAAAAATAGGTTGCCGACAAAAAAGTAATTTTCTAAAATATTGTCAATAAAAATGTCATAATAATGCATTCGTTTTTTAAATAGCTATTTCACATTTTCCATTTTCATTTTAAAAATGTGAATATCAACTAATACTTTATAGCAATTGTAATTTTTAGAGGCAAATTTCTAAGTTTGAAATAATGGTATAAAAATAAGTTAATCCATATTTTTACGAATAAGTTTTAAACAGTTAATGAACACATTCACATTTAATTTAATTATGTTCATAACAATTTATAATAAATGTTAGTTCAATTTATGGCATTTCAGAGTCAATAATTTAGATGAATTACAAGCTATGAGTTTATACTTAAACGATTTGAACTTACACGGTTTAAGCAGAGAACTAGTTTTAGCTGGATGGCAACATTGTTCACGGTAAGTAAAATAATATTCATTAATAAAAATAATACTTAAAATTATTAAAGAAGTCAAAAATATTGTCGTTAGATTAATTAGTTTTCTCTAGTGAAATTCAACAATTATTAGTTAATTAATGTAAAATTTGAACATATTTTTATTTCCCTATTCTTTAGATTATTTTGTTTACATTACGATTATTTTCTAATAAAAATTTTTATGTTAAAATTGAAAATGTCATATTATACAAATGTACTCACTTATTTACCTAGTAAACATCAGTTAAATTTTACTTAACCTGTCAAACTAATCTTCTAATTGATAACCCCCCCCCATAAATAAGAAGTTATTTTTTAAACAGTAACAATGTATTTAGCTTAGAGCTCATGTTTGAAAGAGCGGAACAATGGTCACAGGATCTAGAAGATAATTATGAACAGTTAGATAGATGGAAGAGAAAAGGTGATTCATTACTATATTCTATGCTTCCAAAAAGCGTGGCTGACCAATTACAAAATGGACATAGCACAATGGAAACTTGTAAAGTAATAATGTAATTTAACTACATATAATGATTATGTTTAAAAAATATTATCTTACTTTCATTCTCAAAAAAGCACATTTATAAGTTTTGCGCTAATGTTTTTAATGAGTTAGTTTTAGCGTTAGTTATTAGAAGTGTGGTCATAATCATTGCCAGTGTTAGGAATAGTCATCTTGGTTAGATATAGATATTTGAATAGAAACTCATCTATATAAGATAAAAATATTTGGGGATAGACTTATCTAGATGAAAGATAAAATTATTTGACTTTTAGCTAGATAAAATTCAGATAAATTATATTTTCTATTTGTTAATAATTATTAATAAACGCTAAGAAAATTATTTTCCCTCCCTCCGATTCATACTAAATGATTTTGTTTAAAATTATAAATATATTTAAAATATTAATTTAAAAATAAAAAATAACTCGAAGAGCTACAATAATTACCAAAAAATCCCGTTTACGTATTTCGGGAAAAATGTTTTCATCATCAGCGATAAACATGATAAACATAAACATGATAAATTAATATTTCAAATATATTTATAATTTCAAATAATATTAGTTACAAGTGATATAGGTTAACTTTTCCATCCCAATATACGTTACTAAAGCATATTTAATATTCGCTATTTAACAAAAAAAATTATCCAACACTACATACTAATTATTAAACTTATATAAAAAAGTAAAATATTTTTAATTTAAGTATTATTTATTACGAATACTATCTCCATTTTTTTGTTAAATAATTAATTTTCATAAAATTTTACTAACAAAGTTGTAAGTTAAATTAAATTTATTTTTATTTTTCATTGTAAATGTCAAGTTTATTGTAAGAAAAAATTTTTCTGAAGATAGATTTTTAGGGAGCTTCTAAAATTTTAATGAGAATCTATAAGAATTTTTTTTAATGTTAAATGAGAAATAGATTTAATTAAAATTTGATTAGTCGATAACCAGTTTGTATCATTTATTTTTGAGTTTAGTTAATTTTTAATTATTCTTATCGGTGAATTATGGTTAAAATAAAACGTTCACAATCACTACCATCGTTTTCTAAATATTTAAATGCCAATACCTCAAAAATTGTTGTCATTTCAGTAATTCTTGAGGAACCCTTGCGGTAGAACTAATGCCTCAATACAAATTATGGTTTATTCAAAATATAAATAATAACTTTTTTAAATACGAAGGTTATAAGGAAAGTAAAAACATTTTGTTAATTTATTTTGAGTTAAAAAGAGACTAAGGTGGAGTCAGTAGCTTAAAAAAATTAGCTATGATAATTTTTTTCGTTGAAATTATGCGTTCTCTTTAACTCTATCAAAAATAATGTTAGTATAATAAGTTTAATATGTTTTTTTGTAAGTGAAGGAAGGGATTGTTCTGATTACATTTCATTTGAGATTTATTGATATTTATAGAACAGGTATTATGAACCATAAAAGATTACAAGATGGGCTAGAAAATTAAATAGAAAATATAGGACAAATGAACATAACGAAGAGAAGAAAGGACGGTTATCTATGATAACAGATGATTTTGTTATTTATATCTGTCCTACCTTTTCGAAATTCTCTAGTCCATTTAATGATCTTCTGATGATTCAAAACGCAAGTTTCGTATGTTAAAGTTATAAAACTTTTCAATTCTGTCTTAACATAATTTTTGAGGAGGTATTAAGGCGGTAGTGCACAATAACTCATGTATCAAAAAGAAAATTCATGACCAAAAATTTTAGTTATTGTTTACTGGAAACCAAATTGATTTTTTTTCATTACATCGAAAGCTATATAAAAATGACATTTAATAAAAAATTTCTCCGTAACTGTGAGAGGTTTTTATTTTTAATTTTTGCATAACTTTTTGTACAATTAAATATTATATTTTAAATAATGTTTGTAGTTTTAATATATTTTTTTATTTTTTATGCATTTAGACATTCAATATGGTATCCGTAATGTTTTGTGAAGTCGAAGGCTTAAATCCTTTATCATCAATTCAAGGTGTAATGTGTGTTGTCGAATGTATGAACACAGTATTTAGTTGTTTTGATTCTCTGACGGATCGGTTTCATGTTTACAAGGTATTTAATTTTTAATCATAATAGATATAATTAAAAATGTTAAATTCTGTGTTTAAAGTTACAAGTATAACAAAAAGACGTATTTTTTGTATATTTTTACAAATTTACCATCGTTTCATGTATATTATTGACTTTTTTTTTATAACTTTTTTTATTGACTAAGGCGTGGGGCAAGTTGATATACCATGGCTTAAGTTAGATAATGCTTATAAACTGAGTTATATATGTATTCCTCAATCAAGAGGATTTATTCTCCTGTCACCTTAAGAAATTTTGGATGTATTATACAATTTTTTATTAGTTTACAGAGAAACAATAATAACAAAAGTAATGTGTGAGGTGCAAGGGGACAGTTGACACCCCTTAAATTTTTACTTGAATAATTTTCATAATCGTCGCAAGATAAATTTTTTTTAATTAAAAGATAAAAAAAAATATTTTTATTTAATTACATTACGAAGACTGTGATTAAAAACATTATTTTTTATATACCAATGACATTTAGAGAGGCATTTAATTCTATAAATAATACATAAAAATACCAAAAAATCTTTCATTTATTATTTTTTTTTTTGTGAATCTCATAGATACCTATTAGAGTAATAATTTTGAGTATGTACTTAAAAAGTGCTATATATATAAATAAACATATGACAACAAACTTAATCATTTAATTTTTTTGGGGAGCTAATTCGGAAGCTCTTTTTGGTGGGTATAAGGCGAGACCTCCAAAAAAACATTATTCACTGGTTGAGGACCTCTGTCACCCTACCTTTTATGCTGGGTCTTTAGACCAAATAGTGAAATCAAATATTTTGTCCCCTCCCCATGATAAACTTTCGCGGACGTCTTTGTTTGAAATGGTCCTTTAAGATATGCTCAATTATTAGGTTTATTTTTCAGTAACTGAGCTAGTTTAACTAATTAATTAATCAAATCGTTAAGATATTAAGTTATAGAATATATTTTTTTTAATCATGTATGTGTTTTTTTCGGGTGCTAATTCTATAGCATATTTGATCTCGACATTAAGTGTCTAATTAGTTTCTTAAAGTTGACATAAATATTAAATTTTGTGTTAAAGTAATAAATTATAGCCTATAACTTAATAATACAATTTTATTAGTATTATTATACCAAAGATAGTGTTAAAATTGATTTATTATTATATTTTTGTGATGACTTCTAAACAACAACTTCTACTGTATACTCATTATATTTTACTATTGACTCTTTTTAAATTTTATTTATTATAATAATTAAATGTTTACTATATTTTTGTTATACTGTTTGAGACTTAATCCTTTTTGTGTAAAAAACTTACCATGCTCTTTATAGCTGAGTACTCTTAAAACAATATGTTAGCTTAAAAAATGATGTTCAAACAAATTATGTGTGCGGTTTCATTCATTATTTCACATACAATATTAATCCAAAATATTTATAGTTTATAATTAAGCGATATTATGTAGTAAATATTGTAGAGTTCACTCATTATTAATTTTGTTTATGTTTCTATTGTAGGTAGAAACTGTCAATCAAGTATACATGGCGGTTAGTGGTGCTCCAGAGTATACAGAAGAACATGCTCGCAATGTCACTGACCTCAGTTTAGAATTTACTGATAACATAAGAGAATTGCCATTTCCATGCAATTTAAGAATAACTATAAAAATTGGTACCAATTTTAATTTAAATAAAACAACATGGAACAATTTTTAATTGATTGATACTTTCATTGAACTAGACTCAATAATATAAAAACTGTCCTCTATTAATCATTTTCCTTATTTGTTTTGTTAAAACAATTTATAAAAATGCAATATAAGTTATATTAAATATAATTATAAAGTATCAGTGTAGATCCAGGATTGGGATAGGTATAAAAATTTAACTTTTAGACTATGTTTTCATCTGATATTTTTGACGCACATTTATACCGCTGTAGTGAGGCGCGAATATATTAAATTTGAATTTAGTACAATGTAAACCTAAACTAACGCCCTATCCTATCAGCCTGCATAATAATTATGATTAAATTAACTAAAACATTGGTATTTAGTCTATATTTATTTTTCAAGATTAATTAACAAGGTAGAGAACTGATCAAAAAATAATAATATTCTAGGGTTTTGTCATTTAATATAGATATTGAATAAAATATAGTTGCCACCAGGTACTGACACCTTCTATAAATTTTGACCTAGTGAATATTTTGTGTTGATTTTAACTTCGATATGAAACTGAGAAGGTATTAATTATACCGTGATGTGTTTATTTTTTTTTTTTGTCTATCACTACTTTTTCTCAGTTATCAGTGGACCGATTTTTCTCAACGATACGTAAAAAAATCAAAAATCGTATCTAGTTGAAGACAATACCCTCAAAAATCGAACAAATTTTCCTTGTTCTTCGTAAATAGGAGAAATTCCACTGAAAAATTATGCGACTTTTAAAATTTTTTTCTCAACTTTTTAACTTAACTTAATTTTAATGAGTTAAATAAATCATTAACTTACCTCCTAGTCTTGTTAATAGTTATTGATTATATATCATTTAGGTATTCATTCAGGACCTGTTGTAGCTGGAGTAGTAGGTATGAAACTACCACGTTATTGTTTATTTGGCGATACCGTCAATACCGCATCGAGAATGCAGACAACCAGTGAGGTGAATTAAAATATATCAACTATTGAATGCAATTGGATAGTTCAAATAAAAATTATTATTTTTTAATATGTAACACAAAAAAATTATTAAAATGAATTTTTTATAGCCTGGCAAAATTCACTTATCAAATACAACTAAACAGCTGTTACCACCAGACGCATATATATTATCTCCAAGAGGAATGGTTACAGTTAAGGTAAGAAGCATTAATTAAAATTTAAATAAGCTTATATTTTAATTTTTTAAGTACATTTTACTTTCAGGGAAAAGGAGAAATGGAAACATTTTGGGTTCAAAAGAAATCAGAAACATCATTGCTGTTTACTAAAAGATGTAGTGTTTAGACTAAATGATTGCAAAAAGGTTTTAACCTTACACTTTTTTTTAATCGATTATATTTAATATTATATTTGTGTACCTAAATTAATTTTAACTCATAATTTAAATTTTTCAACTGAAATATTAAAAATACTTAGTAATTTAGTAATATATAATTACGTCTGTTAAAATGTCAAGGGTATAATGTATATTTATACAACACTTAACATATAATACAATACATGATTACAAAACATAAAATATAAATTACTTTTATGTTTTTATACACTAATATAATGGAAATTCTTTCAATACCGATAGATAACCAAGTGAAATACAACAAAATAACTTTATTAAATTATTAAAATATTGGAAACTAAATGTGTAAATTTATAATATTAAACACATTTTCGCATCATCATTTTTAAGAACAAGGTTTTAAGATTTTTTTTTTTAATTTCTTATTAATATATAATATATTCAATGGGGCCAGATGTGGCGCTCTGAATCATTCAGTCGCTGTTTTAGCGCTGATGTTCAGCTGATATCTTTGTTATTGGGTACCAGATGGGTAACCAATAAACGAAAACATTAACAGTGACACACACATTGGCCCATACTGTTTTCCTCATCCATAAATCAGTTGCATTTGGTCGACAGCCGGTGTACAATTCCATCAAATCGTTAAGGCAGAACCAAAAACTGGGAAAGAGATTATGGTGGTGATGATGATATAATATGTTTAATAAAATAGATTCATTCAAATTATATGACTAAATAATACATTTCTTTTTTTTTTAATAAAAAGTTTAGTTAAATTTTATATAATTTTATATGATATTGTTTTTTACATATTTAAGATAATAATCTTTTTTGTATTTAGGGGCGTAAAGTAGCTCATTTGACCAAAATTCATCATCTTGCAACTCTTTTTTAACGAATATATTGTTTTTAAATTCTTGGTTTATATAAATCGTTTTAAAATTATTGTTATTATCATCAAGTTCTATAAAAAAATTTTCTTTGATTTCTTCGTGGTTCATTAATTTTTGTACATCAGAATGAAATTTACTTTTGCATATATTCTCTAAATTAAAAAATGTAAACATTAATCATTTATTGATAAAAGTAAAGTTAAGTATAAAACAAGAAAATTAGTCTAATAAAAAATTATTGTAATTAGTTTATTTTTTCTATTCAAAGTAATTAACTGCTATACAAACTATGTTTTATGTATCTATAATTGACAAAAATTTTAAAGATTATAATCTTTAAATTATTCTGGAATATTTTAGGTTCATTCTGAACTAATTTATTATAATTGTTGTTAGTCTATAAGAACAATATACACAGTGTTTTTTTTTTTAATGAATTACTTAATTAATTAACAAATAAAAATAATATCAATAATTTTTTTTTTGTTTCATTTGGGTATATGTATTTCTTAATTTATCTGTCACAAAGTATTTTTTATGTTGATTCCTAATATCTTATAAAGATGAGAACTTTATTTATTTTTAATGACGACATACAGTTTAATTAGCTTATAAAATAAAAAAAATGATACAATTAAGAAAATGACAGGTCGATTATTATTAGAATAGTTCTTCAAAAGTACGACCGAAAATAATAATATACGTTTTATACTATGATTATAGCATATTTTAGTTATCACTAAAAATATAAAAAACTTATTATTGTTATTAATTTTTTTTCAAAATATTAATATAGATTTTTTTTAGCAGTTTTAATAAAAAAATTTTGATGAACCGATGATAATTATAGGACTCAATATGTTATAAGCATTTTGATATCATAGCATTATGTAATCGGGTGAGTAGAAATTTTTTTTAAAATTTCAAGAGCTTATATTTAGCACTATTCTTAAAAAAAACAAAATAATAATTTTAGGTAAGTAGTCATTAAATTACGAACTTTTTAATTCATAACATGATACAGAGTATATATCATCAGTATGAACTGCACCTCACTCTTTACATATTCACTATATGTATCAAAATGTTTGTAGCTCAATGAGTACTTGTCCTATAATTATCATCGAATAATCAACATATTTTATATTAAAAGGGCTAAAAAAATGTATTTAAATTAAAAAAAAACAATAATAACATTTTTTATTTTTTCTTATTAGTGATAAGCGTATTCTAAGAGGCAATAATTATTTTAACAAAATTATTGTTGTATCAAAGGTTATAAGCATTGTTCGTAAGATCGGAGACATTTTGTACAGCTCATAAAGCGAAAACCATTTATTCGCATTAAGTTGTTGAGAGATTACGCAATAAAAAAGTGTCAATTCCGGACAATCTTGAAAACATGGTAAATAATATGGAACCGCAGCGCGATAACGTCGAAAAAGAACTACTAACTCATTCCAACAATTCTATTTACCGACTAACTGGTACTTCCTTTTCCCTTATTTTATTTCCGTTTTGTTATACAAGGCGATTTTTTTTTAAATCATCAAATTATTACTATAATGATTATTTTCATATGACAACTTCATAAGTGATCTAGAAATTTTTCAATAAAGACATCTGTTCACAACAATCATTTAACATTGTTGACTGTTTTTAATTTTTAAGTTTCATACAACTAGTGTACATTTTTAAGAAATTTTCCAATTTCTTGTGAATTAAAATATATTTCGATAGTGGTTTATCCAGTATTTCTAGTTTTTAATATAATAATATTTAATACAGAATACTTTAATATAATTTAAAATTATCTACTTACTTAGAAAGGTTTCATTTATAAGATTATTATTCAAAACAAATAAACTATTTATCAAACTATGGTTGTATAGAATATCACTCAAATAAAATCTCCAACTTTTTAATTCATCGATGTACAAATTTACGTTATTTTGAATTACAGTGGCCTCTTCAATAATTGTTTTAAAACTTTGCTTTGTAACCAAACTTTCGTCAAATTTCAATTTTAATGAAAATTTCAATTTGTTACAAGTCATTAGTTTTTCAATGATTTCCAAAAGCTTATCAGATACGTTATCGGTGATTGTTTTTATTTTTGATGTTTGAAAATTTTCAAAAAATTTGTATATTAATTCGTAAATCACTTCAAAAAAATGTCTTACGCCACGATTTTTATTAGATTTGTCATAAATTTTTTTATTGCAAGTATATTCGATGAATTTATTAAGGCAATGCATCATACTATTGCCCATCTCAATGATTATATCTTTGAATGGCGTAAATGAATTTTGGAGAGAGTCTACAGAATAATATACAGTGGCAGTTTTAATGAAGTTACGAATAATAATTGCTACAGGGCGAAATAATGCAGCAAATGTCATTTTTTGAAATAATTTTAAATCTTGAATGTTTATATTATACTTTATATAATTGAATACTTCAATAAGATTTACGTATCTTCCATCATAACACTTTTCATTAATTAAAGCCAACCGGAAGATGTTTAAATTCTCTATTCTTTGATGAAGAGTTGATATATAGTTATTATTATTTTTACTCTTTTGTCCATACATATTAGAATAAAAGTATTTCTCTGGATCAAAACTCACGAGTATTTCAATATTACTAGTTAATTTAAGTGTGTTCATGATAGACACTTTCATTTGCAGATTTTTTTCTAGTAGATCTGTCGGGGTATAGGTAATTAATTCGATAGGTATATTTAGTATTTGTGTTTGTATTGAATAATTTATGTGCATACAATTTTCATCAACATGATGCTTAATATGTTCAATAATTGAGCGATGCATAATCTGAAAACCTTGAATTAAAAAATATATCCAATTTGTTTTTTTGTCAGTATCGTTACAAAAAGCGTTCAAAAGTGTTGTTTTAGAACCATTATTTATATACATATTTACCAAAAACAAATCATAAGGGATAACATCATAATTTAAAGACGCCAAATTTTCCAGAAAAGCTAAAACAACAATATCATGAGTTCTGATTGCTTTGTCGAAAATGCGCAAGTCTTCTTTAGTAACATTTTCAACATTTTTTTCTAATTCATTCAATGAGATTTTATTGTTTTGAAAAAATCTTAATAGATATTGAGAGTAGACACAGTGTAAGTTGTGTCCAGTAGCAGTGGTATTTTCTGCCTTGGAAAAAGCAAAAATTATTAAAACAGTAAGCAAATACATTTAATTTAAACTAAAATTTAATAAGATGAAGGAAAAA
The DNA here is from genome assembly GCF_025091365.1 of Daktulosphaira vitifoliae. NCBI lineage: Eukaryota > Metazoa > Arthropoda > Insecta > Hemiptera > Phylloxeridae > Daktulosphaira > Daktulosphaira vitifoliae. The sequence continues at coordinate 42,769,885 of NW_026099574.1, forward strand.
TTTAACACTTTTATTAGATTTAGTTAGACAGTATACATTAATTTTTTTCTTTTCTTTGTAATTTTTTTATATTAATTAATTCTTCTCTTTAAATAATTGTAAATTATAAAAGAAAAATATTAGAAACAAAGTGATGTACAATAATATGATTACGAATTAAGTATTTATTACGAATTTTTAAAATATATTTTACTTTATGAGCTGTTTAAACAATTATTTAAAAAACTGTATTATTATAACGTGTCAGGTGTTAAAAAAAAATTATTACAACAGTCGAAATTCAAACAAAACAACGTCGTGCGAATGTAAAAAGTACCATTAATTAAATAGTAGAAAAAAGAATAAAACTTATAATTGATTAGTAATTTAAAAACAAGGCCACAAAATACTACGTTTGCCAGGGAGACTATCCGATGACAAGGACGCTAACAGTATTTTATAAAATTCGTCAGGCTAACAATTATTTTATCTATAAGCTCACTTTGATTAAGAAATAACATTTTAGTAAAAAGAGGAAGGTTAGGTAGTTAATTTTTTATATTTTATTATAGTTTAATTATTTTTCTATTTTGAGGAGCGATAACAATGATATTTTTTCTTTGAACTTGTACTTTTCAGTCTTAACATGTTACAATTTTTAATAAGTAAAGATTTTCAGAATTTTTATTTATTTTGTTATAAATAATCATTATTGATTGGTTCATGCATTTGTATAGAAATTAAAAAATCTTAATAGTAGTTAATATTAATTTCACTTATTTTAAATTTGGCAATTGCTCACACAAAAAAATTCGCAATATTATTATTATATAATTTCAAGTGATTCAAATTTTTTAAACCATGAAAAACATTTATAATTATGTAAAATAAAAATTTTCTTTAATGCATTACTACTCTATGTGCATAAAATTTGTAAATTATCGAAATTTAAAAAAAAACCGTTGAATATTGTAGATATAAAATTGAAGCGTTGTTATCAATTTAGCAATTATCAATTTACAGTTAAAGCTGCTAAGAGGAAATTATTGCATGCAGGTAATAATTAATTACAATTCATACAATCATATGGCTATTTTGGTGTATGAAAGATGACTTACGTCTTTATTTTTAAATATGATTTAATAAAAGATGTTTTATAACCTGGTAAAATTTGTATTTGATAGATATTTTTTCAAATTTAAATATTAAAATAATTAAAAATTATTATAAAACACAAGTTACAAAACTTATAATAAGGTTAACAAACAGCGATGACATAAAACAGTCAAACATTTATAAAGTCTACTGTTAGGTTTATATTGTAGTTTTAGTTCACCCAAATAAATTCTCTGATATCATAATGTGTTTTACATTCTTCTCATCATGTAGCGATTCCTCTATATTTGATTCTATTATTTGATCTTCTTCACTAAAATTTTCTTCAATTTTACTTTCTTCCAATACATTTTTAGTTACTTTATTTTTGTTGTTTTTAAGATAATTGTGAATTTCATAAGCAACTTCTCTAATAATGTCATCTTCGATTTTGTCTATATTAAGAACCATTTGATCACCATGCCACGTTACTAATGGTTGATTTCCTCTCCACCAATTGGATACTTCCAACAAGTTAAAATTATTGTTACAAAAAGACTGAAAATTAGATTTTAGAAATAAGTTAGTACGTAGCGCTGCAGCGTGCATACTTATAACTAGCATGTCTTCTGTGTTGAAAACTTCTCTGCCTCGTCCATTTTTAAGTAGATTATATGCTAAAGAAAAATGAAAATAACCGTTACTGTCGAGTTCATATTTTATAGATAAATGTCCCATCTCCACAATTGCTGAAATGAGAATTTCTTCTTTTCGTCGTGTCTTGGAGTCTTTAATAATTGTTTCTAGTAGCTTATAAGCCTCCATTTTATTATCATTTCGTTGTAATATTTTAGATGCTTCGAGAAGAGCTCTAAGATCCAAATCATTATCAAGATCAATGTTTAATTTACAAGCTGTAGAGCATTTAATAAATGTATCTATTGCTTCGTCAACCATTCCAGCTGCATAGTATCTTTTACCCAGCTCAAAAGTTGTCAAATATTGATCATCATTAGGTCCAGAAATTTCTATTAATTTTAGAGCTGTTTGAACTGTACGTAATGCCCATTTCGAATTTTGACATGTTGCTATTAACATTAAGGTTTTATATTCATAAAAACAAGCGGCAGTCCATAAGGGACCTTTTGTTATGTGTATGCCATCATCAATAATTTCTTGAATTATTAAAGGTAATCGCCAAGATTGTTTCCAACTCATGTTACGAGAACGATTAAAGAAACTAGCTGCATCTTCTAATGAACTTTTTGCTGTCTTTTTTAAAAACCAACCAGTTATGAATAATACAGTCGCTTTGTCTAATTCACTTAAATCGTCTACCAACATCGTAGCAATCAATAAACAATATTCGGCCACCCACCACCATTCCGCAGACAAATTAGCAAATGTTATAGTTAATTTTAAGAGATTTAAAACTTTTTGAGCGATTCCATTTTCTGGAATATCGATAGCTTTAAGATGTTCACTAAGTTTTAATAATAAATTATCATTTTCTCGTAGCGCTGGCGCTAGGGGCGCTATTGTAGTCCGCTCATTATCTATTATCAAAATATATTCGAATACTGATGCAGCATAAAATTGTTTGTCTTCAACCATTTCCAAATACATATACTTATACATAGGTAATAGTTTGCGTCTAGCGGTCTTTAAATCATAATGTATAGTCAATTTGGTCATGGCTGCTTTTAAAGTAGGAATACCATATTTGAGCACAATACTGCGTTGAAGATCATTTTGATCCAATTTTACTATGTTTTTTTCATCGAATTGGACATCTTCCGGTACATATTTTTTTTTTGTATGAGTACGAGTTATGAGTGACATCGGTTTTGAATAACGACTTTTGATGTTGCTGTATTGTTTTGATTTGTATTTTATTATTGGATCATCAGACCATTGATTAAAATTTGTAGCACCTAGCGGTTTTAATTTCGTTTTCATTTTTACTTTGTCTTCCATAATTTAGTTACGTTAGTATCACTAAGCTAAAGATTTTAAAGTATTAAAAAATAAAGCAATGTTAAACAATAAAAAAATATGAAATTATATTATCATGATCATGATACAATCAAGTTGTAATTTATGTATATAATTGTTGTTGTTGACTATAACATAGCTTTTATTCTGTAGCTAGGGAAAAAGTTAGTTTTTAATTTTTATTAATAATTAAAGGCTAAATATTTTTTATATGCTTGATCATAAGTATTTATTTGTTTTATTTCACACGAATGAATATTCTTATGATTCAATTTATGTGTATGACATATTTGAGCATAAAATTATTTTATTTGAATTCAAGCTACTTTAAATATGATCAGTCGACTTGCAAATCATACTAAAAAGGAAAAAAATGAACAATGGTCGACCGTTACTATAGTTATGATGGCATTGATGAAGCCTCCACAAAGATTGAGTACTTACTAGTAACAATTGGGCGCCATTAGAGCGGTGGATATCTTTGATAAAAAATATGCGTTAACCAATCCTTTAAAAACCGGTGCTGGAATGTTTTTACATTCAAACCTAAAACGACCCTTCTCATGACTAACGGACATGATAAGATGAAGACTGTAGTTATTATACTCTGCATAACTTGACAGGATTTTTAAGCATTTATAAAAGCCAAGAGATTATTTGTAGATATTTTTGCATACGGCCTAGAAATAAACCACAAGTATAAAATTAATGTAATTTCAAAATTAGACATTTTCTGCTATTTATAAGGGCACAAACAACAAAACTTCGAAAATATTGATATCACCCTAATCTCCCTTGAATTACCACGACTGTTGATAAACAAAAGACAATATTCCTATTTATTTTATATTAGTGTGTTAAATTTCAAGTCATTTGAAAATATACACAAGTCAACAGGGTTATTCAAAATGTTCGCCCGCAAAGCATAGCGGCTGCATTAACATATGATCAATGATGAAAAAAAGTAATATAAAGTAAAAAAATTGATAAAAATAATTTTTATAAAATCTTTGATAATGTTAATATCAAGGTGTTAAACATTTTGTGGCCAGTATTTTAATATAATAACATTTATTGTTATCTTGTTTTATTATCAGATTTTACTTTTTTTAAATATTTTTTGGGGAAAGAGAATCTATTATACTATCTGTATTCGAAAATAGATAACACGCTAAAAAAAAATTGTATCCAAAACTTACTATGTGCATCTATTATTATTTGTGTTCATTTTTTAAAAAAAATTAAATAATTAAATTATGTTTAATCATTTCTGTATAATACAAAAATGTATTTATTATGTATTTGTACTTACATGTGATGGCATTAAAAGTTATTAATAAATATGAATTCATTACTTGTTATTAAATCCAACTGTTATATTCCAGTTCTTTTGAAAGTTTTATAACGTAAATAAATAAAAATATTTTTTCAATGAAATTTATAATATATTTTTAATAATAAATAAATCAATGAAAATTAACATTATAAATTAAAATGATTAAATAACAATTTTCTAATGAGTGCTGTACAAAAAATACATAATTAAATAAAAATTGTTTGAGATCTTGATTGCTTTCATTTTGAATGGTGTTATTCTGCTGATGGTACATAAATATTTGTACAAGGACATGCGTCAAGTGTGTTGTTGTGTATCCAATTTAAGTATCTGTTTACTCTGGAATAAACACCGGGTTTTTTCGCTAGAGCACATCCTTCTCCCCATGAAACAACACCTAAAATTTAATGAATTAGGTATCTGTAGATATTAAGATTAATAAACTTTATTTTAAACATACATACCAACAACATGTAATGCTGAATTGTTAGCGATATGCATTGGGCCACCACTGTCACCCTATAAATTAAGAACACAATAAAATCATTATTCTCAAGGGCATGATGGCAACTATCATTTGGGAATATACTGAAATAATCAAATCAGTTTTCTTCCGGGTAAACTCATTAATCACTAAACGGTGAATCACTTAATTTGAATTTTAAATTTTATTCGTTTTAAGAGTTGTAAAATTTATAAGAGGTTTTAACCTTCCTTGTCATCATGATATTTTGATACAATAGCAATCTAAACACGTTTGAAATACACAATTTTGGGGTTCATTAAACACCACTATCAAAATTCCTAATTAAAAATTAATGTAATACTATACTGTAGAATTGACTTGTTACATTGTGGGTTTTGGTAATGAAATACATATTATGTCACAAGATATATCTCACTTGATCCGCATACGAGTGCATCACCTGCCTCCTTATTTTTTTAATTGGCATTGATTCACTATAGGTTTATTGATATTAGTTTTTTTAGTAAGTTTAAAAACTTTTAAGTGCTTTTGGAAACTATTAATTTTAGTAATATTTTATTCGTGCCACTTCTAAGATGTTTTAAAATAACCCAAGAATTTATTTTAATAAAATTTAAGATACATTATTTAGCTTTTAAATTATTTATAACGCACCATTCGAAATAATTTTTCTAAATTACGTTTAATTAAAATACCGAATATTGCTAATTTTATATTTTATTCATAAGACCTATTACCTGACATGAGTCTTTTGCTCCTTCCGGGTATCCGGCACACATCATGTTATTTGTTATTCTTTTTGCGTCGTAGTCTGTTTTTCTACAGTCTTCATTGCTCATAATTGGTACGTACACTTCATGGAGGATTTGTGAAGATGACCCACCTTGCTTTTTTGCACCCCATCCTGAAATTATACCTTCGTAACCAGCAAAGCTTTTTCCTGTAACAGATTAGACCAATATTCAGAATAAACAACTTACTCTTAATTTAAAAAAAATGTCTAATAGTTATACCTTCAACAGGAAGACACACTGGATTGATTCCAGTTGTTTGACCTAATTCAATGCCTTCGGTATCAAGACGAAGTAGGGCGATGTCGTTATTATAAGAGGATGGACTGTAACCTTTGTGTTTTATTACCTTTTTCACTTTAAAATCGATGTGTTGAGCTTCATCAGTAATACTACGATCATGTTCTAAAATTCTGGCACCAATATTCTTTCCATCAAATCTAAAAAAATTAAGTGATACATTTTTTTATTTAAATAAAATAGGATACGAAAAATATTTTGCTGAATTGGATTACGAGCATAAAATAAAATATAATAACTTTCTTATTTTCAGAAAAGTCTAAAGAAAATACAACTATATCCTTTTTTAACAAATAACTTTGTTATATAATATCGTTTTTATTGGAATATTTTAATATTTTTACTATGAAGGAAATTGTTTTTGTTTTTCAATTTTTTATTTAAAATTAAAATGCGTTTTCAATCAAATAATAGGTTGTAATTAGTATATATTACAAAATAAGGTTTGGCTTATACCCGTGAACGCAGTGGGCAGCAGTTAAAACGTATTTATGATTTATCAAAGTTCCTCCACAGTAGAATTTGCCTTTGTATGTTAACATAACCATCCAAGGATATTGATGTTTGTATGTTGGTACTCCACCGACTATTCGATTCTTTTTACCAATAGCTCCACAAGCTGTTAAAATAAAATAAAAAACATTAAAAAATAAATTATATGAAAAATTAATGGAAAAATCTTACTGCATGCTGGACAAGTGCTCTGATCAATAGGAGTCACTGGTACTTCAGGTGTAACGTCTTCAGTAGGAGTTCCAATGCCAATAAGATTCTGCCACCAGCTCAAGTAATCGGAAAACGATTGTTGACTCATTTCACCAGGCTTACCTTCAGCAGATAATGGCAACATAACCTTAAACACATAGAAGTTTACTTATTAGAAATAATGAAAAAAGTTGCATTTTCCTAAAATTCTCACCGGCACACGTTGAACGGACATGTCTAAAAGTGATACGAGTACAATACATAATATTTGCCACATTCTTTGATTTTTAGTGTCTATTGAACAATTTTTAGAATGATTATATTTACTGAAAAAAAAAATTTATTTTTGAGTTGAATAATTGTTTGGTTCCGAAAACCGCACTGATCACAACTAGCTCTCTGCTCGTATATTTATTAGCATTGTAACTTCCGTCATTGGATTAAGTGCAAGTTTTTGCTTTTTTTCGTTAACAAACCAAGGTCATGGTCTTCCGGACTACCGCCGTCTACCCGCAAAGTCAAGTCTCGTGGCCATTTAACTGATAAAAGTTCGGGCTACCTCGCTGGACGGTCGATAAAAATCCAACAACCGATTTTCTAGGTCGCTCTTTTAATCATCACTGCTTATGTCTACTTCGGATTGTAATAAACAATTATTTAAGTACGCTAATTGTAAAGCTAATGGGCGATGATAACAGCTATTGTATTCGTGTAATTGTTGTCAAAACGTTTGTCTTACATGCTTGTTAAGATTTGAATTTTTATTTGAAGATAAAAACAGGTGGACAAGTCATGTAACTTATTTTGTTTTTAACATAAACGGCAATTAGTTTGAACAGTAACGTTTTGTAAGCAACGCGAGAACTAACAAACAGTTTCCTAGTTTACGATGGCTAGTCGTCTCTGTAATCTCTCATAAAATTTTACCGTTTTTCTCTATTGCAATGCGTATGTATTATATTATTTCTCTTTCTAAAAACTTTATTGGGAAGTATGATCATTAACTTTGCAATTGCAGACATGAATCTGATAGCATTTACAACGATTTCATGTAATAAAATGAAATCATTCCACTGACGAAGAACAAAATAAATTGTTGACGAAAAAGGGTTCGGAAAATCGTCATGATAAAATTTCAAAACAACTAACTAAATGAACAAAAACTTTATAAATACGAAGAGCATAAAAAATAAACGGCGACTATTTTATTAGTCCAACAAAATGGAAAATTCTGAATAAGCTCTTCCGTCCATTAAAAAAATTGAGAAATATTCAGCGTAATTTTACAATTACAAATTATTCTACTATTTTAGTGAAAATAAAAATGATACATCGAATCGATTTAAGTATAAATTTAAATAATTCAATTTAGTTAATACTAAAATCGCGGTTTTTAGATTATTTAAAAATTAAAATAACTATACTTGTTATAGTAAATGTAATAATCATAATAACTGAGGTATTGTAATAGTTTATAAGAAATAACTAATTAGTTAGAACTAAATCTAAATAGTTACCCTAATTTAAAAACACGGTTAATATATCAACAAAATTATTATGTAGTTAAAAAAATTAATCTCACATATTTGAAAGTATAGTTGAATCATCTATAAAAAATAGATTAAATCTATCTATGATTGATGTCTGAATCAGTTTCCATAACAGATTAATTAAGTTTTACAGCATTAACTTTATGAAATAACATTACTGAATATAAATTACAGGTTATAGTACAAAGTTATATAGTTTTATAATAAATCAAAATGTTTATTATTATAGGACTGATTCGATACTTGGTAATTCGTATATACATATGATCATTTTTTGTATTTTTTCTGACTAAAAATGACACATAAAAATAACTAAATTAGAAAAAATTGCTCATTATAATTGTATTACAATCATTAATTTGTTTTCAACTTTAAATATAATATTTAGTTGATCTATATATTTTATATTAATATTTTTTTTAGAAATATCAACTAGAGAAACAAACAAACAATGACAACAATAGATATCAGTTTCCTTACTTTTTTAAACACTTTATATATGTGCTTAACGCTATGTGTATTATCTTTGGTAACATTGATCTCGAAATACGTATCCGCCATTTTTTGTGTTAAATATTTTTAATATTTTTTTTTAGTTTTATTTTAATATTTTTAATGTAATTTCAATTTTAAATAATATTAAAAATATAATCACAATCAGACATTATCTATACTTGGCCCAACTATGATGCGTCCCACTGTATCACGATCACACTGGGGTGTGTATTTTTATCATATATCGTTTATTTGAGTTATACAAATTTAATTAAACGTGGATTCTGCTGGAAAAATATGTTTGTAAAGTAAAATTTTATTAATAAAAATATTTATATAGTAATCTATTCTGCACTAATTAGTTAATACTCATACTCTAATAATTTTTTAAATTATAATAAAACATCATCCAACCGAAATACGCCATGAGTCAATATAAAATATAGGATTGTATTATTGTAAAAATTAATTATTGTGCGAATTTAAAAATTGAAACGAGATCATTTATTTTTAGCAGGCTATATCACACAATTTAATTCTATGTAAATGATTATAAAAAACGAATATTTTTGATGTTCATTAGGCAAATGAAACAAGATATTTAAGGAAGTTGATTTTTAAATGTATTCAATGTAATCATAANTTTGATGTTCATTAGGCAAATGAAACAAGATATTTAAGGAAGTTGATTTTTAAATGTATTCAATGTAATCATAAATCATAACCTGATTGAAAATAACAGCAGCTAACGAACTGGAAGACGTTTTTACGTATCATTTCACTAAAAGGTATTTTTTCATTTCATGATTTATTTTTTTGATGCGTAGTAATAAAAATACATAAGAAAAAATATACAGAGTGGTTGTTTTACCATTAACCACTTAATTTATCAAAAATAAAAATTATAGTAAAAATTGATATTGTACTTTATACCTTAAAGGGTGTAAACTTTATTTTGTCAAATATCAGCATTCATAATTAACTAGCATATTTATAATTTATTATATAAATAAGCCAATTAATATTAATAATATTTTTAAAAATACTTAAAAAAAAGAAATTAATAAAAAGTTATCAATTTTGTTTTTATATTAAATTAATTAAGTAGTAAATGATAAAAGCATCACTCTATATTAAAGAAATTTCATGATATGGTAATTTACATGATTAAATTAAAGTAAGGTTTCGACTGTTGTCTTTTCTTTATTAAAATGTTTATCCTATAAAGTCATGATATAATGTTCATTGCAAAAAGTTCTTTAAGATTTTTCGATCAAGTAGCACTAAAAAATTTTATTTTTTACTAATAAGTAAGTAAGGTTTCACTAAATTTATGTAATAAAACAATAAATTGTATTGAAGAACAAATTTTAATAATTATTAAAAAAAAAATCATTAAGACAATTTTAATAATTTTTATTTCAATTTTTGCTCTTTTTTTATTTAATGATAAGAAATTCTAACTCAATTATTGTACTTGACCCGTTTAATTTTAAAAATTAGATAAGGAAAATAATATAAATAGAGCGGGCAGTAACCTCGGTACACATAAATGTTCTCAACATCATAAACGGATTGAGAAAAGCTCATCACATTTATACAAACATAAATAAATACACCGTCGTTGTGATAAGAACAAAACGGCCTAAATGACATTGGAAAAGAAACAAGGATATTAATGGAGATAAATACAATGATGGTACATTTATGTCATGGTTAAACCACAAAGTATTTGACCCCATAAATATGTTAATAATAGAATATGAGGATGCCTAAACAATAGTTTTAGCTTTGTTGCTTTGGTTCATTTGTTTATTATAATAACTCATAGACAAAACCATACCCGATATTTATATAATTGTAAATAATCTGTATGTTCTTCAACAGTTAATAAGTTTTGAATGGAGCATCGACTATTCAAAAGTAAAATGTTAACTAAAAATTGTTTTTTTTTGTTCAATAGAGTTTTTATTGAGCTATTATTAGTTACGATTCCTTAAAAATATTCTGAAAATTTTCCTGAATTAAACGATCATTGCTAATTATTCGTTTTCAATAATAATGTTTACTTTTTCTAAAGTTTATGTACATCATTTTATTGTATATTTATGATTTATTATACATAATATTGTTATAAACCAGGATTTATTTTCTCATTGAAATTGATTAAAACGCCGTAATAACAAATAAAATAATAAATATTATATTAAACAATTTGAAAAATTGTGTCTCACGTTAAACAGTTGGACTTGAAAAATGTTATTGAAGATATCATTTGAACACTGTCACAGGGTGAATTGTCCTTGAATGTTATTATATTAATAACCAATAACGGCAGTATTGACTATATTTTTGCTTACATTTAATACAAGGGCGACCAGTCAATTGTTCTCGATATTCTATGATAATTATCAAAAATTTAATGAATTTATTTTTATTTGAATATTTTCCTGGGTTGAGTTGATGGTTTTTTTTAAAAATATTGTTCAACATGTGATGTATTTTAAAAAATCGTGTTCGTTGCGAATGAGTTATTTTGTATTCATACAGAATAACTCATTTATGTTTAAATAATTTTAGTGAGTATTTAACTTCTGTATAAAATACTTAACAAAGAAATTTTTTGGTTTACTATCTAAGACGGAAATTTACTAAAAACATTTGGAAATAATTTATCATTTATTATGTAATTGTTTCTGCTATTATTACATTTGTTAAGTAATAGCAATGCAATAAAGATTAAGTTACTATTAGTCAATTATAGGACGATTGGGTAAAGTTATTCGGCTAAAATTAAAAACTGAAACGCAATACACCCACTTGGACCAACTAATGAGAAAATGTATTGTCATTGTGGAAACCACCGGGAAAATATGTTTTGATATTTACCTGTCGAGTTTGGTTTTGTCGCTAAAAATACAATATTGCGCATTAATACTTAACATAAAGCATAGTCATCTATTTATGCGTGAAATGACAATTAATGGGTCGTTTAAGTCGTGTTCATGCTGACACAGAGAGACTACCGACATTTGTGTCTTCCGTCGCTTTCACCCGTGTCGTATATGGCAGCGGCTTTGTTGCGCTATTTTCATTACAGTCGCGTTGGCTTTCACGACCACACGTAAAAACTCGATAGCAAAACGATTATGTATTGCGATTGATAGCACAGCGTGTCATTGGGTCTAAAGTACCTGATTAGACACATACATTGACAGTGGCAAGGTTCTTAATAGTAGTGAGAGGACTTGAGACTTTTGAAAACAAAATGCCCTCGAAATCCACAGACAGTTTAGTTAGCCATTAAAACTTGCACTAAATGTTTTTCGAGAATTCAGAAATAGTTCTAAGCCCCTTGGCGTGTTTATTGTAAAGTTAAAATTATTAGTATTCGAAGAAATGTTATTCGTCTAATATTTTTATATAAAATATGATTTTATTCGTTTTGTACGGAAATTTCAAATAATTCTTTGAAATATTTTTGTTATTTCTACTTCAAAGTTGTGTCGTGAAAAAAAACTTGAAAATGTTGGCAATGTAACGTACAAACATCACTTCTGAGAATTATGATGTACTATATTAAAATTTCTTACAATCTTTTTGAACACCATACTCTGTGTTTCCACCCGAATCAACAATATTTTCCTTTAGCAATCTCGAAAATCAATGAGTTTTATTAAACGCGATCAGTGGCGTGTAATGGCCTTAATTTACTTTTATTATGTTCAATAACTCGCAATAAAAATATTTCTACGTAGATAAAATTGTTGAATGCATAAATAACTATAACGATTCTAGGGATAATAATATAAAACATTTATTTTTTTGTATCAGAACTTTCATAACAGTTATCAATTCGCGGGAAATGTGTTTTGTTTTATTGTTTAGAGTAAAATATATTTATCTAATTTTTTTTTAATGGCTTGATTTATACCTCATTTTTGTTGGTTTGTCAAGTCAACCGTCGATATAGTAATTGCTATTTACTCGAACAATCTTTTAGAATTATATTAAAATGAATTTCAATCGGAAGCGTAAATTAAACATAAAAAACGTGAATTATATTTGTTAAAGGAAAAACTTGAATAATTTATTAATAATTAATTTAACTTCTTTGTTGTATATTCTTGTATTTACTATCTACAGTTTAATCAGAGTACACCGAGTTGTTAAAATGGATATTTATTTTGTAAGAGCCGTTCATACTTTTTCAATTAAAATTAAGACTTTATTACTATTTATATATTGACGAAGTATCTTTTGAATAAAAATACTAAATTCTATTCGGGAAAACTAATTTATTTTCGATGTCAAGATTGTTATGGTACTTTGTTTATTTTAATCCATTCTTCTCAACCAATTCTATTTGATTACTATTACAATTTTGGTATAAAAAATACCCATTTTGATTTATCAGTACTATTTTTATGATTCTCGTCATAATTATTATTGTGAATAAGAAATTTGTTAAAATATTGAATTAAATAATTTTGTTTGCTATTCATATTCTTAAGAATACATTCTGATACATTTTTGATTATTAAAATGATTTTTCAGGAAAAAAAAAATCAGGATGTATAGATAAAATATTTTCCAAAATAATTATTAACGTTTTCTGTTCATTGTTATTAACAATTTGTTAATATAGTTTTCATGAATGCTTCATTATGTTTATTGTAAACTCCAGTATTTAATTATACTCGTGGAAAATGTAATTTTGTAAGAATTTCGAACATTGAAGTAATTTAGTATGTCGAAAATAGCGACTAATCGAATAAAAATCAGAAGTGAATTGAAATCGCAGTAGTGTTGTGCGGAAAACGTCAAAGCCGCTTATTCGATTACATTTTCTTAAAAGCACGAATAAAGTAAAAAATAGCAGTTAACAGAACTCGTTGCTTTCGTGTCGAATCCTAAATACAAGCAAATGTAGTGCTCTGGTTATGTCAATAGCTGTTGAACGATCAACGTTTAACGACGCAGAAGAACGGAAAATCTCTTTTGAGAAAACCTACTGCGAGCTTCCCATAAAGCAAAAAAAATTGTTTATCCATTTTATCTCTGCATTTTACGCGTTGTCATTGTTCATTAAAATCTTGCAGCTGTACTCAAGTATGCCGTACATTAAGTTTTGCATAGGAGAGAGATAGGACTGGAGAGACGCGGTATGAGAGCTGAGAGTATTACATGCTCGCACGGGTTTGTTTTCCGGCGAATAACAAACATGTGGGAGACTACACCAAAAGGATTCTCGGTATTCAACACGGCTTTGATGCTTTTTCCTTTGTAGGTACATAATATTCTGTTTTGCACGATAGTTTGGGAATTAATTCCTCCGAACATTTTCATAATAATATCCTATTTGATGTATTCGTACCTTCGATTTCTTCGGGCGAAATCTCGTGAAGCAAAACATTTACTTTGACAAAAACGCTTTTCGTTGAAGACGTTTTTCCAGTCTAAAAATTGACTACTACGATCGTTCACCTGACAAATCGATAACAGTATACGCACAAAACATTAATTGCACTGCGGTGCCGTCGTGTGCATTGCGGTAGGTCACCATACACAGACGGGGGCGCAAATCTAGAAAGTGGGTCAGGGCGATTACGATAAGCCTGGTCGCCGATGATCCTCGACGCCCACATAAAAAACACTTCTTCTCCGTGCCCAGACATATCGATCGGTGTCCTCCCCCTGGGAAATTTCAGTACCCCGTCTTGTTGCACTTCGAGCAATCATAACCGAATGTCTGGTAAACACCACTAGACTCGAACGACGGTCAATGTCGGTGACCGGTATATTCTGAGGGTTACCGTTGTGGCTGGTTAATAACATTCAACTTATAGTGGCGTTTGAATACGTAAAAATAACCGCAAAACTGCGATAACACTGCAATGTGTCACCGTAGTGCATCAAAGATTACGAAATCAACACGGTATTGCATAAAAAATTAACGGCCAAAGATAAAAATAAAAGTGTTGCAGAATAATGCACTAGTGAATTATTGTACCTAATAACTAAGAGTCATTTTACTACTATGATGAATAATTTTCCATATTTAATTAATATTTTACTATTTAACAAGTAATTACTCTTAATCATTTTCTTAAACGAGTTGAGATAAAAACACAATGTCATCATTTTAATTCTGCATACGTGTGTATTTTTTTACTACAACTATATAAACAGTTTTAATGTCTAACCCTCTTAATAATGTTTAACGAGGATTAAAAATTAAAAGACAAATACAACATTTAGTGTGGCCCGAATTATGTCTAGGAAGAATAAGACAAGATGATAAAATATACTTACTCTAATACTTTTGTTCAATAATTTTATTAATCTTTCGCTATACTGCTTTTCTAAGAATATCGTGAGATTCGATTTTACATTTAAAATAACAATCCGTTTATATTTCTTTGTATTTCTATTTTAAATATTGGGAAAAAATAAAATATAAATTCAAAAAAACACTTCGATTCTCCTTACTATTTTACTATCGGCAATATAGAGATCTTTATCATTTTGAAGATGTGAAGTTTATACTAACTAAAATTTAGTATTTTACACATATTTAATCAGCGTTAATATGAAGTTGCAATAGTAAAAACCGTAACAAGCGTGTAAATGGAAATCTCGACAAAGTCCATTATTTTAACACCTAATTACAAACAAATATTAGTCCGAGTAAAGTTTAGTAAACAAGGAAACAACAATTAAATTCGCAGTTTCCAAGTTATTGTTAGTTTTGAAACTAGAGATAATTCTGAATTAGAATGTACACGAGTTCTTACCTGTGTACATCGATTCATAGTTTTAACAGAATTAGCTAATAAACACGAATAATGCTAATATTATTTCCTCGGAATTTCGACCAAACTAATAAAGTGAGAAAAGGACAGCGTAATGTTTTACTAGAGACTACTCCGAGTTTACTTGTGAACTCTATTGGAGTTGAAATAAACGGCGCCCTCAGTAAGTGCAAACGAATCATTCTGCGAATTATTACCTATGCGAAATAGTTTGAAAATAATGATAATTATCACTGACGGTCTTGAATTATTCTAATTAACTCGAACAACAATAATATAATGGTATTTCATAGATACTGCTTGTCCTTTCGCATAATATTATTATTTATTACACACTGTTTCGAATGACGACAAGCTTTTTGAAAGCCGAGATCGTCAAGAACCTTTTAGATTTCTAATAATCCTATTTAATGTGTACCCCGTATGAATTTTTAGCTTGTTTATGTGACATGTGAACACATTTAAAATGCAATTAGTCGGCTGAAACTTTTGGGGTAGCTCGACATTTGAGATTTTAAACGTTTTAATAGATCTTGACGTTTACTTAATAACGAAAATTAAATGTTGTCACCGCTTACCTTATAGGCGACAACTAGTTGCAATAATTTTGTGCCAAGTTAAATTTCATTTCAACTGTATGATATTATACTTAGTTTTCTGTACAAAAACGAGTAAATGTACTGTTAATCAACAAAGGTGTGTAATAGTGTTGATATAAAACACAGTTCTCTGAAAACTCGGTGAACATGTTTTCTTTATCATAAACAAAAACTGTTGGCGCGTAGATAATTATCAGGTAATTGCATTTGTCACACGTTATAACACAAATTTGTGAGATACAGCCAAAAACCTTCGAGGTGAAATCCTTTATATGAGTAACGTAGAGCAATTTGGAAACTTAATACAATTCTAAGAAGATTGTAAAAAGCAGTTGAATTTATTTATAAACCAATAATGTCGGTACTCGCTTATAATGAAGTGGAAATTGGGTTTTACTTTGCATAAACTTTTACATTCTTAAAACAACACGAGCAAAAGACTTACAATGAAACGTCATACCTTATAACGTTTCACGTTCTATCGTCTAAACTCGTATGGTTTCTGCTTGAAAAGTTCAGAATTTAAGACAAAATAATTTATGCTATTTTGATTTTTACTCACAAGTTTTGTCAAAATTAAACCGGCTATTACTAAAAATGATAAGCTGCTCTCACATTAAGCTTATTTTAGTTAAACGTCGTAGAAAAAAAAACAAATTCTGTATAATAACATTTTGAATTGATTTATAACCGAGTCATTTAGCGTTAATAAGGAGGGAATATTTTAACAAATGTGTTGTAATATTGAGCTGAGTATCTAAAAATAGAACTTTTATTTTTCAAATTATTTTATTATCATATAAAATATTATAGTTAACACTCTAATTATAAATGTTCAATTAAATGAATTAATTATATTATAATTTTTGCATTGTTATTTAACTTAACTATTAGAATTTTATAAAGCTCAATATCTTTTCGTCATAAAAAAACGTTTATCTAGAAATTAGGATAATTAAACTAGCGCAAGTTGTTTGGTTTGGTTGCTAGTGAATTATCTAACATTAATTAATTATGGAAATAAAATCAAAGTGGTTACCATTAGTCACTATCTTTTTTAATTGTACATGAAAGTTTTTATTTTAATACTAGTTAGATTTTTATTGTATTACTGTGTTACGTTCCGTAGGTACTTGACAAATGGTACGAGACGTTTAGTTAAGTATTTGCAATAAACACTATTTTTTTTGCGTGTGTACTATCAACAATTAACTACATCAGTTTTGTGTATAATTATTTTATAATTTAAGCGTACAAGTAAGTAATCACGACAAAGAGTAAATTTCGTGGAACTCATGCGTTTTTTTTTTTTTTGTAAATTTAATGACTCCTAAAATTTATTCAAATTTTACACCTTGAAATTCTGTTCGAAGAAATAGTCATTGTCCCTGCGATAACACAATTCAAGCATTTATAAACAAATTGTACAAATATTAAGAACTCTACAAAAAGTAATAAAGATACTAATGTAAATATGTAATGTTCATTTAGGTCATGAAATAATTGAAAATAGGAAAGCAAACGATAATTGCATTTTGTTTATCAAATAAATGTTTTGACTAGATTAAATTATTTTATTGTATTTAAATTATTTGCAAATTGGTTTCTCATTAAAAACAAACATCCGTTTGGGTATAATTTTAACTACTATCTTAACAGGACAATTTTATTTTTATTAATTCAATGTATTTTACATTTAAGGAATACTTACGTATATCAATTATTTTAGTATACGAGTTAAGTTCCGTTGATTTTTATGGGCAAATTTGTAACGTGTAGTATTTTTTAAAGAATTCTAGTTGTAATTATTGCAACGATGTGTCACTAGTCATGACTTTGAGATTAGTATCCAAGGGCCCCGAGATAACTGTAAGTTACTAACTTATGTATCCGTGACTATCTCGTTGCTCTTTCGGTCATTGGGACGTTAAAGGGGTGTCGACTTTAGGTGGCACGTGCGGGCGCTTGACCTACAAACGTGCATCATTATCGTAGACGTTAGATAACAGCTAAAAACTGGCAACAATTAGTAACATAATATTTTGGATCGGTATAATAATATTACGGTGTGGTGCGCGAGTGCGTGTGGCCGTCAGTAACCTTAGGGCCGTTCAAGGCTGTTAGACAGCATGTAGTGTAGTGGCACCGGACAAGCGTGCCGCATATATAACGCCGGCGCCGTTGATCCTGCAGCGTGCCCGCGGTCCGTCTCGTCCTCTTGTCGCGTTAACAGCCGCCGTTGTCGCCGCCGTCTCGTTGTACCCGTACGCCATTCAACACCGGAACAGACAGTGACACGCGCACTTTGCTGTCGCCACCACTGACACAACCCGTTCGACCGTCGACATGCGCCCAACGACTCTCTTCGTCGCCTCGCTCTTAGCCACCGCCTCGTGTCTATCCAGTGCAGCCTTTACTTGGGTCAGTATATTATATTTAACCAATTAAATAAAAAACACATTTCATTCAAAAGTAAATACGCGTTAACGCATACACACCATTGCGATTCTCCGAACCGGTCACTGGTAATTGTAACAGCATTTTTTTGTTTTAGCCCCAACTTCCGTTGCAGTTTGATTTTCCGGAAGAACAATCTTCAAAAGAACAAGGGCCGGCTGTTAAGTATTGCTCCTCGTGTGGTAAATATCAAAAATAATGTTTTTTTATTAAATGTACCGTATTAAATGCAAAAGGGGATCCTAAAAGTATCTGCTGGCGATTTAAACACTGGTGCTGCACGTTCACGGGTAAATTGTTGGACGTTTTTTTTATGCTCATTACTGATTTGAATTGACAACTTTGGTTGTATGCCTTCGAGTAAAATAATTGTGTCGTATAATTAACGACCGTTCAAAATCGGACTCGACCACAACGCGGTTTGATCGACCGGAACTCAGTCGATCAGTGATAACCTTAACCCAACGTGTGTTACGGTGAATTGTCTTAGTCTGTATGAATATAAATTATGTTAATTGATCTGCAAGTATTACACAAGTAAGGTAATATTTTAGATATATCTGTTGCATAGTATTTTTTTTGTTTTAAATCCCAAATGAAGTTTACCCTTTAGCGAAATCTCTAGTATTCTGCAGTACAATATTTTTTATGACCCAATTTAAATTAGAGTAGAGTAACATCGATTACCTCGTATTTCTGGCGTGTAAATAACACACTGGTATTGTCGTTATTGCATTGTTTTGTAAACGAAAGTTGGGTGTGGGCATCTCTCACTCACTACGGTAGTAAAATTCAAGTGTGTTTTGGTTATCTATTTTTTTTTTTTTTTTTTTGTCGTGAANTTTTGGTTATCTATTTTTTTTTTTTTTTGAGTATCGAGTAGAGTTCAATCGAGCAATGCGCAGTATTTCCAAATAATTATATTCACCGCGTTGTTTATCTACAAAATACATTATTACAACGTAGGCCTAATGACCGTTTACTGGCAACACATACTTGTTTGCATAACATTTTCCCAAACGCCGAGAAAGAATTTTTGAGCATACTTTGATATGGTAACATGTACAAGTGCTTGTTGCGTAACCGGTAGAGAATCTGAGAGATCGTTGTCTTATTTCAAGTACACGGAAACTACTTTATCGTTATCGTCAAAGTTTTTTATTAATTCTACTTGCAACAATTCAAATATGTCTGTTTATGTATTAAAACTTCCATCAAATAACAAAAACTATTATACTGATCATGAATACTTCTTCGTTTCACTTTAAGTATATTTAGTCTATTTTGTTTAATTGGTCCAACTTTATTGAATAATGCGTTTTTTTATTCATTACAAAACTTAAGTAGGCCTATTCAGATGAATTGCATTTAATGTTTTGAATAATCCGAGTCGTTAAAGCGTGATGGTTTCAATTAAAATTGTGTTATGTTTATGCAACAGTTGCAGTTTATATCAGCTGTTTGTTTTAGTGGCAGTAAAATAACTATCTTGGTAAATACAATTACCTAACTGAACCTGATATGTATTGTCAATAAGTTATAGTTTTATTTTAAAAGAGCTGATAGCTGAACAAGTGTACGAAGGTACAACAGTTTTGTCGCTAGTATTTATTGTTATTTAACAGTTAAATCCATTGTTTTATTGACCTATTCTAGCTTTGAGTTGTGTAATAACATGCAAATGCCTTTCAATGTTTTATTTTGCGCGCAAAATTCAAAAAGTTCGTATTGTTTTTATGGGATCTAAAACTTAGTTAAAAACTAAATCAACCTTCATTTTAACTTTTAATTATTCTTTAATTAAATTTCTAAAAGTTTATAAAGAAAAATTATCAATTCTACATTTTTTTTAGCATATAGCTCTGGGTGTAATAAAATAGTTAAAGATATAAAACTCCATAAAATCCTTTTAATTTTCAACAGAATTCTTATTATACAAAAGACCAACAAAAAAAAAACATTGTTTCAAGTTCTATTATACAATACAAGTTAATTTTTTATGGAAGTTTATTAAAAGACTATCATGAAACTCTCTTCCGGTAGATAAAATACTGTAATAGTCGTTATATAACATATATCTTGACATTGTAAGATGCATTTCGTTAAATTACCTTGAACTTACTAAATTCCATTCCTCGAGATCAATAAAAATTATTGTCTTAAAACAATAACAAAAAAAAAAAAATCGTTCTTTTATTACTAGAAAAACAGTGTGGCATACAACCTGAAGATAGACGATCGATATTTGCTAAGATCGTAAACGGCAAGGACGCTCGTGAGAATGAGTTCGGTTGGGCTGCAACTTTGGCCAGACGAGGTCAATTTTATTGTGGAGGAACTTTGATTACAAAAAAACATGTACTCACCGCCGCTCACTGTGTCGAATCGTAAGTGTCTCTCATAATATATAATAGGGTGTGTACATGATCTTCATTTATCAAGGAACAACCTTTGTGTAAAATATTATGTCTATAAATAATTAAAATCACTAATCTGCACTGAATGTAACTAATTGTAACCAGTTAACAATACACGATTTTTTATTAAAAGTTTTAGTCCAAAAGACCTCACTGTTACCATTGGTGAGCATGATAGGAAAACTGATACCGGTCGTAAGTCGGTTCATCATGTGCTCAGAATTCACAGGCATCAAGACTTCCGTTTGAGTACATTTGACAATGACATAGCTATTCTTGAGCTTCGCGAACCCGCTCCTCTAGAAAGTCCTTGGGTCAGACTTGCTTGCTTACCAACGTCTTGTCAGTAAACAAATGATAAAAATAGTCTCAAAACAAACGAATGAAAATTGTTTAACTCTATGTTTACAGCTGATATTTCATACGAAGGATCTAAAGGCACAGTGATCGGCTGGGGAAGACTGGGAGAACGTAAAAAATCATCCAACATTCTACAAAAGGTCGAAGTTCCAATAATATCTAACGAAGACTGTAAGGGAATGGGATATGCACCAGAAAAAATTACCGGCAATATGATTTGTGCAGGATTCAAAGAAGGCCAACAAGATGCCTGTCAGGTATAAATTTATTACATTGTTATATTCATGTCCGTTAATATTAATACAAAAACTTACAATTTAAAAAAAAAATCCAATATTAAATACTTAAAGTGTATAAAATTGTACTGGCACTAAAACCCAATCAGTTTCGATAGACACAAATGATTACTTTAAGTAAAACAAAAATCACTTTATTTTTTATTAGACTCGGTTTATTATCCGAATTGCATAACTCATGATTATGTTGTCTTATTTTCTCGTGTAGGGTGACAGTGGTGGACCAATGCATAGGATCATAGATTCATCGAATATCTTTGAAGTAATCGGTGAGTTTACTTGAAAACGAATTGTTTTCTTTAATTGTCTATAATCAATTATTTAATTGTCAGGTATCGTTTCTTGGGGAAAAGGTTGTGCCAGAGAAAATTATCCTGGAGTTTATACCAGAGTCGCCAATTATTTGGATTGGATTCAAGCACGCACTGGAGACGAGTGTATATGTGGATCGCCCACCACAACGTCGGAAGAGAGTTACTAAATGGAAAGATAAATACTCTCCAAAATGTTTTGCATTGTAAATAGCACGGCACTGTACCATTATATATTATATTAATATTTATGTACTATATTCATCACCAATTAATTGTTACCACCGAGTACCACGGATACCATTATCACACAATTATATAAATTCTAGTCAATATGCTGTTTGCTTTAAATGAGTGAATATTAATATAAAACGATAAATCAAGTTTTATGTATCATGAATATTAAAAGTTTTCTAATTTAACTCAAACAAAACATGTTTTGTTTGTTTATTTTAAAAAATTATTCTCAACATAATTAGTTAGATTAAACTGTTTATATATTTTTTTTTAGTTTCAAAAAATTACTTTATTACATAATCTTTTGACTGTTAATATATATTTTTAAATTTTTGACTGAGCGATTAAAAACAGTTAGAATTTTCACATTTTATTTATTTATAATAATTATATATTAAGAATTTTATTTTAAGACAATCATAGATAATCATTTATTGTTTTTTTAGTTATTACTGTGTAATATATATTATTATGTTGAACATTATAAAACATATTTGTAACTAGTATTTAATTTGACTAATATTTGCTTTGATGATATCACTCAATGTATAAACGTAGCAAGGAGATTAATATATTTAAAGGTTATTTACAGTGAGCAATAAATAAAAAGATTTTACGAATTGAATCGGCACAACAAACAAACAAACAGTATGACAATTATTCATTTTTAGGTTTATATAATTAAAATTTAAAAAAAATATGATAAATGTTTAAATGTATTAAAAAAAAAAAAAGAATTCGCCAACTTTTAGTTAGTTGTTTTTATAAAAAATACATTATATTTTATAAATAAGTGGCTCACTCTATAATTTCAAAAAGTCTATTCCTTAACAATTGTATAGAAAAAATTGAATAACCTCGAAAATCAACCGAATTGTTTTCAATTTATCGTCATAGTCATGGCAAAATCTACTTTGCGATTTTATAAATTTTCGGAATAAAAAATAATTATTATTTCTCAAGATATTTGAGCATTAAAGAACCCAATTACATTGTTAGTTATAAAAGAATAATGTTTTCTTGTATTCCTCATTGTAAAAAAAGATTCATTTATCGTTGATCGTTAAATTTCTATTGAAATAATAATTTTAAAAATTTTATTTTCATTTTGTTATTTATCTTAATATATCAGTAATCATTTTTTTTTTAGCTCCGACGCTTGTTGTCCTTTTTAGGTTACTAAATTAATTTTTTTAGTGGCGCATAAATATGTAACTCACTAAAAATGATCTAATTAAAAAAATGATTGATCGATAACAACTTTTTAACCACTAATTCAGGAGTTATACATATTTTTATACATAGGTCGGAGGTGTAGCGCTGCAAAAAATGAGCGTCGATAAAAATAACTTAACCCTCACCTCGTCTCCGGTCTATATTTTAAAGTGTATGTAACTTCTGATCTACTAGTTTAAATGTTGTTATTTGGATTATTTTATAGTATATGAACTAGTTAAATAATGTGTATGTTGCAATTTAAACAAAATCATATTAGTACCTTTAAAACGAATGAGTCATAAACTTAAAAAAAATATTTAATTACTACAAAATCGAGAAATTAATAATACTAAACAAGATAAAAATTTCAAAAGTATTATTATTTTAGGAGAAATTTAGTGGTTAGTAATAAATCAATTATCTTTTTTACAGGGTAATTGATCTACAACTTAAGAATATCAAGTACCATTTTCAAAAAAATATTTTAATAACCTTAAAATTATTTTAATATTTGTTGAAAATTCAATATTATCTGGTTCTGTGTTCATTGTCATGTTTTCTTACATTTTTCGTTAAAAGTTTTTGGATTACATGGTCTAAATTTTTTCAAAATATAGAGTATTATCGTTTAGGAGTAAACACTTCCCCTTTCACCGAGAATATGTCACTAGATAAACTTTTCTTCTTTCTGTAAAAAAGTCATTTAATATATTAAATATTAGACTGTATGATGTTGATATTCTTATTTTCATTGTTGTCAAGGTATACAATGTTTACTAAAATTTTTTAGAACTAAGAAGTTCTATTTATAAAAAATAAAAATATATTTGTACCATAAGGTACTATCTATAGAAGATTATTGTTTTGTTTGTAAAACTCTGAACTCAATTGTTTTTCTCAAATTAAATTTTGCATTATATGTATTAATTTAAGACCGCAGATGTTTTAGAGCATTTCAAAAATTTAAAAACAAAAATATTTTTTTGTTTCTTTGTTAAAACCGCTTCTGTATTTAAGGTTTTATTTGAATTTTCGTAAAACATATGTATCAAATGACATTGTTTCTAGTATATTGATAAAAATTATATATTTAATTAATATTTTTATAAAGTTATTTCAATTATAAAATACAAAATAAAACAAAAAAAACATAAATTAGTCTTATTGTGGACTGCTTACTTATAGTAGTACAATTATTGTTGAGTACAAAAATTAGTACCAACGTGTGTTACTAATATTCCGAAACAAATTTAAAATGAAAAATAACTTTAAATAAAGTTTTCCACTAACATTTTTTAACAATCTTAATGCATTAAAATAAAAATTGTTAAACAAATAACTTTTTTCCAATCATTTTTACAGAAAATATTGGTGTACTAAAAATAAAATGTTACACATTGTGTTGGATTTAAAAATATTTTAAATCTTATTTTCTATTAAAAATTGTGGTTTTTATATTATTAAACAAAATTTTCAGGACACTTACTATTTTTCTTCAAACTATAATCTACAAAAAATATAATAGATTTTTTACAAGTAGGTATATAATAATTAATTATAAAAATGACACTCTATATTCTTATTAATACACTTGTTATTTTATATTCAATGATTTAAAGTTGTATATATTCAGTTGGGTTGGGGTTTTCGGTTTTTTGTTTAAACATTTATAGATTCACCGAAAAATTAAATAAAAAAACAATACAATTCAACTATTAAAATTACTTAAAAAAATATTTTGACTTCATAATTCCCAATATCAGTAACTAAATATGTAACATCAATTTATTTACTTCATTAATATTAACCCCTCTTTTTTTCCTATTTATCTTTCGTTCTTTCATTTACAATTTCTTTGATCTTTTCGTTGACTATATCTATATGATTACATGACAACTTAATCTGATAGATATACTCATTAATGAATAACAGTGATATTTGTAGGTACACAGTTATATTTTGCAGAGTGGACTATTGCAGACCCTCCGTCAAAACTGGTTATTCATTTACTTTCTTATTATAATTATATCCGTTAATATGAAAAACATTTTTTCTCCGAAATTTTTATATAGAATTCTATATAAAAAATTACTATAACTATATCAGTAACTGTACAAGAAATGTAAAATAAATGTTTAAATTTATTTTACACAATTTTAATGCATTGGGTATTTTAAATTTTTATTTGAATAGAAATTTTGGAAAAAAAAAATCTTTATTTATAAAAATGTTTAAAATTAAGATTAGATAATTGAAAATTTTATTTCTTAAAAATGTAAAATAATCAATAACCAGTTTTGAATATAATTATTATAGTTAAATCGTTTTTAAATTGTAATTTTTATAAAAATAATTACTAGTGCTACTTAATTTGAACGCTCTTAATCTTATTAGACTATAAATAAAATATAATATAATTAGATAGAAACAATTTTCAATTTTTTTTTTCTAATTTATAACATATTTTTTTCTAGAAATTATATCAAATAAAAAGGAATTATTTCGTTTATTTTTATTTTAACTGAACTAGTAATAAAATTTTTGTTTACGTTATTTACAATCTATTGTAGTTTTTAGTAACACACTTTTATATTTTATAATTTATTATAAAGAAAATAGCACACTTTTATTTCTACTAACAGATATATCATATTTGAATAGTCTATCCATTTCGAATAACCTGTTTCGAGCCGTTTTTACAATGTAACTGTACTGTTTTAATTTTTTAGATTCCACTTTTAGATCTTTAAAACACTGCTTATTATTTTCTCCTTGCTGATAAGTTTTGATTTCATATCTTTATTGCATCAGGATAAATTAGCCTAACCCAACCAATTAAATTATAAATTTTAAGCTTATATTTAAACATATATACTTAATTATGTGAAATTTCTGTTTGTAAAAAGTCTTAAACCTTAAAATAAAATAAAAAATTTACAAAAATATTGTAAACCTTAAAAGTTATTTTGTTAAAACTAATATTTTTCAGTGATAATAACTTTACAGCAGAATGGAATTTGTTGAAAAAAAATATATTAAAAAAGGTGTATAATTATTCTAATATGAAGATAGGTAAATGAGAAACTATAAAAAAAAATGTGCACTAATCTTGTGGTCATATACACTTTTTACTTGACTACGTGCAAAACTTATCATTAACAGATACTTTGAAAATTATTAAAGAGAAATCGAAAATTGTATTAATATTTATTTAAAAAAATTATTGTCATCTAAACTTACAGGAATATATTTCATAAACTAGTAGTTATGTTGTGCAATGATGTATATAATTATACATTTGTTTCCTGTTGTATTAAAAACAATTATTTTTAATTTAAAAAACGGTTTTAATTAATAAGACGAAAAAATTGTTTGAAATATATTTATTTTTTTATATTTAATATTTTATGTATTGTATTTTAATGGTTTACTTGTATTATACAAGTGTAATATAAAAACAAAGTCATGTAGTTAAAGATCTTGAAAAATCTCATAATACTTTCTAAACATATGATAGTGTTATGTTACATTGTTTTTTTTTTACTATAGAAACAAGTTTTAAGTATGTAGGTAATAACTAAAAAATATTTATGAAAAGCAAGTACCATGTAAACAAATAATAACCAAAAAGTAGAAACTCAATTTTAAATTAGTGTATAAATAATAGTAAAATATTTGAAATAATGTAACATGTAAAAATAACTTATGTTAAGAAAGTAAATTTTAGTGTTCAATAATAAACAATAATTTTTTTTCGGTAGTTCTAATTGATATTAAATTAATACAATAGAATTACAGGTTTATGTGTCAATTGTTCATGAAAAAAAAAGTGATTCTAATATAATTTAAAATATTATTTAGATTTTTTTTTTTAAGGTTACAATTGTGTTTGTGAATCAGTAAAATTTTAAACGGACTTTTACACATACATGATCAAAGATGTTTGCTCCTCCTCCAAATAATTCAGATTGTAGGAGGATTTAAGGGCTTAAAGGATTTAGAGTCCAGAAATTTTAATAACTTCCCCTAAAATGAAATTTATTTGTACTGTTATTTTATGTAATCCTTTGGTCCACTTAACTGAATCATTCAAGGCCCTTAAAATGTTTACTAAATCTCCGCATGGGCTACTATGATTCGAGATTTGAGTTGTAATGTATAAAAATTAAAAATACAAAGTTCAGTATTGAAAAAACTATGTGATTTGGCTTTAAAGTCCAGGTGCGAAAATATTTTCTCGCCAGCAAGTTTTCAGTATAATATTTTAATTAATACATATTATTATTATTATATAACATTGTTATTAAAAGATGTAATTTTTTCTTTGTAGTTTTCAACTTCGTAATCAGATTTTTAAGATATAAATGTTATTATTTATAACACAATTTTGGTAATTTTGCATCGTTTGTTGATGTGTAGATTAATTTTCAAAACAATAACTTTCTTTTTAGTTAAATTAAACAGCGAGTTTAAAAATAAAGGTTATCTTGCTAAGGTTATAAATATATTACTTTTACTTAAAAATTATTACTGAATTAAAAATCAGATTTTAATTAAAATCTGAATAATTGTACCCTTTATTATCAAACGTCTACAAAAAAGTTTCTTTAGAAATGAATATTTTACAATAGCTCATTATCAATCCAACAAAAGTTATCTTATTTTATCTTCGTGTAATCAAGATCTTGGTTTTTAACAGACTAAAGTTTTTTAATATATTACATTTGAGCTGCATTAAACTTTTTAGTAAAATTACTGTTATTATAAGTTAAAAAAACTTTAAACAGATTTATGTTATTTAATTAAATAAGAAAGTTATTACCGTGTAAGTACTGTTTCGGTCAAAAGCCCTCATTAAAACACATTAGTGTATTTGAATTTTTACATGGCAGTAATGTTTGCACTGATCGGATGTGCGGTTTGCATATAAAATTGCAGAAAGGGAAGTGTCCAGCAAGTAAGTGGTCGTAGATTTCTATAAAACGATACCTATACGTTGTGTGTGTAAATGTGTTTAGAAAGAAAATCGGAACGTGTTATGGCGGGGCGTCCGTCAAGGTCACCGGAGTGTCCAACAAGAAAAAAGTGAGAGTAGTGGCGGCCGCGTGCCGCCACCGTCCGCTACCGGTATACACTTTTACTTGCGTCCGGTCTGCTGGCGGGTGCACTTTCTTCCACCGCAGTCGCACCACAGTCTCCGTAACAATTGTCGCTTCCGTCGCTATTTCATCCGTCACCAACTCATCACCGTTTCGAACCATATACAATTGTTTATGTCGATAAGTTGAGCGAGGTGAACATTACGACGTCCCACGCGAGTTTATGGTGCGCGACTGTCGACGATGCGGCCGCCGCAGCTGCAGCTGCTGCACGTCCTTTTCTGCTTCACGTATATCACGGTGGTCACTCCCTTGGTGACAATCGACAAACATGCGAAACCAGTCACGGTGAGTATGGTAGTTAAAGTGCCTAAATAAATTCCTATGACAACCATAGGAATTCTACTACAAATTGTAGTAACGGATTCTAAAGCTCAGAGCCTAATTTATTTTGCAATTTAACTTGCATTTGTAACGGCAGAGAAACTTTTTTCACGCAGTTTTACTTGTTTTTAGAATCATAAGGTTTTTTTTCAACTCAATTGTGGATTATCATAATTGAGAAAAGAGTTCAATTTTCATTCGCTTTTAAGACAAATCTGTAAAAAAATTGTCTTCGAATCGATATTTTGTCTCGCGAGTAGCTTTAATACCATGTAATCGTAAATTAATTCCTCTTTGAACCCCATTAGTTATGCAGATATAAATTAAACTTAAACTATAAAAATTTCTTCAAGTTAAAAAAAATTTAAGTAAATGATTTTTATTTATACAATATACTTATATTTGTTTAATAAGTTAACTAGTATTTTCTACATTTAAATATTACGATAACTTAATTTTTGGAAATTTAATGTATTTAAAAATAAATTATGTCAAGCTAAGTGTCTAGACACTTTTATAATCTAATTAATTATTAATAATTGAGTGATGTATAAAAAATAAATTGAACGATTTCTCAGGTGGTGAGAAATCGCTCATGACATTCCTTCTATGGTCATCATTATTAAAATTGCGTTTAAATTTTATCTTTCTCATTCAATTATTTGCCTCGTCAGATTTTATAACATGTCTGTCTTTGAATAGACGATGGTCACTGTTTACTTTCTGCTAGTAAAAGTAGCAATTGATTGATATGAATAGAAAGACATACCAATGCCGATGATATGACGTATTTAACTACAACTATTACTTAGTTTTACCGTTATTTTTTACTCGCTTTTTTCGGTTTCGTGTATTACAGAATGATCATTACGACACCGGAATTCTTCCACCACCGGTTAATTCTTCCTCGTCGACCAGTCACCGTGATAAGAGGATATTCTTTGATGATCTTTTTGGATCAGTTAGTTATGAACCGGAAGAAAAATTAACAATCGAAAATTGCACATGCAGTAAGTAAAAACAATGTTATTAATAACTATAGAAACTTCAATGTTACCTTTACTTATATGTAAATAAATATTGTAATCAAATATTTGGCTTTTGAAGTACACGTGTGTCTTAATATTTCAAAACATTTGCCATATTGATAAAATATACTTTGACCTTTATATGGGAAGAGTAATGATATTTAGACTTATTTTTTGATCTGGTTACTTAAGTTTGATTATTTTATACGCGTATTTCATAATGTTTTTGATTTTGCTCGGAAATATTTTTATAAATTATCAAATATTGGATAAAATTGGAATTTATTTTAGGTAAAGTAAAATATAATTTACCGAATTATATTAGTAAAAATATGAATAATTTCATATAAGACACTAACGCACAATTATTACTACTTTTTTTTTACTGTAGATTTTTCTATTTTCTCCAGTAGAAACCACTGACTCAAGATAACATATACTTAATGGTTAATTTTCTATTTTTGTTGTCTATAATAAAATTGTGATTACATTAGCTATCCGATATTTGCAAATGTAACTTATACAGGTAATCTGTAAGAAAGAACGGATGTCTCGATATAACCTTGAGAGTATTTTCAAAAACAACACATATAATTATGTAGAATTATTTGACGCCTGTGGGTTTCGCTTGTTAAAGTGAAATCAGGACATACATACTATCATAACTATATTATAATACTAATGGGTGCTCGTCCTTACAATAATAATACGTTTGTTTCTTTAGATTGTGGAGTATCTAATCAAGAAATCCGCATAGTAGGCGGACGACCCACTGGAGTGAATAGATACCCTTGGGTGGCTAGGCTTGTTTATGATGGCCATTTTCATTGCGGAGCATCGCTCATCAATAGCGATTACATACTTACAGCTGCTCATTGTGTGCGGAAGTAAGTAAAAAATCAGTGATACTATTTGTTCAATGATTTTCTATTCGATTTTACTATACGATACCGTAACGAGCGGTTTAATTGCATAAGTCTTTTAAGCGAGTACAGCCATCGCTTTTATAAGAATTTCGAACATTTCATTTTAATTATAATTTCGATTAACAATTTCTTTAACCCGTAGTAAGATTAGTACTTAAAATGTTAAAAGTACAACGCCAAGTTATTTCAAACTACGTTCTAAGCATTCAAAAACGTAGCATGATATTCCAATATAAAATAATTAAAGTAACTGTAAATGACTAATGTAATTTGCTAGAATTGAGTCATCAGTCAATTCTTGTATTGTTAAGTGCTATTAACGACGGATTTTTCATTTTAAGAACATTACTCCGAATTTACGTGTAGTATTAAGGTAACGTTTCGTTACATATTTTTCAAAGTATTATGTCGTTTAAGTGTGAATATAGAAAGTTCGATTATTTTAATCTTCGTTCGTAGATAATATGTTCAGTACGAATGAAAGGGCTTAAAAAAAATATATGTCACATAAAACAGACATACCTAAAGTTGTGTCCGAAAAATATTTTTAAATAATTTATTCATTTTTGAAAAAGTCATGTCGATTTAAAATGAAGAAGTAAAAATATACAAAATGTTCAAAAAGTAAGGAAACAGGTCAATTGTAACAAACAATCAGACCAATAGAAACCCGTTTCTTTACCTTTTGAACACTCTACATATATGAATTGCCGATTTTAATTGTAGTTTAAATTTATATAATTTGATTTGTTATTTTTTTTGTGTTCCTCCTATTTGCGTTGTAATGATCACGATGATAAAGGAATGGGTCAATACTTATGAAAGTGTTTCAATCGCGTTCAGAATAATAAAGACGAGTAGATATGAAAAGATACAATTAATGGTTCTACTTTATTAAATTATAATGATAAATTATCGGATACCGAGGTATTCTTGGAATAACGATGGTCTCCTCTCTGATATCCAGTCGAAATACTTATCAATAAGGTATTAATTGGTCAAATAAGTTTAGAAATTAATTTATAACTGAATTTAATCTATTGCTTTATTATTCCTTACTCAGATTCTTTATACTAATAATTTAGGATAATTGAAAACACTTAATTTGAACTTCGCTGTGAGTGCTCTAAACTTAATGAAAAGTCTCTGCATCCAAAAATGTGAAACTCGTATTTTTTTTACGTGTATCGTTAATAAGCACACACGTTTGATATTTATTTCAATAATATTTTTTTTATTAATATTCAGGATTTTCTTAAAGCAATAATTTTAAATAAATGATTCACTCGTAATGGACCAAGACAACACGGCTAATAAAAAATTTTGCTAGGTAGGATTTGATAAAAATTGAACCGATTTCAGTGGTTTATATATCAGTAAAATGCCTCCAATCTAAGGACATTGTAATCAGCGCTTTTTGTAAATTTTATTTTATTGGATTAAATAAACATTATATGATTATAATAATAGAATAGCATTGTTAATAATAATCAAATTGACATTTATGTAAATAGTAAGACATATTTAAAAACGATATAAATATTATGACAGATAAATTAGTTTACTTTCTATTAATAGATTATAAAATTTTCATTTATAATTGTGAGATTTGTCATGCAACATATTAACTGAGAAGTTATCAGTTTTATCAGTGTAAAACTTTGAATAGATTGGAGTATTATTTAGAATATTTACAGATATATCCATGTTTTCAGTTTTATGCTGATATATTGGACTCGTTGCAGAGTTTATCTTTGAAGCGATAAAAATGTTATAATTATACTGCTTTTGTGTAGTGTAGTTGTAAATATCCATACTAAAATAAAACAACTTTAAAAGACGTAGACTATCAAACGGTGGAAAAACCCGATGTAGCTTAACACTAGCAGCCATAAAAAGTTCACTCAAAATTGAACTATACAAGGTCAATATTTTGAATGAAGAAGCTCATTATACAAAACAAATTTACAAAAAAACAATAGAAACTGAAAATTTTTTAGAAAATTAAAACAGAC
Organism: Daktulosphaira vitifoliae; assembly: GCF_025091365.1. Lineage (NCBI taxonomy): Eukaryota > Metazoa > Arthropoda > Insecta > Hemiptera > Phylloxeridae > Daktulosphaira > Daktulosphaira vitifoliae. Next base: position 42,802,780 of record NW_026099574.1, read on the forward strand.
AAAAAATATGGAAAATTAGCAAAACTTGGTGACCAATTATATATTAAGAAAAAAGAAGATAAAATTATAAAGTAAGTAACATAATATGCGACAAAGCCATATTAGATATATCGGAAAATTGTCGGTGCAGAAAAGGAAGATTAAAATATAAAAAATGTCGAAAACCACCAATAAATCTAAACACGTACAAAACATTAATGCCAAGCAGACATTCTATATCAAAAATAGCAAGGCATTGTACCTACAATAACAAAAAATAATCATATTGATATTATCAACTGATTACCAAAAATAAATTCAAGCAGAAAACAAGACTTGTTTTCTACTTGAATTTATTTACTATACTTAGTATAGCCGACACTATAGTTATAATTTTGGACTCGTTTCTATAGCTCCAAAGATAAACTCTGCAACGAGTTCAAAATATCAGCATAAAACCGAATACATGGACATATCTATAAATATTCTAAATAATACTACAATCTATTAAAAATTTTACACTGGTAAAATTGATACCTTGGAATATCACACATCCTTAATGAGATTTCGATAATTCAAAATGTATAGATTGAAAAAAAAAATGGATTTGATGTTAAAAAAATCTCTTGAGAATTTCAATAAACAAAACCCAACCCAGCACAGGGGGGTCGCGGCACAGTAGTGACGTGGCATAGATGGATCAAGTATAATGATATCTGACAGTGATTAAAATCATTATTAAAAAAAAAACGCTTCGATGCAAATCTTTAGATAGGTTTAATTTTAAAAAATTGGTGGATTATTCCAAAAGTTACATGATCTGCTAGTTCATTATTAATATCCTAATTAAGATAAAGTATGTCGAATGAAAAAGGGATTATTAAAAAATATTATTTCTCATAAAAAAATAATGTTAATCCATACACTTTTCAATATGTCATAGAATTATAAAATCAATAATGTAAAAAATAAAATCGAGAATTTTCACACAAAAATAGCATTCGGTAGCCATTTTCACTGTGAAGATAAAATAAAGTCCGAAAATTTTTTTTTTCATGATAAAGTATATTACATTAGCTTTAATTTAAGATATATATAAAAGTGTCAGACCTTCCGGAACATTCTCAAAAATCAAGTTGAAAATAATAATTATTTGTGAAAAAGTTGTCATTTTAAATCCCCCCCCGTGGGCAAGTAAAGGGTCACATATAAAAAAAAATATACCAAATGAAAGTTAATGATATCATGCATCTTTATAAAAAAAATTATATTAATTTGGTTATTTTTAAAAAAGTTATAGCAATTTTTAGTAAAAAAAATTAAAAAATTTTTGAAAATTAGCGATTTTTAAATTTGTAATTTTTTTGGAGGTTTCCCCCATTTACGGGGAACGAGGGGATTTTTTTCAATTTTTGAGGGTAATGTCTTCGACTAGATACGATTTGTGATCTTTTGAAAGAAATCGGTTCGGTGAGAGCTGAGAAAAAGTGGTAACAGACACACAAAAAACACATCTAAGTAAAACCAATACCTTCTCAGCTTCGCATCGCAGCTAAAATATTTTACTATGAAATGAAATTATGCCCTTTTGTCTAGTTAAACACATTAAAAGTTTTATGATTTTGGTAATGGAAATCAAAATTAAATAATCAATTTGAATTCTTGTTTTATGTAATTTTTACGAAAATGCTCATATTACGATGTAAAAATTAACTGCTTAGTATATATTTTAGTCTCTTTATTAGTTATTTGATTGTGTTTTAATTACTTTTATTATATTTTCAACAGTAAAAACGTGTGTGTGTAACAAAAAAAAAAAATTATTAGTATCCTAATAACTTATAGGAGAAAGTTTAGAGTTGTATTTTATTTATTTAACAACTGTTGTATATGTTTTTGTATCCAATGTGACTTGTATGGTTAATGTTTTTTCGAATGCGCGTATCATAAAATTTTAATTTTTAATAGTTTCAGTATATGTTGAACAATATTTAATAATATTTTAATCTACTTTGGTCGGTTTTGAGCGTAATAATGTTAATAACTGATAAGTTATTTATTTCTAGGCTAAAAAAATCAAGAATTCGTGTAATATTAGGTGATCATGATCAAAGCACAACATCTGATGGTGAAACAATTACTAGGATGGTGGCATCTATAGTTCGACATCGAAATTTTGATGTAAATTCATATAATCATGACGTGGCCTTATTAAGGTTACGAAAGTCAGTTCCATTTTCCAAAGCAATTCGTCCCATTTGCTTACCCGCGTCTAGTAAGTGACGAATATCAAGTTTATATAGTTTTATAATTATAGTTGTTTGTTAGAATATTGATGAAAATTAAATTTTTGTAATAAATTACAGCTCGAGAACCATCCGGAAAAATGGGAACAGTAGTTGGTTGGGGACGAGTATCCGAAGGTGGTTCCCTAGCCAATATTGTGCAGGAAGTTCAAGTACCTATCTTGTCTTTGGCACAGTGTAGAGCGACGAAATACCGACCGCAGAGAATTACTAATAATATGATTTGTGCCGGAAGAGGCGTGGAGGATTCTTGCCAGGTAAATAATAAATAAAATAAAATTGTTTTTGTTCATTGAATTTAATAATGTATCTAGTAAAATTGAATGTCATAAAATACCCACTTACGAATATTAAGAAATTTATATGTGTATTATTAGTACATACAAATATTAGCTTTATAATTATTTATTATTAATTATTATGATTTAAACAATAGAATTAGCTTGATATTAATAGCGTAGAATCTAACATTTTTCAATTTTATATAGTTGTGAATTGCCTTGTTTTTGAAGTAATCAAGGAAAACTAAAAGTAATTGGTTGCTTTCATACATTGTGGAAAGCTTCGTAAACTTGTGGATTTTCTTTTGTATATTTTTATAATTTGATAACATTTTAATTATTTATTAAAAAAATAAACAAATAACTAAAAAAGCATTGATCCCTGAAAAAATGAAAAAAAAACTTTATTTTCAACTCTCTATAATGTGTTAGAAGAACACATGATTTAAANTCATTTCTCTATAATGTATTAGAAGAACGCATGATTTAAAAGAAAAATCTATAATTACACATTTGTTTTTACAGGGTGACAGTGGTGGCCCTTTGTTGATAAATAGCGATGTTGAAGACAAGTTAGAAATTGTCGGTAAGTTATTAGCAGATGAAATATTCTTATTAAATTATAGTAATAATTTTTATTATTTAAAAGTTATTTTTACGATGTGGTGAATTTTTAAAATTTCCTGCCGAACTCCAGACATAAAATTTAGATTGTATAATTTATAAATTAAACAATTAAATTATTTTTAGATGGGCTTAAATATTTATTTTGATTCATTTTGAATTAGGTAATTTTTTAAGTATTGGTTCAATGTAATCAAATTACAGTTTATAACGTTACCAACAATCAATAACTTAAGTATCGTTTGATTAAATGAAATTGTATTTTAATTTGATTTTAAGTTTAGTAAATTTATCAATCATTAGCAAATATTAACTATACTTAACTAATTTGATTTAGGAATAGTGTCTTGGGGCGTTGGCTGTGGACGACCTGGTTATCCAGGAGTATATACCAGAGTTACTAGATACTTGGATTGGATACAGAATAATATGCGAGATACTTGTGCTTGCATAAAATAGTCCAATAAATGCAAACGGAGAAAAGTCCTTGGTGTACCATAATATTTTAAATTATTTATTTATAGAATTTTTTATTTTATTTTTAGTGTTAAATAAAATACTTTACAATGATCATTCGTAGCTTATTAATTCAAATAAATTTACTTGTTTATTATTTATAAACCAAAAAATTTATATAGGTTTATAATTGAAAACAAGTAAACGTGTATTAAAAATATATGATCAGTGTGTTCACGATTAGGTTGGATTTAATAAAACAACGGAGAGTTTCAGAAGTAGAAATATGTTCTATATGTTCACTAATATGTTTTGCTATAGATATTACCCAGTAGGTATATAATTGCATACATTTAGTCCAATTAAATTATTTAAATTAATAAGATTGTGAGTTTCGGAATACACAGAAAACATAAAGCAGCTATCCAGTAGAAAACTCAAAATAAAATTTAACCATTAAATTAATATTTAAAGTAGGTTGAATTTATTATATTATATCTGATTTATTAAAAGTAATTGAAAAGATGGGCAAGTAAATGGAAATAATTAATCTAAGTTAAATTAAAGTAATTAGGAACAATGACGAGAAGATAACGGTCAAAAATTTATAAATTATAAATGTTATGTCGGTTTTTTTTTAATTTAACTGATTTTAATAAAAGTGTGTTCTAGCCTATCAGTTCCTATTTTGATTTTTACTCAAAATCACTTAAATTGATTTAATTAATTGAATAATAAATAGTCGATTTTTTATTGGTTGGTGACACTAGGGAAGGCTTAGAATACAAATTCAACTTTTAAAACGGAATTAAAAAAATAATATTAATAATAATATAAACGTTTTTTATTTGTTTGGTAGCCTAACATTGTTTTGTACATTTTTATGTTGGCTGTTTTGTTTTATATTAATAACAGTAATTGTAATTAAAAAAAAAAAGTCAGATAATCGCATAAAAATTTTTTTTTTCTTTTTTTGTTTCCTAATTTATAATAAGCAACATTAATGCAATTACAAAAGCTTAGCCCAAAATTCAAAAATTATTATATATATAATTAATTATATTTAATGTTATATAAATATATGATTTAGGGTAGGGAATAATTTAATTTAACTCTGCTTATTTCTAGTGCCATTGATAAATAATTGTATTTTTATTAGATTTGTTTAATTAAACCATATGCGCAGCGTATAAAGACAAACATATTTTATACAATTTGTAATTTAACTCAATTTTTATTATTTAATTAACTGAAAAAAGCTAAGTTTCAATGGTTAATTTACAAGCTATGTTGAAACTAAAAAAAAATAAATCTTTTTAATTTAACTTTAACTTTTTGACTAGTTAATGGTTACCTTAGACTAAATGTCATTATTAGGCTTTATTATTAATAAAACCTACCAAGAGTGTATAAATATTTACTTGAACTTTTGACTTGACAAAAAAATTGAAAGTTAAGTAGTAAATTCTTAAATTATTTTTCTATTTATATCTTTTAATTCTAATTATTATTTTTTTTACACTCTGTTTTTTAAATACCTTTACTAATTAAAACTTCTAGTGTAAGTATTAATAACTGATTCCAATATTGATGAGCTCATCTAAATTAAATTAAGTACCTAAACAATCTATTGATTTCATAATTTGAATTAATTTTGATTGGAAACTACAAATCTAGAATATATATTTATTAAATTTTTACGAAAAAAGTAAATTGGTATGAATAAATCAATTAATAAAAACAAGTTTGATTAGATTATTGATAATCCTTAATTGGCAAGTTTGCGTTAAAATTCTCGTTTTTGTTAATGTTCAATCCTTCTTTTTCCTACTGATTCAGTCACAAAATGTCGTTGAACTGTCGTGGTTCAATGTTTCTTACAAACATTCTGTTTTTAGATAAGTCACCAAGTAAATACCGAAAAAGTGCGTTATAACGATATTCTTTATTTTAACTATAAAAATAAATGTTTATTGTAGGGAATATGCGTCAATAATGTTATTTCCTGGAAAGTGGTTCAAATTATTTATAATATAATAAATAAAATAACCCATGTTGACGATTGTAGTAAGTTTTTTTATAGACATTTGAATAAAGTATAATTTTTTAATTTTGTAATTTTATTGTTTTTCATTTTTAGTAATAGTACACGGGGCTAACAAAGGGAGTTTTGTATTCCTAGCAAATTTAGTTAGTTGAATTGGACTGGTTACAAAAGGTACTAAAAAGAGATAATCTTTATAAAAATTGTTTTTTGACTCAAATAATAAATTTTCGTTTTGAATCTATGGGCTGGATGTTTGAGCGAATTGTCATTATGATTGTCTTATAATCGTATAAAACGTCTTTGTCCCTTTCGACCTGAATTTCTACTTAGGTTTAAAAATGTTTATATGCATTGCAGAGGTGTTAAAGTTAATTAAAATGAATTATTATTTAGTTTATTAATAATCATACAATATTAAAAAAAAATATCTGAGTAAAAACAAATAATTTTATATCCAAAAATAATTTGGTAAACATTTTTTAAATTGAAATACTCATAAAATATGTTTATATCATATCAATTATTAAATATTAATTGAAGCATAATTAATCTCTAATAGATTTTTGTAAAATGAATAATGTGAATTAATGAATTATTGATGATTAAAAATTACATTTATTAATTGATTGGTTTAAATTGAATATTATATAAATTATAGTATAAACTATATGATTATAAACAGTAATTAGGTTACAGAGTTCTAATAAAAAAATTGTTGGTGTAATAAATATGTATTAACAGCTGCGTGTAAAAAGATAAAAACTTTTCTTTTAATTTTATACAGTGTAATCGATAATCGATAATCGACAGTGTAATCGATTAATGGTAGGACATTTATTTTCTTAGAAACTATTGAAAATTTAAAATTATCGTAAAGGAAAAAAATGTTAATACAAAAACTTCCATAATATGTAGTTTAATAATTTTTTTTGACCTCTTATCAAATCAATTTAAAAATTTTTTTCCATTTAAAAAAATTATAACTTAGGTATTTTATCCATAAAGGAATGAAAAAAAAATTAATTTCTACCTTTGTTGACAAATTTATCTCAACAATTATCGATAACCATTTTGTGATTTTTATGAACATCTTTATCTAGTATTTTAGAGCAAATTTTGGTTTTTAATAGAAGTGCAAATCGCAGTTTTGGTTATGAAAATTGAAAAGTTTATTTACCTAATCTATTATCTATTATTTAACTATATTTTTTAATTATTCAACAAAAAATTCGTAGAATTTCTTACTAATTAAACAAGTAACGCGTTTTTCAGTGTAATAAAATATGTAACATTATTATTATAAAAGTTAATAATAGTAATAGAATATTTTTTTTTCTCGAAAATTACAAAATATTAATATAAATAATTAATTAACATTTTTCCTGTGAAAAATGATTAATATTTAATTCTATTTTAATAATATAACTTAACATTATATATTCATAACAAAAATGAACATTTTAGTTAGCAAAAAAACATTCATACCGAAGTTTAGACTCCATATCATAGTTAAAATTTATGGCAATACTATTGCACCTTCGGATCATTCGACCTAAAGGTCCATTAAAACTTTATAATTTAAAGTGAAACAAATCGTGGAATGTAGTTTTCGATATGGAAAAAATTATGATACACGCTAGATTACCAGTTAAAGAATTTCAGGACAATTGATTTTCATATTCATTATTATTTTTTATTGGAATTAAGGCGAGGAAAAATAAGAAGACTATTGTTCATTATTTAGGTGTGCAATTATTGTTCTAAAACCTTTGTCTGATTTCGTTAATTTTCTAAAAAAAATATCTGACGATGTTATATTATCATCTATAATGAATGACTTCTATTTAATCAATTTCTAGGTATCGTATTTTGAGAAAAAAGGTTGTGCTCGTTCAGAATATCGAAGAGTATATAGTAAAGTAAATAAATATTTTTCTTGGATAATGGAAAATTATAGGGATGGGTTATTTTGTAAAAGATAAAAACATTAAAAGATATATTTTTATGTATTTTTAATCAAATTTAACAAAATTACACAATTATTTTATATGTTATAATACTTTCTATATTATAATAAATTATTAAGTACACTGATTATATATTTTACCAAACACTATCATAGTGATTTCTTTTATATTATTCACATCACCGAACCCAACCATTATGACGTATAAACGAGTCTCTCTTAATACAAATAAAACCACTAATGACTAACTTACTTTTGTAACAAATTCAATATTCTTATAGCACACAGTTTTCTCTTTAAGCAGTCACCAACCAGAAAATTTAAATTCAAAATTAATAGAAACTTTATATGGTATCTTTTGTAATTCAGGTAATTTTTACAATTAAATAAGTATTCGTTGATAGTTCATGATTGTTGTTTTATAGACTTAATAATTAGAATAAAGTCTGATTTTGTAAACGAATTCTTTGCTATGTATTGAAACTTTCAGAAGTGGTTATATTCATGCTATAAATGACAAAGTTTGGGAATGTAGTTAGTAGAATAAAAATTTACTTATTTATTTAAACATTTCATTTTTATGACATCAAATTTTCAGTTTCATTAATTTTATTAATCAGGTTAAACTATATTGACATTATTGTTAAATTACGTTCATTAATTAGTTTAATATATCATAGTTTAATGATTTTAAATTCGTAAAAAAAACGTGTTTTATAATTTTGTGGCGAGTAAAAAAATTTTGCATGATAAAGTGAGTGTTCATGTTTGTTATTACTGTGTCGTCAAATGATCAGAACGATACCGTTAAATTCAGCCGCAGTTGGTCCAGGTCACAGTCATGACACTGAATCTTCAAGGTTCACGGCTTTTTGTTGGATTATTACTACTTATGTTAAATACACAACAGGTAAATTAGGTTATAAATATTATAATATTCTACATTATATATCGACTTTTTTTAGGGAAATGGCTTCAAAAACATTTCAATGGGTTTTGGATTCCGTAAACCTATATTACAAACTTTCACCGATTGGTTTACAGGAAAAAATCAATGTGACTGTAGTAAGTTCATAAATTAGTAGTAGATATTGTTACATAAATATAATTTTTTGCAATTTACTATGTATCGAACTATAAATTTTAACGTTTATATATTTTTTTCTTGTATTTTCATACAACATATTTTTTTATACAAAAATTAAATACATTAATATTGAATAAGATATTACGATTTTGACCGTCTTAAAGTCTCGTAGTAATTTAATATTACACAAATAGTTGACATTTATTAATTTAAATTAAAGCTTAAGTTCATTGAAATTAATATTATAGTAAGTTTGATAGTGGAATTTGTTGATATGAGTCCATTAAATGACAACGTCTAAGCACTGTAATAATTTTTAAGAGGGGCCTATTTAATAATTCGCTAGAGAGAGTGTTGAGACAAAAAACACGAGCTTAACTAACTTCTTTTTGTCTTTGGACAGTGAAAAAGAAATAACTGAACTTAAAAACAAATCTTTTTTAAATTATTCGGTTGAAATATATTCTTTTGCATGTTTTTAAAAATATGCTAATAGTCTAACATAAAATGAAATGAAATAGTTTAGCTTATAAGAATAGAAAATATGATTAATATTATACAAATTTGACCGTCTAAGGCGCTCGCTTAGAATAATTATAATTTTTTGCAATACATAACAATTTATATTATATTTCATATATTTATTTTTTATTAAAATAGCTTGCGGAGTCCCAAGTTCTAATAGAAAAATCGTCGGAGGAGATCCAGCTGATGCTAATGAGTTTCCGTGGATGGTTCGTTTACACTACAGAAGCAAATTTATTTGTGGTGGCTCTTTAATCAACGATCGTTATGTGTTGACCGCGGCTCATTGTGTCAAAGGGTAATCAGACAATAGAAGTAACTCAGTGTCTTTTTTTTTCATAAAAATTAATTAAATTCCAGATTAATGTGGCCATTAATTAGAGTCACGTTCGGTGAACATGACTACTGTAATGCTACAAGTAAACCAGAGAGCAGATTTGTTTTACGGTCAATTATTGGCCAATTTAGTGTGTCAAACTTTCAAAATGATTTGGCCCTTTTAAGATTAAGTAGCCGAGTTTCCATTACTGCTACAATCAGACCTATTTGTTTACCTACAAGTTATTATAGATTATGTGTACTATAATATTATTGGATTAATCATATTTATTATTAATTAAGACACTTATTAAAGTAAAATATCTCAAAAATGTTTGTATTTATTTAAAGTTTTACGAACAGTGACACTGTAAGAGAAAATGTTTTCTTCTACAACGTCTTTATTTTTATACTTTATAACTTATTTGTATACTATTAAATTCATTAAAAAATGATGAAAAATTAATATCTAAAACACAAAAATTAAATAAATATAAATTTAAAATAAACTATTGTTTTAAATAAATGTTCTAGTATTTTATTTGACTTAATATTTAACTAATTACATTTTTACCTTTTTAATAGATGATAGCTATGATGATGTGATTGGAAAAGTTGCTGGATGGGGACAATTAAATGAAGATGGCAAAACTTCATGTATTTTAAGACAAGTGGATGTACCAATTATAACCAATGATAATTGTGGTAAAATAAACACAATAAATTCTATAACGGAAAATATGATGTGTGCAGGTTATGAGGAGGGTACTAAAGACTCTTGTCAAGGAGATAGTGGAGGGCCTCTTATGAGACGTATGGAGAATAAGCGATATGAAATCATTGGTAAGAAATCTTCATAGTAGGTGTTATTAAATTGTATTTTAAATCTTACTTTTTTATTATTATTATTCAACTAGAAAGCATAACTAATAAAAATTCAGGCAGGATATAAATCTGCAAGTTAATTCAACCAAAGATTATTAAAAATGTATTGTAAAACTTTTATTTTAATCTGAAAACACCAATCCTGTAAAGTTTTGAATTGAGCTTTAAACTGCGATTTTTTAAAATTATGTTTGTTAAAAAAAATTAGTTTTCATTTTTTATAAAATAATGAATATAATAATACTTTTAAAAATAATACTTTTTACTTTTAATTACTGTGTTTTTAATAAAACTAATAATGATTATTTCCATTAGAAAAAAATAAGATCGACTTTAACTTAATAGGTCTGCTATCTAACATTTCGCATATCAATAAACCATTTTTAAATTGAATGAATGTAATCATTTAATAAATTATTATTTTGGTTGAGTTGTTTTCTGTTTAAAATCAGTTAAATAATATTAGGTATTTCGAAAAAAGTTTCATTTGAACCTTAATTATTAAAAATATTTTTTATAGGAATAGTGTCTTGGGGACATGGATGTGCCCGGCCTGGATTTCCAGGAGTATACACTAGAGTGGTCAAATATTTATTATGGATAAATGAAAATTCAAGAGATGGATGTTTTTGTAAAGAATGAAATAAGTGTTATTTAATCAAGCAAAGACCAAATGTACATACTTATTATTTAAAATTTATCCTAATTAAATTTCACAAATATTAGGCTATTATAGTTGTATTTAATATCTAAAAGTACTTGTTTAAAATGATTAGACTTATATTTGATATAATAAAATTTTGAAAAACTTAATTTTCTTAAAAATACAGATTTTTCATTTCAAAAACGCTTAAAATATGTGTCAATATTATAAGTATGTGATTTTCGAGAGTATTTTTTTTTTTATGTTATATTTATTTTATACAAAAAAAAAAAAGGCTAACTTAGAAATTTATCAAAAAGTTTCTTAATTATTATAACAATAATTTTAGTATTTGATTATTTAAATTTTTTATATACTTTTAAATAATTTTTTTGTTTACAATATTTTGATTTATAAGTATTCTAAATAAAGAATGTCGTTGGCCTTAATAAAACTAAGTAGTTATGTATCTAATAATAGATTGGCTTGTTTATAAAAAATACATTTTGTCAATTTATTTATTTATTTTCTAATTATTACTAATGATAAAGTGTAGTAACTTCTAGTTTTTATCAATTAATATTATACTTATAAATTATTTTGGCTCGATAGTATAACAGTAAATACCAAACCCTTTAGTTGTTGTATACGAGAAGCATTCATTATCAGTATTATACAACACAAAAATCTTTGGAATTTATAATAACAAACAGTATGAAATCGTATAAAATAATTATTAGTAGAAACATATGTGAGTATTAATATTTAATTAGTCACTTGTTGTTATGCAAGGGAAACACGTTATGTCGGTTCACCGGTCAACTAAAAATTGGCATGATACAAAAGTAGATTCTAGTTTGTTATGCCCAAGTCGTACCTACAATATAAATGTTCTCGACGATTTTTAATACCGTTAAGCTAACCTGCTGTTACTTGGGCTCGCAGTCATGACACTGAATCGCCAAGGTTCGCGGCTTCTTGCCGGGTTATTGCTACTGGCTTTTTTAGCTCTACAAGTAATTAGATAAACACTTGGGATTTATTTTTGTTATACTTACTTAAAAATTAATTCTTATTATAGGGAAATGCATTTAAAAAGATTACAACTGATTTCGGGTTCCGCAGACCCATACCTCAAGGCATTACTGAGATGTTCTCGAAAAAAACTGAAGAATGTGACTGTAGTGAGTACAATGATTCTATGACCTTTAATTATGTAATTGCTCAAAATATTTTATAATTGTATGGTCCTGTATTATAGTTTTTAAGAGAACTTTTATTAAAACTTAGTGTAGTGTGAGTAGAAAAAACGAACGTAAAATTGTAAAGGTTTTTCTGATCTTGCTTTAAAAGATGTATGTTCTCCAAATAATTATTTAATAGTTTTTGAAGATAAGCATAGATCTATTTTCATTAGAAGTTTATGTCTAATGATATCAATTTTTAATTTTTATTTTATTTATTACCTTTTTAATTATGCTTTATTATTCATTATTATTGGTATAGTAACCTAATTTCTTTTTATATTTGTTTAATAATATACTTTTAGTGTAATTTTAAATATTGCTTACACTCACTTGCGTTTAAAATATCAATAAATAAAAGTATTTACTATAACGACCAGACAAGGTCGTTATTTTAAATAAGATTTACTTTTTTATAGTAGAAAACAATTGCTATACATAGAGGTACAACTAGCAGATATGTGATTATTTTTCATAAAATAATATTACAGGAAAATAGTAGGTTTATCTGAATTTTCACAAAAAATTAATCTATTTATCTCTAATAAAATATTTACTTGTGCGTATGATGAAATGAGTACTGCAGTTTGTATTTTCTTGTTGTTCTTTAATATACTGATTTAAAATTCCTGAAATAGGCTTGTGCACCTGTTTTGTATACAAAACCATCGTTAAATGATAATAATCTCAAAAATATTTTATTCTTTAAAATGATACTTTTTTTAATTTTGATGATTTCAAATGGTGGATTATTAGTATTCATGTACATTTAGTATGTATTTTATATAATAAAAATAACATGCTTTGAAATAATAGCCGAAAACATTTATTATAACTCACAGAAATCTTAAAATTTATATTCATATAACTTGATTTCTTAACTATATTAAATTTAAATGTTGAATAAATTTCTCAAATTTTGATGTTATCTTAATATTATTTTTGATTTAACAGGTTGCGGAGTTCCAAATTCAGATACTAAAATTGTAGGAGGTGATCCAGCTGACGTACATGAATTCCCCTGGATGGTTCGTTTGTCATATTTTAATCGTTTCTATTGCGGTGGTACTCTCATCAATGATCGATACGTGTTGACCGCAGCTCATTGTGTCAGAGGGTAAATTAAATATAAAAACACAATTTTACATGTTATAAAGTAATATATTTACTTTCAGATTTTTTTGGCCTTTAATTAAAGTTACATTTGGTGAGCATGATTATTGTAATTCAACTAGAAAACCAGAGACAAGATTTGTTTTAAGATCAATTGTTGGTGATTTCAGCTATTTGAATTTTCATAATGACTTGGCTCTTTTAAGATTAAATGATCGTATTCCACTAACAGTGTCAATAAGACCTATATGTTTGCCAACTAACGAAAGTATAGTTATTTTATTTCTAACGAAAAATAATATTTAGTAATAATAAATCTGCAGTATAGTTGTTGATAAAAACGATAGATACTAGTTTTGTTCAATAAAAAATATAATATCTTGATAACAGGCGACACTTACGTCGGAACCATTGGAAAGACAGCAGGTTGGGGGACTCTATACGAAAATGGTTCACCCTCGTGTGTATTAAGACATGTCGATGTTCCTGTTGTTGACAACGAGTCATGTGGTGCGATGAATTACACAAATGGTCTAATAACAGAGAATATGATATGTGCGGGTCATGAGTTGGGTATGAAAGACTCTTGTCAAGGAGACAGTGGTGGACCATTGATGAGACTTACAGAAAATAAGCGATTTGAAATTATTGGTAATAAATAAAAATACAGTATTTTATATTCCTACATAATTATCTATTCCTTTTATTCTTAAATATTTAATAATTTAAATATGTTGAGTATAATGTTATGTAAATTTGTTTATTGGAAAAAAATACCATATTATTTTAAACACCAAACAAAATAAATTTATGGAATATAAAACTTAATTAAAGTAATCTTATAATAATGCCTGGCGTAATTTTTGGATAATAATTAGTTTAGACAATAATGTAAATGTTCATTAATTAATTCTGAAATTAAAAATACATTTAAAATTTATAAATTGTTTACAATTTTAATCGGGTTATTTTATAATTGCTTAATAAATCAAATGTTATAATTATATAATCCAATTAACAAAAATACTTTCACACGGTAGGTATCGTTTCTTGGGGACATGGATGTGCCCGGCCTGGATACCCCGGAGTATATACCAGAGTGATCAAATATTTGTCATGGATTAAAGAACACTCAAAAGATGGTTGTTTTTGTAAACAATAATATTTTAGTGAAACTGTTAATTTATTGAGTAAATGTTTTACTTTTTCAAAGAAAAAAATTGTTTATATTTTGACTGTTATAATTATAAGAATCGTTGTGAAAATTCTTTTCAATAAAATAAATGTATTTTAAAATTTTTTATTCGTTGAAATTTTTTTTTTAAAATTTTAAAATTATGTTTTACGCTGATAAATATTATTAATTTGTCAATTTATATAATAATTAATATACTATTCTTATCTTTCAATTGATAGGAACAGTAGACTATGCTTTCATAACAAAAAATCTCGGTCAAATGACATTTCATTAAATTCATTAAAAATTTTAAAAGTTTATTGTCTAACTTTACTAAATACTATATGGCTAAGTGACTTACAAAATGAATTACTTTTTTTGCAAATTCATTACACCTTATAAATAAATCGTGTAAATATTAAATTTAAAATTAAATTTTTTATTTAAAAGTGATATTGCGTTGAATATGTTATTAAATGAATAAATGAAACATTTCGTTAAAATTTTCCCACATTTAAATATTTTATAATATCACTTTATTTAGTACAAGATCTAAAAAAAAAATTATNTATTAAATTAATAAATGAAACATTTCGTTAAAATTTTCCCACATTTAAATATTTTATAATATCACTTTATTTAGTACAAGATCTAAAAAAAAAATTATTATAGTGGTGTCCGACAAGGTTTCAATATCTTTAATAACTTTTGATCTAGTAAATATTTTGTGTTAATTATTTTTAAATAATTTTTACAATTATTTTTAAGTTAAAGACATAGTATAATTTGAATAAAATTTACCAATTATCCAATTTTATGTTGTCGAGTTTACAAATGCTTTAGAGTTATATTTAAAAGTAACCAAATTTATACTTGATTGCCTAATCTAGTCTATTTTACAGTAATTAAATTTAGAATTTTTTTCGACTGGGAATTTTTTGATTGTAGCATTATACTAAATTTATCATGAGGGCTATTAGTATTGGAATAACAAATAAAATATTAAGTAGCCATAGAAATACAAAGACATAGAAATGTAAAAACACTAAAAAGCCATAGCAATAAAAAAAACTCATAGAAATACAGAAACAATAAGAAGCTATAAAAATGAAATACTCAAAGTGCTGAGTTTAGCATCAATTAAGTGACGTGCTCTAGCTGCAACTCCAACACCTACCCCTACCAGCCGACTCACATTGTCGGACTGCAATCTTCCTCCCTTTCTTTCCCAAACTATGTACTAATAGGTTAAGGCAAAAATTGTATTATTAGAGTTTTTTCGTTTGAGATTTGAAGTGAGTTTGGCTTTATTGTGTAGTTTTTTGTTAAATGTAAGAAAAGATCTACTAAAAAAAATTCATATTTTTTAAATTGTTTTATTTGAGAAGCTAAATTTTAGTATATTGTGTATAGGAGTTATTTAATTACTATACTTTGTGTTGGTCTTATATAATTTTTTTCAGGTGTTTGCACCTATCATTCATCTGCGTTTCTGTGAATTATTTATTGTTTATATTATTAATTGTGTTACTATTCCTTGTAAAAAATACAAAATGGAGTGTGCGCGAAGTCGGCATTTTAAATATCGTGTTTTGAGTTAAACACTGTGGCCTTATGTAGACATCATTCTCTTTGTATTCCTAGTCGCTCGTAACTCACAGTTATCATTTCGCCAAAGTTCTTATACATTATCTTATTAGTAAATTTTTATATTCGATGCAAAGCTGAGAAGGTATTAATTTTACTATGATGTGTTTTTTTTTATTATTACGTTAATGTTTGTCACCACTTTTTCTCAGTATTCATCGGACCAATTTTTTTTAATGATACATCACAAATCGTATCAAGTTGAAGACATGGCCCTTAAAAATTAAAAAATATTCTCATATTCCCTCTAAATGGGGTAAATCTCCAAAATAATTACAAATTTTTAGAATTAATAAATTTTGACTATTTTTTCTTTCTTAAAACTGCCATAATTTTTTTAAAAATAAACAAATCAAAATAATTTTTTTTATATAAAATCTTTAAATACTTTTTTTTCATTTGATACAATTTTTTTGAAAATTTAACCCTTTACCTGCTCACAGGGGCAGATTCAAAAAAGCTATGTTTGCACATAAATTTAATTTTCGATAATGTTCCGGAAATACTGCGTCTTTTAAACATATGTTAAATTAGAACTTATGTTACGAACTATAAAAAAAACTTTTTCTCAAAGAAAACTTTTTCTAGTGTTTAAAATCAAAATTGACTTCTAGTTTTTTCCAAATTCGACGGCCATTTGCACATAGAAGATAAGTCGTCGGGACAATTTCTTTTTTAACTTATAGTACGTAACTTAAGCTTTAATTTAACATATATATAAAAGACGCAATATTTCCAGAACATTTTCAGAAATTAAGTTGAAAAAATTAATTTTTGTGAAGAAGTTGCCATTTTGAATTCGCTACTGTAGTGGACACGTAAATAGTTAGGTTCTGAAAAAATTTATATCAAATGAAAGGAAAATACCTAAGGTTTCTATATAAAAAAAAAAATGTTTGATTTGTTCATTTTTGATAAAATTATGACAGTTTCAGAAAAAAAAATGTCAAAATTTACCAAATTTAAAAATGAGGGAAATTTTTAAAATTTTCAAGGGCAATGTCTTCAACTAGATAAATTTTGTGATCATTTGACGTATGTTTATAAAGAAACCGGTCGGATGAGAGCTGAGAAAATGTGGCAATAGACATAAGAAAAAAAGAATAACACATCATAGTAAAATTAATACCTTCCAGCTTCGCATCGAAGATAAAACTTGTAATCAGGATATAAATAAGGATATAGGAGTTCATTTTTCTTATAGAATAATCCACCAATTAATTAAAATTAAGCATTATCTACAGATTTGCATTAAATCGTTACTTATGATATTGATTTTAATCACTGTCAGATATCATCTATACTTGTCCCAACTATACAGTGTCGCGGCCGCACTGTACTATTGTATTTTGCTACTATACTATCAATTTAAAAATAAAGGTTCCTATTTAAGAAAATGAAAATTAAAAAAAATGATTTCTACTGTTTTATATTATTTTCTTAATGTTTTATTTTTCTCTTTACAAAAATTTTAAATGTGTAGTAGTTTCCAAATGAATGAAAGTCATATAGTATAATACGTAATCCAGTAAACGGTTGTGCGTGTACAAAGCACTCAACAAAAAAACACCAATGTATATATATATATATAAATAGTTAATTCGCTTTAACGATTTTTCGAACAACACTAATACTTATGGCACACAGCACAATTGAAGGCCATTCACGTCTCTATAAGGCGCAGGAGAAAATAACCGTAGTGATACAGACGACGAAACGTAAAAATAAAACAAAACCAAAAAGGCAGAAAAAAGATAGACACTGAGTCGAGCAACCAGTTAAGGTGTACGCCGGACACGGAACAGAACGCAATATCAGTAATCCATACTCGGCGGCGGCGGCGGCCTTATCTCAGTGTCAAGGGCGGGGAGACAACCGACTGTCATATTAATAGCTGGACGGTTGATAACGACAGAGACACAGGTGAGCTCCAGCCTAGAGCAAAAGGCGGTGCCGTGTCAAATATTTCGATCACTCTGTAGTTTTTATGTTTCTAGGTATTAAAATAACACAAGGTATTATACTAATCCCTTTATTAATATAAAATTATAATTTTCTATTTTGAAGGAATGAAATAATCCACCATGTGTCTTGGGTTCTCTTTCATGTCAATTGATGAATTCAGACTTACATGTTTTTTTCGTTTGAAAACAGTGTTTTTAAAATTTTCAATATTTTCAGTTTTGAATACATCCAAACCATCATTATTCCCTAGGTCGTAAACATCAAATTCATTAATGTTACTGCTAGTAACGCATTTATCATAATTACTGTTACAATTATCTATTGGATTATCTGTGCACAATATATCTGCAAATAATAAAAATGTCTAATTACTTTATTTATACGTCATTATATTAATTTAAATCATCATCGCAATAGGCTTATCTCAGCTAATCGGGATCATCTCATAACTTTGACAGAATTTTACACCAATTAAATTAGTTTTGATTATACTTTTAATTCATAAAATATTTTAGTTTTGTTGTATAAAGTTAAGAACCTATTAGTTTTACTCTGATTTTATATTTTACGATTACTCCACTCTTATTGGATTGATTTTTCCTAACAATCCGTCAAAAGATCACAGATGTAACTAGTTGAAGCATTCAGTGCCATATTTTTACCAATTTTCCCTTCAATTCTTAAATAAAAGAAAATATGCCAATAAATTACTTTTGTCATAAAACAGTCAATGTTGATATTTTTAGTTTTTACTTTATACTACTGTTTGTTAACTGGACGGGCTATTGCAATACGTATTTTAATACTATATGATAATGACATTAATACATAATGTCATAATAATACATAAGGGAAGCTATAAGTGTAATTATATTGAAAAAATTCCCTCTATCTCTGTAATAGAGGGAAATGTCCCGAAAAATTACAGATCTTTTAAAACAGTCAGTGTTGATATTTTTAGTTTTTTCTTTGTATTAAAATAACTTTTTGAAAACTAGATTATTTCAAAAATTTTAATGAAAATAAGTAATGTATTGTGTTTAAAAATCAAAAACAATTTTTTTTTAAGTTAAAAAATAATAATAATTTTCAATTATGTTACAAAAACATGCATTCTTTAAACCCNTTTTAAGTTAAAAAATAATAATAATTTTCAATTATGTTACAAAAACATGCATTCTTTAAACCCATATTAAATTTAAAATATAAAAAAAACCCAGTACAGTCGAATCGCGGCATAATGGAGACGTGGCACAGTTGGGTATAGTATACCCAATCTGACAGTGATTTAAATCACTATCATAAATACTCTTCGATACAAATCTGTAGACAGTCTTCAATTCTAAGAAATTGGTCGATTATTCCAGAGCAAAATTCTAACTCAAAAATAATTACGGAAAAATTGAAAAATAATCATTGCCACGGGCAATGATTTCCTTAATTATATTCCGATTAGTATATCTTAGATT
>NW_026099574.1:42824728-42834129 GCF_025091365.1 Daktulosphaira vitifoliae
TTAGCGATTTTTAAATTTGTAATTTTTTGGGGGATTTCCCCCGTTTACGGGGAACGAGGGAATTTTTTTCAATTTTTGAGGGTAATGTCTTCGACTAGATACGATTTGTGATCTTTTGACATATTGTTCATCAAAATCGGTCCAGCGAGAGCTGAGATTGAGCGTTCACAGACACAAAAAAAAAAATAAAAAAACACATCATAGTAAAATTAATACCTTCTCAGCTTCGCATCGAAGCTAATAATTTTTTTTAGAAATTATTTATATAACAACATATTACTAAAAAATTTGTTTTATTATAGAATGGTAATAAAAACACAAATAGAGTTAAAAAATTATCAAATTACAAAGTAAAATTGTTTACTTTTGCAGTTGAATCATTTATCATATCAAATCTCATTCGAGAATAAATACTTTAAAAATATTAGAAATGAATGATTTTAATTATTTGTACTTGGATAAAGCTGGTTATGCCACTTTTTATTACATTATGGGATTTTTTTTCAATTTATGAGGATAATATATCTTTAACTAGATACTATATGTGATCATTTAATGTATCGTTCAAATAAATTAGTCAAGTGAGAGCAGAGAAAATAAATGACAGCCTCAAAAAAAAAAAAAACGCTTAGTAAAATAATTTGAATATAAATAAGAAATTTCTTCTTACGAGGGAGGACTACAGTGATGGGATCGAACCTTGATATTTATTGAAGTTATTGAATTTAAATCAAAGGATGTGAACATATTTTTTCTAACACAAAAGAAATGAAAATATAAATTGTCACAGGTGGATTTGAACGTCGAACCCTAACCGTGAAAGACACAAGTGGTACCGATTCAGTAACTTTCGTTGTTAAATAAAATTGACAATTTAAGCTAATTTAAAATTTAAAGTTTCATTTTCGACTTTAAAAAAGTAAAAAAATAAGTTAAATATGTTTAACTTCTTATGTCTTATGAAATTTATTTTATGTCAATTAAATTATGTAATATTTATGAAAGTCGATGTATTACCCCTTGTAAAGTATTATAAAATAAAATAAAATAAAATACAAAACCTAGAATTTTAGCACAAAAATAGTATATTTTTGAATACAGTAGCTATTTTTACCAAGAAGATATATATAAGAATCTATATTGCGAATTTTCTTTTTTCATAGTAAAGTACATAATATAAGCTCTAATTTAAGATTAAATAAAAGTGTCAATATTCCGGAATATTTTCAAAAATTTAATTGAAAAAGCTTTACTTGTGTGCAAAAATTGCTATTTTGAATCCCCCCAGTGGGCAGGTTTTGAGTCAGATTTTCAAAAAATGTTATCAAATGAAAGCGAAACATCTAAGATTTCAATATAAAAAAAATTATTATTATTTATTTATTTTTCAAAAAGTTATGGCAGTTTTCAGTATTAAAATATTTCATGTTTCATGACTCCACTGTGCTAGGTTTTTTATATTCATGTTAACTGAAGAACTATTTAAAATACTTTAATATTTTTAGTAAAACATATAAGTAAATATTTATGTTAATTTAATTTCTGATAAACTGTAAAAATTTCAGTCTAATAGTCATAATATATTTAAAATTTATGTAAAGATATAAAATTTTAGAAATTAATAAAAAATGTTTTAAAAATCTATTAGCTACTTCGTACAATAAATGTGAAGAAAAACATTCACATTTTTGATACCAAAAATTCTTATCAATGTTATAATCTAGAGTATTTAAAAATTTTAAAAGTAATATTGTTCTTCTATATTTTACCCTAACTTGAATTTTTACCAAAAAAATATAGTGTTTATAAGCTTATAATTTAATAAAAACTTTAATATACTCTAGATATTTTTACTAAAGCATCAATAAGAAATTTAATTATCATATTTTTTCTTAAAATGTATATTTTAAAATGTTTAAAAATATATTTTATATAAATATTACAATAAAAAAAGATTGTTTATGTTAAAATTAAAGACTAAGAATCTAACAATTGTTCAAAAATGAATGCAACGTACTGTATTTACTATATTAAAACTTACCTATTAAATCTGGTGTTAGAAAGAATTTAAAGTCTTTAATGTTTATTCTTTGAACTGCCTGTATGTCATAAATCAAATGAAATGAATCTGCATAGTTTTCGAGTTTTTTAACATATAAATCAACTTGATCAGTATTTTCTAATATGATTCCATATATCTCCATTAGATTTTGTTCCGTAACATTTGTTTCTGAGTCTATATTGAACTTTATCATAATATTATCCATAAAATCTTTTAATTTTTTTATGATTACATCTGGTAAATCGTTTTCTATTGGACGTGTGCCACGAAACCAATATAAAATTACATATAAATGATTAAGAATAGATATAAGAAACATATTTGCGGGTTCCCTAAAAATGTGTAAAGTAATATATGATTGTAGAATCTCTTTAATTCGTTTACACAAACATTTTAAAGACTTGTAATCTTGGAGGATTATATCATTTTTAATCATTTCAGATACTAAATATACGAAATTAGCTATAAGCATTCCGATAGGATGAAAAGTTGCACCAATTAAAAGTTTTTGGAATACTCTCATGTCAATGAATAAATATTGATACTTCACAAAACGAAATATATCATGTATAGTCAAGTTAGTTTTGTCAGCACACTGCAAATCAAGAGGAACAAATCGAAGAAGGTCTAAAATATTTTTTGGTTTACCATTAACAAATTCTTGATGTTGTCTTAATTCAGTACCATATATTAAATTTTTATCTGACTGATTTAACATTATATTATAAAATAACACATTTTCAGGGTGAAATCTTGTTATGTTGTTTATTTCAACTATTTCGGGAATTATTTCTTTAATAATTTTTCCTTTTAGATATTTTGTAACAAAGTCTAATTCATCAATATTTAATTGACTAGACATGTCCTCATTAGGATAATTGACAAATTCTGATAATAGTACATTAGAACAATAATTATCAATAAAACGTTCTAACTGGGTCATCATAGAATAATTTTGTAATCTTAAACCTTTTACACCAAGAAAAACTTTGTTATATTCAATATTATTACCTGTCTCATATCTATACATTACATTTATCGAACCAGAATTATTGTTTAAATATAAATTTACCGTCATTAAATCATAAGGAAAATGATATCCATCAATTGTCAGAAGATCTTGAATCATTAATAATACAACATCGCCATGAGTTTGAATAGCTTGTCCATATTTTTTTAAATCTTCTTCGGTATAAATTTCAATATTTTTATACATTTGAAACAAATATTGTTCACCAAGTTTAAAATAGTTCAACAAGTATCTAGAATAATTGCAATGTTTTGGTCTGTTATCAGATTTTATTAATGTGACGTTAAATAGTAAAATAGACAAAATAGTTATAAAAATCATATTTTTTTAATTATTTGGAAATTTTAATAAGAATAAAAAATATTATAATGAAATAATTTGTTAAGAGTCAGTTTATTTTATATGGTAGATTTTCTATTATTACATTTTTTATTTTTTACTCGTATAGAATATTTAATGAAAAATTTGTGTCTGACAAGATTATTTTGATTTTTAGAATAAATAACAAGAATAAATACAAAAAGAACTTATTAATATTTTTAAATATTAATATATTTTATAACATATTTTCTATTAATATCTAAATAGAGTAGTTATGTAGCGCGGGTGGGTTCATTTCGTAGCGTAAATTTATAATACTTGCTCCGCCCGTGCTACATACTCACTCAATGTATTATTTAGTTAATTTAATTTAATTAGTCAATTTGGACGTTTATTTGGCAACAGAAAGGGTTTCAAAATGGTAATATTTACACAAAATTTTAACTTTATCTACTTAATTTATGAAAATATTCCGGAAATACTAACAATTTTACATATTTATATAATATATAAAAGTTTATATAATATACATTAATTTTAATGAAAAAAATTTAACTTCTGAACTTCGTGGTGAAAATGGCTATCATATTTAAAAATATAATATTTTATTGTTAAAATTATCGATTTTATATTTTTAACTTTTTGAAAGATATATGGATCAATAAAATTAAATTAAATTAAATATACCTCTTTCAGTCTATTTTTTAAATTGAATAATTTTCCTTTATACAATGTTTAAAATTTTAAACTCACATGTAGAAAATAGAGCTATTCTAACTTAACTTTATGTATAATACCTTTATATATCTTAAATTAAAGCTTATGCGATATACTTTATTTTGAAAGAGAAACTTGACCTATGAAATTAAAATGAAATCTTATTAGTGAAAACGAACATTAAAGTTAAAGAAAAAAGTACGATTTTTGTATGAAAATTAAAAAAAAAATTAAGGAATTGTTGTACAGAAACTTATTTTAATTTTTTACATTTTTTTGTAAAACAAGAAAAAAAGTTGGGCTGTGATACATAAAAGCTATGATTGAAAAACAGCTTTAAAAAATTCAAATGTCCCAGAGTAATTATTTCTTAAACTAAATTATTTAGCGTTAAATGTATAGAATATATATTATAGATTTTGATATTATTTTTAAAAAAAAATTCATTACAAAAATTTTCTGAAATTACGTTTTACTTGCTTAAAAATATAAAATGAAAAATCTTTTTTTCTAAAATTCTCGATTGAAATAATCATTTTACAACAAAATACTTCGTATAAAAAATATATAGTATTTAATTTTCAAAAATCTTAGTTATATGTAAAATTATAGTTAGATTTATAGTTCTGCAGTTTTTATAACACTAACGATTTATATATGATGGATCAAAACTGTTTATTTAACGTACTATGAGTATAATTAGGGTACTTGTTTCAATAGTATTGTATGGTCTGCAATAAATAAATAAATAAATAAATATTATCAATTATTTTAGTTAATAATGGAAAATTATAAACATTTTCATTTTTACTTGTAGTAAATATTGCTTTTGCTCTTCGACTGTTGCTAATGTGGACTGTATTTTTCTTTTAACAAGAAGAAGGCTACTTAGATCGCTTAACTACAAATTAATAAAAACGAAATTTTGCTGTATGTGCATAGTGAGGCATTTATTTGGAGACTGGTGTTTCTTCGCTGATCATCAGAAAATCGATCGTCTGCTTATCACAATAATAATAATAGAAAAAAAAACTATACGATAACGTACGCCGCAACATCGACTTTTTTTAATATGCTATTGCAGTTATCAATTAGTTTTACATAACGGTTGGTCGTATAGTTAACTACTACTTCTATTAATGCAATTATTTTTTTTACCTTTTTGTAGATATTCATTTTCTCCCTAAAATAATTTGCTGTTGTTCATTAATAATAAATGACACGGGTCCTTACTATCTTAATCAGTGTCGAATATATTATTGCGACGTAAATCGTATCACTTGGCTCCGGTATCCGGTTTACCATTGGATTGAGATAAAGAAAACTATTGTTGACTTGATTTTTGTTTTATTATTTTATAATTCACATGAGAGACAGCTAGGTTTTAAATTCCTTTACTCCGAGTTATTTCAATCACACAGCTCATGTATACTGTCACTGATAAGATACTTTGGTAACAAAATCTATTTAATATACTTATAACAAAGCGTTTATACTAACTAAATATTGTTATAATTCAAATAACAAAAATTAAAAAGTAAAAATAAAGAAATTTTGGGATTGGGCTACATATGGTGAGACCCTGATGTCATGTATCTATTGGGGTCGTATGGTTCGAGGGTTTAGAACGACAAAGATAACTAGATATAAAAATAATAACGCAGTACCTTTAATTGAGGTGTAATAAACTTTTGTCTGGTTAGTTTTTAATGTCCTAAGAGACAACGAAACGGCGGAGCCAGTTCACGAATACCATATAACGTGAATATGTATAATATTTTAACTGACCAATCAAAATTAACACTAAGATTTATTAATTTAATAAATGATCTATTGCTTTGTTATTCTTTACTCAAACTTATTAACTTAAAATAATTGGGATAACATAAATTTACTTACTTCTTTTATTCTTGCAAATTGCTGTGAGATGATTCGATAAATATTTCGATATGTATATATACACTTATAAGTGTTCGATTCGTACTTTGTCACAAAAATAGAAAATTAAAACAAATTCTTTTCGAATGTATATAATCAAGACGCATAAAAAAGAATAGCCGACAACAACATGGGGTTGTGACTAACAATTGTTTTCTTATTTGAATTCGGTGAAAGCGAACTCTCGTCACTCTCTCTCCCTCTGAAAGGATTTCAGTGCTTTTTATAGTAAAATGATAGTAACACCAATCCAGCGATATTGTTGTCAGCGCTTTTAGTTATCTTTTTAGTTTATTATATTTAATTATACATTACATGATTATNTTAGTTTATTATATTTAATTATACATTACATGATTATTATATTGAGATAGCAATTTTAACAATTGATTAATTGACATATATATTTATAAATAATAAGAAATTGTGTTGAACAGTGTAAATGTTATGACAGATAAATTATTTGTTTGTTTACAAGTAATATAAAATAAAGATTATAAATTTTTTATTGATAAATGTAAGACGCATAATGCAAAGCATTGAGCATATAACGACAATATTTTAAATTGTTAATTAAAATATATATATATATATCACGATTGTTGAGAAATTTGAAATTATATTCAATAGTCATTTTATTTTGTGTTGTAATAGTAGTTTAATTATGAAAAATTAATAATATGTACATTAGTATTCAATTTAATTTTCTGCTTTGTTTAAAAAGCTACTTACTTCAATTTTTGAAAGTTATGTAAATAAAAAATTTTAGTTAAAAATGCAGTTGTATTCATACAGTGTTGGTGTTGATAATGTAATCTAGTAATGTTATCTAATTTAATTTTAATTTTATACATTTATTTAGCAAATATTTTCCCTAAATCTAGAAACTATCTATTAAATTTGTTAAAAGAAGTTAATTATTGAATCTCATTATATTTTCAGAAAATCTCGACTCATTATCACGAAATATTTAGTTTTATCTAGAAAAAAGCTGTTCTTTCGTTTCAAATAATGATTATAAAGTGACATAATTTGTTTTAATCCATAGTTGTTAAATAAAACTGATTCATTAATTGTTCTTTGTAAACCATAAGCAAAAATTTACGAATAATGATTAATTTAATTTAGATAAATAAATTTTTTTTTGTTTGACTTACCTGTAATGATAATAATTTATGACTTGTTCCTGGTGAACACAACCTACTTAAATAAGTGATGATATTTGTGTAAATTTTAAACGATTTTACTATTTGATAAAATTTATAAGAGTTAAGTTAAAATGTTTTTTTCTATCTTTCTGTTAGATTATAATAAAATTAACTATTTGAATAGTGTTTTAATTGTGTATTTTTTACCGTAGTAACGTAAGATATCACAATAATTATCTTTTTTTTAACCACTCATTTTTATTACTTTGATTATTTAATAATATAAACATTTATTTGTTTGTTGAAATTTTAATAAAATCTTACATAAATTTAATTATATAATTTGACATTTAAACTATTTCTAAGAAAAGTTATAATGTCTTCTTCTTTTTCCTAGCCTTAATCCTAATCACTTGGGGTCGGCCACCCTTATCCTAAACTTCCACTTGACACGATCTTCCACATCTTCAACGCTCACATCAGCTGTTCTCACATAGCATTCAATAACATCTCTCCATCTCTTTTTTGGTCTTCCTCTATCTCTTCTTCCTTCAATATTCATTTCTATACTGTTCTTACAGCTTACGATTTCTCTCTCCTGATAACATCAAACCATCTAAGTCTATTTTTTCTCATCTTATCTACGATTGACGCTACTATACTCACCTATAATTCCTCTTATGTGTTCATTCCTTATCCTATCTTCTCTAGTCAAACCACTCATCCATCTAAGCATTCTCATCTCTGCTAAACTCATTCTCTGCTCTACTGTCTTGTCAATCACTCAACACTCTGAACTATACATCATGACAGGTCTCACTACAGTCTTGTAGAATTTACCTTTCAGCCTCATTGGAATTCTTTTATCTTACAAGACACCAGACGCTTCTCTCTACCTCAACCATCCGTACTAATCATGTTCTTTAATCCTCGTCAATACCACCGCTCTTTTGCACAACTGATCTTAAATACTTAAAACTTTCCAACTCTCCTATTATGCCCTCGCCTATTGTCACTGATCTCCTTATTTCACCTACCTTGTGTTCTCCTTTGTCAAACTCGTACTCTATATAATCTGTCTACTGTCTACTTCTACTTATTCTTAAACCCTTTTCTTCAAGAGCTTATCTCCATACCTATAGCCATTCATTAATTTCCTCTCTATTTTCTCCTATTAACACTATATCCTTAGCAAACAACATGCACCACGGCACCTTTTCTTGTATTTTCCTAGTAATTTCATCCATCACTATAAAAAATAAGTAAGGGCTTAAAGCAGAACCTTGGTGCACTCCTATTCTTACCCGAAAATCTTCTGTTACTCCTCCTTGATTGATTGCGGGTATGTAATATCTATGGAGTGATTGCATTTGATTATGCTTCGCATAATATTGCGATCAGCTGTAAAAGAAATAACGTTTCGATCACCCAACATTTTGTCACCGATTTCACTGCTGTTTTCTTTGAGTGAACCAACCGTTGGCAACAATGGATTATCAAAATCTAATTGTTTTTGCATACTGTACTTGTACTTTTCTCCGTTGTACTTGTCCGTGATTCGTTTCTGTAGATTGTCAAATTCATACGATCTCGTCGGTAGTGTTTCGCCATAATTGGCTCGTCAACAGTGCAGAAAATGAATTTGTTACAATCCTCGTCAATATTCGGTATAGTGTTCCACGTATGCAAGCTCAGTAGCCCAATTTTACATTTTTTGTCGACATCAATGGGTGGATTGAACATGCATTGCAATTCAGATCCCACGCTGATTAACATCACCGTTGTTGCCACATTGTTGCTGTTCCATTAAAAATTTCAAACACAAGTGACCACAATTTATCTCGTTGAAATTTTGATATATACTATAGTTGTGCATTCTTTAAAGTATCGTTGCAGTTCCAACGGTGGTCCATTATAATACCTTATCCGCTTTATGAAAGTCGAGATTCTTGTATTTACTATAAATGATGTCGTGATTGCGGCAAGCAGCATCAAGAGGGTTCACCCCAACGTCACCTCGCTTCAATCTCTTTTCTAACCATGTTCTAGGGCCCGCAAATTGATAACCTAAATGATAAACATTTAAAATAATGATAAAACTATTTGCAAAGAATAATTTTGAATAATTACACACACGCGCATAATCAGAAATTATGTTTGTCTATTTGTACATATATATATATAT
>NW_026099574.1:42834962-42849166 GCF_025091365.1 Daktulosphaira vitifoliae
TTTTTTTTAGCTTGAAGACATTATTGGAAAAATAAAAAAAAAAGACATAAAACGTTTTACAATCGTATGTTACTTTTATTATAAAATTTGAATAATCAAGCACATAATTTTATTAAATCAAATATTATTATTTAATAATATATTATTAAATATAATTACAACGTGATTTTTAATGATCAATCACTTTATTAATCGAAAAATAAATTGAATATTGAAAATTTTACTCTTGATATCATTTAGTTTATGTTTTTCTCAATTTACCAAACATGCTTTTGATACATTAATGTTGATGAACATGAAAAGAACTCCATGATTATAAATTGAAAAACTATGTAACTAAAATAAATCAAGAGTAAAAACCTCAATGCTGTGTAAATGTTTTTATTAATTAAATAATGAATGATAAAAAAAAGTGTTGTAGAACGTATTTATTTTATAATTGACATTATAATATATACTTGATTCGAAAACTCATTGACGATAAGTTTTGTGTTGTTAATATGTTATTGCAGTAATATAATTTATATTTATATTCGAGGCTTAAAACTGGTATCAAAAATAGGAGTGTCCTTTTTCAGTCATTAAGAAATTTACAAGATCGTTATAAAACGGCTAAATAATAATTATTATTTTATTCAAGTAAATAATTTTCTTATAGTTAGATGAACTACCAAAGTTACTAAGAAGAACTAAATCTAATAATTATCCAAGAGCATTTGGGCTGCTGCCATTTTTATAGGAAAGAAAACTATAATTCGAAGATTTAAGAAGATCCCGGCTGAAAATTTTTCATTCCAAATATTTTTTTTGTTTTATTACTCCGTAAACCAATTAAAAAATTCAGTTCAGTTGTATCTGTCGTATAGAACACACGTATGTGGGTAGTGATTACTCGTAGTGTTAAATCGAATCTTAAATCTTAGTCTTTGTTAATAATTTTTTTATATTGTATAGTAAATGATTAACATGTCCAGTAAACCGGGAACACCGTTAAAAAAATCAACATCGTCTAGTTCACTTCAAAAAGAGCTTTGTTTAGATGATATAATGAAAATGCTAAAATCAATGCAAACGTCCCAAGACACTAAATTCAAAACAATTCAAGAGAAATTTATAAGCTATGAAAATAAGCTAAGTATCTTGAATAATTCATTTGAAAGCATGATAACATCTTTTAATAACCTTGTATCTGAGAATAAAATACTCAACGATGAATTGAACAACTTACGTGACCGTGTATCATTATTAGAATCGTCAAAAACCACGACCAATATTGATATGTCCTCATCTGAAGTAATTAGGGAGGCTCAGTTGAGAATATCAAAAAGTAAAAATGTTGTGGTCTTTAATATGGAAGAAGCACCAAACGAGACTAATGATAGTTCAAAAATGTTAGCAAATGATTTAATATCTCATTTAAACCTAGATTTAAGCATAACATTAGCCAAACGTCTTGGCAATGCACAGTCTAAAAAACGGCCACTTCTTATTCAATTTGGGAATGAATCGGAAGCTTTTACAATGTTAAAAAACAAAATAAAACTTCAAAACACAAGTAAATGGAAAAATATATGGATTAATGCCGACCTAACTTTACTTCAACGTTCACAAATGAAAAGTTTGAGGGAAGAGTTATTCCAGCGACGTCTTAAAGGTGAATCTAATATCGTTATTAGATATGTGAAAGGTATTCCTTCGATCCAGCCAAAAAACTAAATTACTCCCCAACGGTTCAAAATATTAACCACACTTCTTCGTATTCTAAACAAAATTATAATTTAAATTTAAATCATCCACATAAAAAAACTAAAAATTGTATACATTGTAATAAAAAAATTGTAAATAATTATCGGTCTCTTTTGGGTTATTATCAAAATGTACGTGGTTTACGGACAAAACTTGCAGAATTAAAATGTAATATTCCACTATGCAAAGTCGACTTTTTTGTATTAACGGAAACGTGGCTAAATGATTCAATTTTAGATTCAGAGCTTAGCTTTGATAACTATATAGTCTATCGTGTTGACCGGAGTGATAAAACCAGTTCATGTTTGAGAGGTGGTGGAGTAGCAATCTGTGTGAATAAATGTTTATTTTCAGAAATCATAAAGATCCCCACTGATAATGTTGAACAGTTGTTTGTAACTGTAAATAGTGGTGGTAATTTAAAATATATTATTGGTGCATGCTATATACCACCTGGGAGCTCAGTTAGTGTCTACTCAGCTCATGCTGATACTGTGCAGTCTATTTTATCTAGTGTTGTTAAAACCAATTTTACTTTTATTTTAATGGGAGATTACAATTTAGGTGATACAAAATTCTATAATGATGACCATGGCATGATTTACGATGGCGCTCGATCAGTTAAAGTAGATGTTATTTATGAGTGCTTTTCATCTTTAAACTTGTATCAGGTCAACACAATTCCTAATATATACAATTCATATCTGGATTTAATATTTTCTAATACAAATTTGATCACTGTCAATACCTCAACAGATATATTGGTGCCATTAGACCCATACCATCCGGCTTTGTTAGTTGAGTTACAACGTAGTAACAATTATCAGCATTCATGCCCCTTGAATTGGTATTATAATTTTAAACGTGGTAATTATTGTCAAATGTCTTATTATTTAAGTTCAATTGACTGGTCGATTTTATATAACTATGATGACATTAATAGTGCGCTTGATAAATTTTATGAGATACTCTTACATTCTATCGAGTTATTCGTTCCTAAAGTTTATCCAAAGAAGTTTCCTTTCCCAAGTTGGTTTTCAAAGGAACTTTGTCAATTAATACGTAAAAAAAATGCCCTTCACAAGATTTTCAAAATTAAAAAAGACCAATCAATATATAATGAGTTCTCAGCTATTAGATCTAAATGTAAAAACCTATCAAAAAAATGTTATTCAGATTATATTAACCGTATTCAAAATAATTTAATTGTTAACCCAAAATACTTTTGGAAATTTGTCAAAGATAAAAGAAATAATAACTTACTTCCAAACTCTATGTATTTTGGAAATATAAAGTCAGACAATATGATCAATGTGTCTGAAATGTTTAGTGAGTTCTTTGCTTCTAATTATTCTGTTTCGAAACAAACCGTCCGATCAACGTATCCAAATATTATTTTACCCTCCTCGTTTAGTATAGCCTCATGTGAGATCCCGGTTCTAAAATTGTTTGAAGAACTGCAACGAAATACGGGCACTACTTACGGTCCTGACCTTGTCCCTGGTATCATTTTTAGTTCTTGTCGTTATCCGCTTACTCGTCCAATCCATTTTTTGTTTTCCTTGTCATTGTCTTCGGGTGTTTTTCCAGTACGATGGAAATCAAGTTATATTACACCTATTTTTAAATCAGGTGACAAATCTGATGTGGGTAATTATAGACCTATTTCTAAATTAAGTGTGTTGCCGAAAATATTTGAGAAACTTCTAGAGCCCGAGTTATCATTAAGTTTTAAAAACGTGCTGAATAACTGCCAGCACGGCTTTCGTAGTTCTAAATCAACTATTACTAACCTGCTTGTGTTTTATACTAATATTGTTTCCACTGTTGCAAATGGTGGTCGAGTAGATGCAATTTATACTGATATGAAAAAAGCGTTTGATACATTAAATCACAAGGTATTAATTGATAAATTAAAACATATTGGCATTAAAGACCCACTACTTAAATGGTTAGCTTCATACCTCACAGGCAGACAGCAGCAAGTAAAGATAAATAATATTATCTCTTCCATTATCCATATCCCCTCTGGGGTTCCTCAAGGAGGGCATTTATCTCCATTACTTTTCTTAATTTTCATGAACGATCTTTCTGATGTCTTTCAACATTCAAGCTATTTGTGTTTTGCCGATGATGTAAAAATTTATTCTAACATTCGTACAATTCATGACAGTCATAATCTCCAAGCAGACTTGTGCAGATTTTATAATTGGTGTGTTGTTAATGGTTTATGCTTGAATGTGTCTAAATGTGCTCAGATCACTTTTTGTCGTAAGCGTTCATATGAACTATATGCATATAATATAAATAGTATTAATATCATAAATGTTCCTCATATCAAAGACTTAGGTGTAATTCTTTCTTCGGATTTATCTTTTACTGAACACATTTCATTTATTTATAATAAAGCACTACGGATGTTGGGCTTTCTTAAGCGAAATTGCTGGGAGTTTTCTAATCCTATTTGTTTAAAAGTTTTATATTGTTCTTTAGTGCGTTCTATAGTCGAATATGGGTCAATTATTTGGTCACCATATCAAGCTAATCTTACTAATAAACTGGAAAAATTGCAAAAACGTTTTCTACGTATGTTAGTAGTAAAAGTAGGAAAATACGATATTAATGAAGTTGATTTAAATGTAGTAGCTTCAGATATTGGTCTAACCAGTCTGAGTATGAGGCGGAAAATGTTTGACGTTAGTTGGATCCATAGTTTATTAAATAATAAAATTGACTGTCCAGAAATTCTTGATATTATTCCTTTTAATGTTCCTTCAGTCCATTTACGGTCTCAAACGATGTTTTATGTTTCTTCTGTCCAACAGAACTATAATCTTTTTGCTCCGGTCAATCGTATGTTATTAGAATGTAATGAAGTTTGTCATAAAGTGGACTTCTTTTTTAATTCTTTAGATATAATAAAAAGATCGATTATATAGTTAAGAATCTTTACTTATATTGTTTGTTTTTATAATTAATTGTATGCTATAAATTTATTGATGTCTAGTTTAAGTTTTATTAACTGTACTCTTGCCCTTTGGGGCGTTAATTTAGTAAATAAAATAAAATAAATAAAAAATAATTCGAAGATTTAAGAAGATCCCGGCTGAAAATTTTTCATTCCAAATATTTTTTTTGTTTTATTACTCCGTAAACCAATTAAAAAATTGTATAATACTTTCAAAATTTCTAAGGAGACAGGTGGTAACTCATCTTAATTAGGAATTATACACATAATACATTTTTTTAGTATAAATTTAATTATGCTAATGTATATTAGCTTACCCCATTAAAAAACTTACTTTGACCCAGGTGTTGTGCAAGATGTCGAATTTGACCATTCTTTCTAACAAATTAAAATTTTAAACATGATTAAATTTGATTAATGAGCTTTTTATCAATTGATTTCAATATATCAAGAAATATTTTTTCCAAATTTTAAGTTCTTATGGTGAATAGTTTCTTAAATAGATTTAATAAAAGCTTAAGGGTATCACTTGCCCATTTTCCCCTAAGTAATATAACACAAGACCAAGGTTAAAGTACAGACAAACTAAGTTTAAAGTATTGTGAATTACCCCAAAAATTTATTTTTAGTTTTAAGAAAAGTCTAGTATAACGGAGATACAAATAATAGATATTGTATAAAAAAAAAATGTGTTAGTGATGAAGAGAAAACAGTTATGAATTCATTTAAATCATTTCATGTGATGTAATGATTCGATGAATTATTTGATTTTGCTTGTAATATTAACGGATTTATCACGTTTTCAGTTATGAGTTAACGTTTCGGATTCGTTGCAGAATCCATCTTCAGAACGATAGTTACAGACTCGTGGATATAATTATACTGTCGCCTTACGGTTTCTTTTTATATCAGTTGATAACTGATAACATTTGACACGGCACCGCCTTTTGCTCTAGGCTGGCGCTCGCCCGTGTCTCTCTCGATATCAACCGTCCAGCTATTAATATGACAATCGGTTGTCTCCCCGCCCTTGACACAGAGATAAGGCCGCCGCCGAATATGGATTACGGATATTGCGTTATGTTCCGTTTCCGACGTACACCTTAACTGGTTGCTTGACTCAGTGTCTATCATTTTTCTGCCTTTTTGGTTTTGTTATATTTTTACGTTTCGTCATCTGTATCACTACGATTTTTTTTCTCCTGCGCCTTATACAGACGTGGATGGCCTACAATTGTGCTGTGTGCCATAAGTATTAGTGTTGTTCGAAAAATCGTTAGAGCGAATTTACTATTTACATATATATATATATATGTACATTGGTGGTTATTTGTTGAGTGTTTTTTTTTTTTGTACACGCACAACCGTTTACTGGACTACGTATTACATTGATGTTGTTTATCTGTTGTTGTTTTTGTCTTGTCGTTGATAATAACTTGTGTTTACGACTGTATGAACGCAGCACCCGGTGGTATTCACGTGGGTTCGTTAACATTCGTGCTTTTATTTTGTCCTAAGTCTTTAGCTATTCCGATGATAAGGAATGTGGTGAGTGGACTGTATGTTTTAATGTAGAATTAATTTTACAATATATAATCATAACAAATAAATGTATTATACAAGAAATATAAAATCTTATATACACCAATGTGGATAGGGGGACACTTAATACTAATGCCACAAAGGTGCTGATATAAACTAATAATAAATTATAAAAGTGAGTAAGTCTTAGAAAGATAGATGAACAATCGTTTTACTTCTGGTACAAGGCATGGTCAGAATATACATATATTTGTTTTGTCTAAATATTAATTAATTAATATATTTTTATTGTTTTTTATAATATTATTCTAATTATAGAGTACTGACCATAGATAAAAGATAATTCGTTGTAGTTATCATATTGGATGACATATAATAGGGAAATAAATTATAGTCCACTAAATGTTATTTTTTTTTTATTTTATTCTTTTTTTGTATTTTATTCAAAGGAACCTTTGAGAATTGGTCGTCCGAGCATTTAAACAAATTTTAATCAATTTTTTCGGACAAATGAGTTTCTATTTAAGGAAAAACATTCAATTAAACTTATTAACATTTCAGAAAATCTTTATTATTTTTTATAATTATCATTATTTATGTTTTTAAGACGTTCGAAGAAAAATACATTATTTTAAATTACAATGGAAAAGATAACATTTTCGAATACAACGGTAAGTAGAAAGCATGTTAATAAATCCTTATGTCATCTGTTGAAACATATTAATGACTCATCTTGTAATATATATATATATATCACAAAACTAACAACTATTTTTATTTACAGAAGAAGAAATGAATCTAAAACTGGAGTCATTTATGGAGAAAATAAACAACCAAATTCAATTCAAAATAATTAAAATTCAAGTGAGTTTATAAATATGTCTATATTTGCAGCTTTAAATGTTTTAATATGTACTCTATAAAATATGTTATTAATATAGGAAGGTAATTAAGTACGATTTTATAAAAAAATTTAATTTATTTTTAACAGACCAGTAAACTAGATAATAATACATCTTTAATAAATGATACAGTCTATGATGAACAAACCAGAAAGCAACTAAGAGAAGTGGAAAATTTGTCATTATGGAATTATGTTAAAGAGGAACTTTTTCAATCGTATCTTACTACAGTACCCAATACAAAAATTAACTATTTCATTCTTAATTCAACAATGTATAAGATAGATATTAAATTCACTCTTATAAATGCAATCGAAATCATGTGCAATCGAACTTTTAAGTATGCGATTTTGCTAATGGTATATGCCTATGAGGCACAAAGAATTAATTATTGTACAACACCATATTGGGACCAATTAATGAATAAATTAAATAAATTGAGTGATGCACTGATAAATTTGAATGGCAACAGAAAATTACTATATGGATGGTATGATGTTAACCGTGGAATTAATAAAAGTGATACAATGCGTGCTTTTCAAAGATTAGTAAATGATTATGCAAATATTTTTGTAACACCCCAAGAAATGAAAAAATATAATTCTAAAGAAATATATACATGTGAAAATATTGAAGATCAAGTCATTCTATCGCAACATTTATTAGATAAAATATTAAAAGGATTTCCAAAACATCACCCAAACGACGAGTCATACCAATTTGAACTTATACCACCAGATCTATGTGAAATAGAAGAAAAATTACAGCAAATTTTTAAGTTAATTGATGCAGAATTTGAAAATATTTACAAAATAGATTTGTAATATTGAATAACTTTTAGTATAGTAGATATTTATTTTTCAAAAATATTTATGGTGATTTAATCACACTTGTAATAAATAATTTATTCAACCATTTTAAAATTAATAAAAAACAAAAATAATAATTTTTTAAATATGAAATAATTTATACATATGATACTCGTAAGATATATTGTCGATATTTGTCATTATAAAATGTATTTTTGCTAAGGATCGTGTGATTTCTTATTTTAAAATAAAAACTATAACATATTATTCATTTTAATAAAAATTGTAATAATAATCAGCTTAATGATTATAAAAAAGAAGATAATAATAGTAAATCCAGCATAAGGGGGTCGCGGTTCACTAGTAACGTGACATAGTTAAATGAAGTATAATAGTATCTGACAGTGATTAAAGTCACTATAAAAAAAAAACGCTTCGATGCAAATCTTTCAATAGTGTTTAATTTTAAAAAATTGGTGGATTATTCCAAAAGCTACATGATCTATTATTTCCTTATTAATATCCTAATTAAGATAAAGTATGTCGAATGAAAAAGGGATTACTTAAAAATATTACTTCTCATAAAAAAATTGTATTGATCGATACATTTTTTAAAAAGTTGTAGCATTTTAAAGTAAAAAATGTAAAATATAAAATTGAGAATTTTCACACAAAAATAGCATTTCGTAACCATTTTCCCCACGATGACAAGTCTAGGGGTGAAATTTTTTTTTTCCATAAGAAAGTATATTTCATTGCCTTTAATTTAAGATATATATAAAAGTTTCAGTAATTCCGGAACACTTTCAAAAATTAAGTTGAAAAAGTTCTACTTTCTATATGCATATTTATGTTTTGAACCCCCCTTGTATTAAGGGAAATGGTCCGATTTAAAAAAAAAAGTATTTTGAATAAAATAAATATCTAAATATTATTTCTTATGAAAAAATTGTATTGATCCAATCATTTTTCAAAAAGTTATAACATTTTAAAGTTAAAAATGTAAAATATTAAATCGAGAATTTTATCACAAAAATAGCATTCGGTAGCCATTTTCACCGTGAAGACAAAATAAAGTACGAAATTTTTTTTTTTTTATAATTAAGTATATTACATTAGCTTTAATTTAAGGTATATATAAAAGTGTCAGTATTTCTGGAACACTTTCAAAAGTTAAGTTGAAAAGTTGTAATTTTGAATCCCCCCTTGTGGGTTGGTAAAGGGTTAAATTAAAAAAAAAATATACCAAATGATAGATAAAGACATCAAGCATCTATATAAAAAAAAATTATATTGATATGTTCATGTTTGAAAAATGTATGGTAGTTTTAAGTAAAAAAAATTTCGAAAATTAGCGATTTTTAAATTTGTAATTTTTTTGGAGGTTTCCCCCATTTACGGGGAATGAAGGAAATTTTTTCAATTTTTGAGGTTATTGCTATTTTTGTGTGAAAATTCTTGATTTTATTTTTTATATTTTTAACTTAATAATGCTATAATTTATTGAAAAGTGTATGGATCAACACCAATTTTTATGAGAAATAATATTTTATTTAATAACCCCCTTTTCATTCGACATACTTTATCTTAATCAGGATATTAATAAGGAACTAGCAGATCATGTAGCTTTTGGAATAATACACTAATTTTTAAAATTAAACACTATCTAAAGATTTGCATCGAAGCGTTTTATTTTGATAGTGATTTTAATCACTGTCAGATATCATTATACTTGATCCAACTAAGCCACGTCACTACTGTGCCGCGACCCCCCTGTGCTGGGTTTTTTTTATTGACTTAAAAAAAGCAAAAAAATTTAAATAAGTTTAAGTTCTTATGATATATCAATTTTATTTATATAATATTTATGAAAATCTATGTACTTCCCTTGTCAGGTATTTTAAAATAATATCAAATACGAAACCCAGAATTTTAACTCAAAAGTATCAAATTTTTGAATACAGTAGTTATTTTTACCATGAAGACAAATCCAAATGTTTAATGTTTTTACCCCCTATTTATAAAGGGATGTGATCCGATTTACAAAAAAAGTGTGTCAGATGAAAGCGATATATAAAAATTATTTATGAAAAAATAATAATATAAAATATAAAATCAACAATGTTTTCACGGAAATCGTACGTTTTTCTTTAACTTTGATGTCCGTTTTCACCACGAAGACAAGTTCAGAGGTCAATTTTTTTTTTCAAATTAAAGTATATTACATAAGCTTTAATTTAAGGTATATATAAAGGTGTCAGTCTTTCCGGAACATTTTCAAAAATTATGTTGAAAAAGTTCTACTTTCTGTACGCATTTATACATATTTTACAAGCCCCCACTTTATAAAGGGAAATGGTCCGATTTAAAAAAAAGGTATAACGAATGAAATAAGTATATATAAAGTATTTATCATTAAAGAATAGAATTGATTCATGCATTTTTTAAAAATTTATAGTAACATAATATTAAAAAATGTAAAATATAATATCAAGAATTTTTTCACAAAAATAGCATATATTTACATATGGTAGTCATTTTCACCACGAAGGCAAGTCTAGGAGTCAAATTTTTTTTTTCAAATTAAAGTATATTACATAAACTTTAATTAAAGTTATATATAAAAGTGCCAGTCTTTCCTGAACATTTTCAAAATTTAAGTTGAAAAATTTAATTTTTTGTAAAAAAGTTTTCAAAACCATTCCTATGGGCTTGTAAGGGTCAAATGTTCACAAAAATATATAAAATGATAGATAAATACCTAAGGTATCTTTTAAAAAAAATTATATTGATTCGGTCATTAAATTTGTAAATTTTTGTGGGATTTCCCCCGTTTTCGGGGAACATGGGAATTTTTTTTCATATTTTGAGGGTAATGTCTTCGACTAGATACGATTTCTGATTTTTTGACATATTTTTCATCAAAATTGGTCCAGCGAGATCTGAAATTGAGCGTATACAGACACAAAAAATAAATATTTCATAATAAAATTAATACCTTCTCAGCTTTGCATCGAAGTAAAAATGTAAAAGTAAATAGCAATTTTTACCACACGTCATATACAAATAAAATAATATCATTTATATAATAAAAATTGATCACTTGTGGCTAATTAATTAAGTAAAATTAAAACTATATTAAAAATATTATTAATTTAAAAAACTAAAAAATATTAAACTCAAAGCCACAAAATTAATGAAAAGTCGCGGATACGTATTTCGGAAACAATGTTACCATTATCAATGCTAAACACATACTGACTCACATACTGAGTCAGTATTTTATATTTACTTAATATCATTTATTTATTATTGTCATAGATAATGTGAATAATATTGTATTATTATTCTAAAATAATTTTCGATTATTTTTAATAATTTATTTATTTACGTTGTTTAATAGTTTATTTACTTTTGACACCAATAAAAACGCAAAAATCTAAAAGAAATTTAATAAACTATATTTTAAGTTAATATTCGGTCAATTATATTATATAAATCTAATTATTCTTGTATAATGTCTTACAAAACATATTCTTTTTTATTAACTTTTATGAGTGGATATTTTTTTGGAGATGTTTTTGGAAATACAGTTATAATTACCCCGGTAATTTAAATAGTTTATTAAATGATATTTAAATTAATATTTAAGTATAGATAATTTTTATTTAATTTTAATGTGCCATTTTTTAGTATAACACATCACACTTAACACATTTTTAGAACTAATAAAATTATTATATAATTTTATTTTTTACTTGCATATTAAATTATAATTTTTTTGGATTTTTTAACTCTGATTATAAATGTCAAATTTACAAGTATGGTTTTATGCATATAGGGAAATGTAAAAATAGATTTTATTGAAGGAAACTGTGGCGTAAGTTTAATCATTATTAAATTAAACATCATATAAATACATTTTATAAATCAAATATTTTTAAATTAATGTCAATAATATTAACATTTAATATTATAGCATACAACTGCTGTTTGGAAAAGTGACAGAAATTTTTTAAAACCTTTAGAAGTAAGTTTTTATTGTGTATTGTTACCACCTAGACACTGTTATTATTTTTCAATATTTAATAAAAACATTCTACCTTACAATTTTTTATTTTAGGAATATTTAGAGTGTGGTCCTTTAATATTGGTGAGAATTATTTTAAGCAGACATATACCAGTTTTAATAATAGAGTAATACGGGGAACTAATGCACGCCTCAATATGTCGTACACTAGTTTTTAGACTTAAGAATAATCGTTTCTCCAGTACAGAATGTATAGGAAATTTAAAATTATTTTCATTGTTTACTACCAAAAAAAGAAAGTGGGAATGAGTGACATTTAATTTCTATTTTTCCAAAATTCTCAAATTAAATATATTTAAGCTTATAGTTATGATTTTAAGATAGATATACATAATGATTTTTTTATCACAACCCACTCATTTATTCAGAGAATATTAGCTACTTAATACTTTTTATGTTCAGCCGTTATGCCTTGTAAAGGTGTCATCTTTGTTTTTTCAAATGGGAACACATATTTCGAATTTAATAAAATGTTTAAGGGCTTTATTATTATTAATAGTAAGTGGCACTTGATTACACATCGGTCTAATATGTTATCGAGAAATTATGTTGTGATTATTCTTGTTATCATTGTGCTACATCGAGTTGTTGTCGGTCTCCTCTCTATGTCTGCATTATGGTCGCCATCTTTACGATTCTTAAGCTATAACCTCTGTAAGGTTTCAGCCATACAGAGGGCCTACTAATTACCCACTGCCCAGGGGGAACACTGGACAGTGACCTAGTAGCCGCGCCAAACAAGATAGTACTTGTCGACGGAGCTACTAGGTTTTGATAAAAACAAATAAAAAACAAATATTAATAAAAATGAAGGAAAAATATAGGGAGAAAAATAAAAGAGGCCATGAATAATATAATAACATTTTTTTTTAATTATTATTTTAAATATATATATTTTCATAAAGGGAAGAATAATAAAAAAAAAAAGGAAGCAAAAAGGAGGTGCAATATTAACAAGATTAATAATGGGTAGAACAGGGGGGTTTCACGTTATACTTGTTGTTGATTGTTGATTTGAGGAGTGACGGCCCACCACCGGCCATAGTTGTGCCTTACGCCATAATCATCATCATCATCACCATCTCGACGTTTTGTTTAAAATAAAAAAAACGGAGGACAAAAAAAATACAATCTGGTTGACACCACAATAGACGGCAGGTCGACTCGACGTTTATTTTATAAAAAAAAACGGAGGACAAAAAAAATGCAAAAACGTGGTTTTTTTCAGAAACACAGCGGACAACTTGTCGCCTCGGCAGTATAGGTGGAAAAAAAAAAAATGTTGTTGCGGCATTTGTGTAGTGGCCGGTGATCGTGACGCCGGGTGGTGGTGGTGCCAACTTTGAACACGTTCATTGAGGGGACATTACAAAGGTGTAGGGATGCACTGTGTGCGGTCAACTGTCACAACAAACCGGGTACTGACCATTGGATCGGTTGATTGGTATATAAACTTATTTAATAATTGGGGACATACATAATACCTAATGCACACACTATTAACTGATAAGATTAATATAAAAAAAAACTTGTATAAATTCTGCAACATTACAGAACCCCCCAAATAGATTAAACTATTGAAAATGGGGTGATCTATTTCAAAGGAATGGTGAAAGAATTTGTACATAACTTTTGGGAAAAAGAGTATAGGAATCTTTTGTTAAGACGTGAAGAAAAACAAGCATGTTATAATATATAAGTTCAATTAGAGAAAATTAATAAAACATTTTATAAAAAAAAACAATGGGGAAATGGTGTCTTGAGGGTCTCAAATCCGCGAAACGCATGGGTTATGGTTAGTTGGCATGTCACCGCCCAGACGATGTTTCGGCAAAGTAGCGTACTCCAACCCCTGGGACGTTACCATGCCACCATAACCACACACGGGGAAATGAGTCTCAAGACGGGGGAAAATTGTTAATAGTTTAACAAAATAACATGTGCATAAACACATTAAACAATATTTTTTAACAAAAGAAAAAGAAAAATCAACATCATATACATTATAACATTATGAAGACTCATTTGGAATTTTAGAAAGAGACGGAATATACTTTTTTAAATGGACTATGTTATGGGTTCCTTTAGGGACATTTTCAAATGGATCAATAAGAGAATAAGCATTATAGGACTTAATAGAGGAAATT
>NW_026099574.1:42852321-42861660 GCF_025091365.1 Daktulosphaira vitifoliae
AAAAAAAAAAAAAAAAACACATCATAGTAAAACCAATACCTTCTCAGCTTCGCATCGAAGCTAAAATAACAAAAATCATTTCATAATGAGTCCTTTGTTGGGGAGAATAGGAGATATTTTTGACAAATTAAATGAACGAACTCTATCACGTTATGATCTATCTACCTACACTTGGATACTTAAAACTATATATTCATTTTCTAATAGAATAATAGGATTTATAAATTATGAAACTGAGTTATATTGTGAATATGCATCT
This sequence comes from Daktulosphaira vitifoliae, assembly GCF_025091365.1. NCBI lineage: Eukaryota > Metazoa > Arthropoda > Insecta > Hemiptera > Phylloxeridae > Daktulosphaira > Daktulosphaira vitifoliae. The sequence continues at coordinate 42,852,581 of NW_026099574.1, forward strand.
TATAATGAGAACTATTTATGGGATGAATGGATTCAAGAATATAATGCCATTATAAAACATGACGAAAAATTAGTATTTTTAAAGTTTTTAACCAGAAAATGTAATGATTATATCAAAACTATAATTATAGAATATTATTTTCAACTGGGATTTAAATATGATCCAATTACTGAAGAAACATTTTTACCATCACTAAATGTGTTAATTATACAAGGTATTAAAAATAAAAAAAAAAACCAACACAGGGGGGTCGCGGCACAGTGGTGACGTAGCATAGTTGAATTAAGTATAATGATATCTGATAGTGATTAAAATCACTATAAAAAAAACGCTTTGATGCAAATCATTAGAAAATTTTTGTTTTCATAATAAAGTACATTACATTAGCTTTAATTTAAGATATATATAAAAGTGTTAGACTTTCCGGATCACTTTCAAAAGTTAAGTTGAAAAAGTAATTATTTTGTGAAGAAGTTGTCATTTTGAATCTCCCCTGTAGGCAGGTAAAGAGTCAGATTTATAAAAAAAATATACCAAATGATAGTTAAAGACATCATGCATCCATAAAAAAAAGAATTATATTGATCCATACATCTTTCTAAAAGTTTCTTTCCGAAACACTTTCAAAAGTTAAGTTGAAAAAGTTCTACTTCTATATGCATTTATTAGATTTGAATCCCCTTCTTATATAGGAAAATGGTCCGATTTAAAAAAACAATATGTCGAATGAAAGATGTATAAAAATACTACTTCTCATGAAAAAATTATTGATACATACATTTTTCAAAAAATTATAGCATAATATATAATAATTAATAAAATTAAAAATGTAAAATACAAAATCGAGAATTTTCAGACAAAAATAGCATTCGGTAGTCATTTTACGGGGAACGAGGGAAATTTTTTCAATTTTTGAGGGTAATGTCTTCGATTAGATACGATTTGTGATCTTTTGACGTATCGTTGTAAGAAATCCGTTCGGTGAGAGCTGAGAAAAGTGGTAACAGACACAAAAAAAAAACACATCATAGTAAAACTAATACCTTTTCAGCTTCGCTAGAAGCTAAAATTATTAATTAAAATATCATTTCATATTCTTATAATTTTTTTTGTAAATATAGAATTGGAACTTAAAGCAATCGATGAAGAACCTACAACGCTAATTCAAATAGAAAATCATTAAATGTTGTAATAAAATTAATTTTTTTCTACATTATTGTTATATATTTGTTATACATTATTGTTAAGCATAATTTACTTTATTACTTAGTAATTTTATAAATTATTATTAAAATTAAATGTGAATTGTGTATCATACAATTATTTATTGGTTGTACACACAGAAAATATAATTATAGTATTAATATTAACAATAATAAAAATTTTAAATAGAATATTTCTGAATATCAATATGGTATACTATACTATAGAATGAACTATATAGAATATAGTGTAAATATATTGCAATTGTAGTATTTATTTAACATCAAAAGTATCATAGAAAAGATCAGTGTTTTTAAAAAGAAGTTATAGCAATTTTCAAAATCCAATAATATTTTTTGATAATGCCGTTTTTTACAGTAGCGTAATGTTAAGATATTTGTCTACATTTCTCAAATAAAGGTTATTTTTCCAATATTTGGTTAATATATAAGTTTAATTAGATTAAAATTGGGTTCTTTTGACGATTGATCATTAAAATCGTTCCAAATTGAAATTTTTATGGACAGACATAAAAAAAACGCACACCATCACAATACCTTCTTAGCTTCGTATCAAAATCTACTAAATTGAGATTATTATAAAAATTAATTATAATTCAAAAAATCCATTGTAAAATTTAGGTGAAATGCAAAATAATTTTTGTTAGAAATAATTTATTCTGTATAATGTTACTTAAAAATTTAGAATACTATAGACTGGTAGTGTACCACACAAATAGAGTCAAGAAATAACAATGGCCACCTTTTGTAAGGTATTTTAAAATAAAAATGTTTTTAGTACATTTTCTATAAAGTATAAGATGAATTAGTTGTATTATTAAATGACTGTGAGCGTTGTGAAAAAATTCCAGTTTTTTATGACGAATAGTTGTGTTATATGCACTTTGCACGTAACCCGTTCTCATTGCAGTTTTAACGGCTGCTGATTTTGTTTTTTGAACTAATATGTGGCGGTTATCGTAAGACATGTTATCTTTAACCATGGCGATCACTGTGGATGCTCATAGAAATAGGACTGTGCTCAAATGGGTAATAAACAGTGCGAATCTGGCGTGACTAAATCCAGCTGAAACGGAAAATACAATCGACAAAGGTCAGAAGAGTATTATGATATCTCGATTTCAGTTAGTGGGCGACTCGTCTGGGTCCGTCACTGGGCTTCTAGTAATGCCCAACGTAGCCGTAGGTGTTCCATTCACGTTGGGCAAAATCGAATTAATTGAAGGGGTCAACAATTAGTTCCCTCAAATTGCACCATATCCACATTGGGATGCGTACCATAGCAACCCCTTGGAATCTTTCGTCGTCAACGTGATTGGTGTGTACATGGATTTCAAGGGTGTATTATGTGCTCTGGATGTTGGTAACGTCAAGACCAAAAAGTGTCGCACGGCCCAAATTTTTTGCTACAGACGTAAAAACTAATCAGGTAAAAACAAATTTTATGTATCTATATGACGTTCCTGTTAACATTTGTATAAACTGTTCATAACTTATGTGTGTATAAAACGATATTTTATACTATAATTTATTTCTGTGGAATTATGATATGAAATTAATTCATTAGTCGTTTGGATGTAGATCATGAGGGTTGTAAGCATGGCTATCATAATGCACGAAAATTGCTATTATCAGTACATTGTAGCTTTGTACAGGAATTCAAGTGATCTTTTGGTGTTTATAAGTGACCCTGGTACTCGTGAGTACCAGAGGTCATTCTGTCAACGGATATATATCTGCCGGGTAATCGAGACATTCTATACATGTCGCCTCTCTTGTTGCTCCAAGGAATCAGACTATTACTCACTTATGGATGGAACATGTACAAAGTTCACGTATTATTGGTGGACATGACGTCAACATACGGCTGTGTTGAGTTTGGTCGGAGAAAAGCCATGTGACATGATACTCTTGGGCACAGATCGGAGTAGTGTCATGTTTTTTCGGATGGAAAACACCAACGCCGTGTGGTCATGGGATGGTAATTCAGTTCTCGATGCAGACAACTTTAAGCTAGTACACTTGGGAAGAACGTGTCGAGTACGATTAGCTGTATCCAGTTCCCGGGGTCTTATTTGGGTGATGGAAACTAATTTTATTGATCAATATGAAAGTACCGGTGATAAGATGGGCAATAACGCCAAGTTAGAGCCGCTTGAGCCTCCTCTAAGAATTCAACCCGGGCACAGGGATCGTCGATACGCATGCCGTAGTTTTTAATAGCAAATATTTTTATAAGTGTATGTGTTGCCTAATTACTCAAAAATCGGTTCAAAAATCAATAACAATTTTCTAACTAAATTTAATTGAAAGTCGAATATTGTACCACTGTCTAAATGATAATTGTCATTATGTGATATAAATTTGATATTAGCTAATTAATTATAACTGAAAGTTTTCCTGGCACAAAATTAATCAAAAGGTTAAAATTTATTTAAATTTTACAAACAACTATTTCAAAAATGAATTTTATATTAATTTTCATGATTGTCATATGTAATGGTGAACACAGATTTTTAGTAAAGTAAGTATTACTATCAGAATAGTTTTTATTTGAAGAGTAAGTTAAATATACATAATATCAATGAATAAAAAATAATTGAATATTATTTACTGTGAGAATCGATTAAATTTTGTAGTCAACATACACCCAAAGAAAAACCTCAATCAATTTTGATAGAGAAACTTTATCAAGGGTTTATGATAATGTTTTATTAATACGAACAAAATAATTATTCTTATAAATAATTATTGTTCAAGACAAGAAAAAAAATTATCATATTGATAAATATATCATAACTATTGAACCTATGATATATTTATCAAATTGAACAATGAATTTATTATATAGATCGAGGTTTTTCTCTGGGTGTATCTATTAAATCTTTTTTTTTATATTTTGATATTCACATTAAATTTTAATTTTATTCTTAATAGAACAATTTAATTAATTCATTATAACGACGATTTTGTGTAATAGTCTTCAAAATTGTACAGTGTTCAATTTTTAAAAATATTACTTGCAAACCTAACTACAGTATCTCATCGAGAGTTTATAGCTGTGCTTTCGTAGACTGTGTAAAAAGAAAAAAAAATTCTTCAACTATGTTTTCGTTATAATAAATGAAGACGGATATTTATCGATCCACTGGAAAAAATACAATATCGAAATGACTGATAGGCGATTTATGAGTGATGTTAATGGAAAACGCCGCCAATGCTTTTGTTTCGGTCGGTGAGCTTTTCGAACGAACTCGCTTTTGTATCTTGTTTTGTGTATTATTGCTTTTGTTATTGTTGTTACGGCCAATGACTGACAGTTTGCGCCGTAAACGAGGCCGCTCACGTCCGACGAATGTATTATGATGGATGGAAGTGTTTATCTTAGTGGAGTCCATTACAATACGAATGGAGATGATGTTGTGTCGGTTTTAGTCTCGCAACGATCCTATTACCGGCCGGACACGCTTAAGCTGCTCGTGTTATCGTAGCCCACCCCTCGTGAGCAATTCTCGTGCGAGTTACACGGGCTTCGTTCACGTTTACCGTGTACGTCACGTACGGCGCTCGCTGATCGTCTGCGCCTGTTTATTATATCGCCTGATACGTGCAACGGCGGCCGGTGTAGTCGATAACAACACATCGGCATTACGTAATGCTGTTCTAACGAGCATAACGATCGGGTTGACAACAGTTATGACGAGAAAACACTTGTTCACCAAGTGTTTTTTCTATCCGCGAGAATGCAAACAAATCGTCATTACCGCCGAACTCGAATTTAACAATTGTGTTGTCCCACCGCCAATATTTACCTAAGGTCCATTATAAACGCTACCGGTTGTGAACAACTGATACTACAATACAAATGTCAACTAACACATGTCGTGTTTATTATTTCCTGCATAATTTGGCTTAAATAAATATTGTAATTTACACACATCGGAACGCACTGATATTTGAACGGACTGACTTTTATTAAAAAAAAACTCCAAGGTCGAAAATAAGTTTAACGTGAAATCAGATATCATTTGTAAATCAATAAAATAATACATTTTAAAATATTTATTTATTATAATGAATTATAATTATTATTAACTTGTGCGGTCGCCATTATGGAAATAACAATTACATAACTAAACAATTAACCATAGTTGGAATCCAGCGTAGTGGATTTGAGGTGTTCTTTTAGATTAGTATTGACTGATATCTGACAGCGATCAAAATCGTGTCGTAAAACGCGCTATTCATTCATTTTAAAAAGCGTATCGTTTTATTTAAAAAAGTATACACGAAACAAGCCGTTGAAATGATCAATGGAGTATTTTCCTTGCTTTAAAATAAAAATACATTAGTATATCTAATATCTCAAAAATTTAAAATCAGTATAATAAATCGAGGTGTGCTATGGCGTAGTGAATAATTCTGTCACCGCTGTTAGCGTTGATGTTCAGCTGCGCGGCTCACTATTAGTTCCCGGATGGGTGACCATATAGGAACCTAAACGGTGACACGCACCTTGCTCCCTTACTGATCTGACACGGTCGACAGCTGGTGTAGAAAACCTGTCAAATTAATAGGATAGAAAGCCTTTGGACCAAGCTCTACTTTATAGTTGGCTTAGAAAATAATAATGAAACCTAAAACACAGTTGCCGGGGATTGACAGGCGGTCATAAAAAGTGTCTTACCACTAAGTCACCGCGCACTTGATCCAAATTCACTTCCACACAGATTGATAACATGATGTGAGGTCGACGGAATCATTGTTCCGTGTCAGTTAGTATAGCAAATTTATTTTACTAATCTATAAAAATTATTAACAAGTTAAATCAATCAAAAGTATAATTATAAAACTGTGGAATGTCAAAAAAAAAAAAAACGTATAACTTTGTTTATAGACTTAAAATACGATTTTTTTCTCATTTTTAAAACTGGTTTCAAAACCACATCAGCAGAAATTTTTCATTTGGTTCACAAACCAATGAGTATCAAAAATAGTATAAATATCATATTTTTATTTACATTTAGAATTTATTTAATTAAACTGTACGCCAATTTTTTGTGTCACATTTAAAAAGATTATGTGAAAACAATTCTATTTAAAGGTAATTATTATAATACCACATATGTTTTATCATAAATGTTAATTTTGTAGTTTTTAAATACAAAACACAATAAATACGTGTCTTTATACATTTAGTCGAATTGTATTTCGTTTAAAAAGTTTCAATCATAATAATTAATTATCTTCCATATGTTTTCATTAAAACTTGTCAAGTTTAGTGTTTTTTTATCTTATGTGATTTTATATACAAAAGCACAAAGAGCTACAAATAAACAAATAGATCAGTTAGATAAGTTATTATTGTATTCGGGATGGAAAAATTTAAATGTTGTGAAATTTGTAAAATATAATTGTAATAAATATCACCTTGAAAATCTAATTAAAACACCTACACATCGATCTCTATGTATGAAAAAGGTGCGAGCTTTGACTGTACATCTTGGATGCACATATGCTAAAGTTATAAATAATCTTTTTTCAAGTATTATTAATGGCCTATCGATTTGTACGAAAAATAAAAAAAGAATTTACATTTGTACGGAAGGATTCATAAAAATAATAACTCTATTTATTGTTCCATTAGCAACATTGATGAAAGGTGCATTGGATGCTTTAGATTCAATACATAGTTTACCATGGGCTTATTTTAAAAAAAATTACTACAATCACTACATAATGAGTCCTTTGCTGGAGAGAATAGGAGATATTCTTGACAAATTAAACGAACGAACTCTATCACGTTATGATTTATCTACCTATTATTGGGCATTTGACACTATATATTCATTTTCTAAAAGCATAATAAAAGATTTAAAAAACGAAACTGATTCATATTGTGAATTTGTACCTTATAATCAGTATTATTTATGGAATCAATGGGCTCTAGATTATAGAGCCATTTATCAACAGGGTGATAAATTAAAATTTTTTAAGTTCATCACCCGAAAATTTAAAGATTATATCAAGTCAGTAATTATAGAAAATTATTTTCAACTAGGATTTAAATTTGATCCAATTACTGAAGAAACATTTGTACCAACACCCGAGGATCTAATTATACAAGGTATTTAAAATAAAATAAATATTAATTAAAATATCATTTCATATTCTTATAATTTTTGTTATAAATATAGAATTGGAACTTAAAGCAACAGAGGAAGAACCTCCAACGCTATTAGAAATAGAAACTCATTAAATGTTGTAATAAAATACATTTTTTTCTACATTATTGTTATATAATTAATCACAATTTACTTTATTACTTAGTAATTCTATAAATTATTATTAAAATATAAACATGAATTGTATATCCTACAATTATTTTTTGGTTGTACACACAAAGAGTGTAATATAATATTGATATTAACAATTATAAAAACTCAGCACAGGGGAGTCGCGGACCAGTGGTGACAGGGTATAGTTGGGTTAACTATAATGATATCTGAATGTGATTAAAATCACTGTCATAAAAAATATATTTAACATATTAAACAACGAATAAGCAACAATCAATCGCGTTCGAACCATTGTATAAATATATTGTGTTACGACTTATAAGTGATTTTACCTTAATACAATTAATGTATCAATTATAAATAATTGTATTTCTAAATTTAAGAACCGTTATAAATATATATATTGTTCCGTAATCTTTTGTTTTCATTTCACATTACAACTACATCCACTCCAAACACGTTACCGTGTCTCATTCTAGGTGGGACACAACATGTTTAAAAAACTAAAAAAACACGCTTTTAAAGTACATCGAACTAAAAAGCTAAAAATAATTTTTAAAATAAGCTTAAAACAATAATACTAGTATTTTGCTTTTATTATTGTTTTAAAAATTATTTTTAACTTTTTAGTTCAATATACTTTAAAAGCGTGTTTTTTAAACAATATTTATTTTTAACTTTTTAGTTTCATGTTATGATAGTAGTTACTATCAATATCATGGTTGTAACGGGTAACGGGAAATCAGGGTTCGATTCCGGGGAGGGAGTCTGAGAAACGGCTACCTCATCCAAGGAAAGCAGCAGGCGCGTAAATTACCCATTCCCGGAACATGGAGGTAGTGACGGAAAATGACGATACGGGAATCATCCCCTGTAGTCGGAATGAATACACTTTATATATCTTAATGAGAATAAAGCGTGTTAATATATATTTTTAATAGTAATTAGAATATATATATATATATATATACATGTAAAGCGACTTACGTACGTAAAAGTATCATGCACGAAGTATAGCTGTGTTTTGTGGGCGGGCGGGGCGAGGGGTNTTTACAAACAACAAACATACAACATACAAGTGAAACTAATATAAGCGTGTTAAAAATTTGTGGTTTATTCTAAAAGCTACATGATCTTTTTCCTTATTTATATCCTGAATTTAAGTGTTATGATTTATAAGTTTAATATATGTGTATATAAAGGGAAATGGTGTTATTTAAAAAAAAAAAGTATGTTGAATGAAAGATGTATATAAATTAGAGCGCTGCATGGTTCGGTTTGAACCGGTCCGGACTGAACCAGACTAGACCACGGTTCGGTCCGGTTCAGTCTTCTACTTCAAATAATAAATTAGTCCGGTCCTAGTTGGTCTGTAGTTAAAAATTATCGGTCCTTTTTTTTTACGGTCCCTTAAAAAGTTCATCGGTCCAGTTCTGGTCTTTAAAAGAATTCAAGGATCCGGTCTCGGTCCATCTTCAAATTGAGATAATAGTCCACTTTTAATAGCAGTATAGTATTATAAATATATTTGTATTATTGTTTTTAGTAGAAACTCGCG